>NC_067488.1:80798001-81126001 GCF_947179515.1 Apodemus sylvaticus | reverse complement strand
AGAGAAAATTGCACAGTGCATTCCTGTGGAAGATACAATCTTAGACATACAGGCAGCAACAAAACACATAGATTTACAATGAGTTGTTTAGGAAAAACAAGATAATTTCGCACAATGCGGGATTTCTTCTCGTCCAGATTAAGTATTTCTGATACATTCGTGGTTGTCTTTAATCTGCAACACTGTATTTCCTTAAAATGTGGTATTTGCACATATACATTCGAGAGAAAACTGTACAGTGCCTTCTCTGTGGAAGAAACAAGCTTAGACATACACGCAACACCAAAGCACATAGAGTTACAACGTGTTGTTTAGGAAAAACAAGATAATTTCGCACAAGGAGGAATTTCTTCTTGTTCAGATTACATATTTCTAAAACATTCATAGTTGTCTTTACTCTGCATCTCTGTACTTCCTTAAATGTGGTATACGCACATATTCTTCAGAGAGAAAATTGTACAGTGCATTCTCTGTGCAAGATACACGTTTAGACACACAGGCAACACCAAATCACATAGAGTAAAAACGTGTTGTTTAGGAAAAACAAGATAATTTCGCACAATTCGGGATTCTTCTCGTCCAGATTAAGTATTTCTAATATATTCGTGGTTGTCTTTACTCTGCAACACTGTATTTCCTTAAAATATCGTATTCACTCATATACTATCGAGATAAAACTGCACAGTGCATTCTCTGTGGAGAATACACTCGTAGAAATACAGGCAACACGAAAGCACATAGATATACCACGTGTTGTTAAGAAAAAACACGATAATTTCACACAACGCTGGATTTCTTTTAGTCACTATTTCTAATACATTCGTCTTTGTCTTTACTCTGCAACACTGTCGTTCCTTAAAAGTTGGTATTCACACGTATTCTTCAGAGAGAAAATTGTACAGTGCATTCTCTGTGGAAGATACACGCTTAGACATACATGCAACACAAAAGCACATAGAGTTACACCATGTTATTTTGGACAAACAAGATAATTTCGCACAATGAGGGATTTCTTCTTGTCCAGATTAAGTATTTCTAAAATATTCATGGTTGTCTTTACTCTGCTACCCTGTATTTCTTTAAAATATGGTATTCGCACATATTCTTCAGAGAGAAAATTGCACAGTGCATTCCTGTGGAAGATACAATCTTAGACATACAGGCAGCACCAAAACACATAGATTTAAAATGAGTTGTTTAGGAAAAACAAGATAATTTCGCACAATGCGGGATTTCTTCTCGTTCAGATTAAGTATTTCTAATACATTCGTGGTTGTCTTTAATCTGCAACACTGTATTTCCTTAAAATGTGGTATTTGCACATATACATTCGAGAGAAAACTGTACAGTGCCTTCTCTGTGGAAGAAACAAGCTTAGACATACACGCAACACCAAAGCATATAGAGTTACAACGTGTAGTTTAGGAAAAACAAGATAATTTCGCACAAGGAGGAATTTCTTCTTGTTCAGATTACATATTTCTAAAACATTCATAGTTGTCTTTACTCTGCATCTCTGTACTTCCTTAAATGTGGTATACGCACATATTCTTCAGAGAGAAAATTGTACAGTGCATTCTCTGTGCAAGATACACATTTAGACACACAGGCAACACCAAATCACATAGAGTAAAAACGTGTTGTTTAGGAAAAACAAGATAATTTCGCACAATTCGGGATTTCTTCTCGTCCAGATTAAGTATTTCTAATATATTCGTGGTTGTCTTTACTCTGCAACACTGTATTTCCTTAAAATATCGTATTCGCTCATATACTATCGAGATAAAACTGTACAGTGCATTCTCTGTGGAGAATACACTCGTAGAAATACAGGCAACACGAAAGCACATAGATATACCACGTGTTGTTAAGAAAAAACACGATAATTTCACACAACACTGGATTTCTTTTAGTCACTATTTCTAATACATTCGTCTTTGTCTTTACTCTGCAACACTGTCGTTCCTTAAAAGTTGGTATTCACACGTATTCTTCAGAGAGAAAATTGTACAGTGCATTCTCTGTGGAAGATACACGCTTAGACATACATGCAACACAAAAGCACATAGAATTACAACATGTTGTTTAGGAAAAACAAGATAATTTTGCACAATGAGGGATTTCTTCTTGTTCAGATTAAGTATTTCTAAAACATTCATGGTTGTCTTTACTCTGCCACTGTACTTCCTTCAAATGCGGTATTCGCACTTATACTTTCAAGAGAAAACAGTACAGTGCATTCTCTGTGGAAGATATAAGCTTAGACATACACGCAACACCAAAGCACTTACAGTTACACCATGTTGTTTTGGAAAAACAAGATAATTTCACACAATGAGGGATTTCTTCTTGTCAAGATTAAGTATTTCTAATACATCCGTGTTTGTCTTTATTCTGCAACCCTGTATTTCCTTAAAATGTGGTATTCACACATATTCTTAAGAGAGAGAAAACTATGCAGTGCATTCTCTGTGGAAGATACACGCTTAGACATACACGCAACACCAAAGCACATATAGTTACGTGTTGTTTAGGAAAAACAAGAGAATTTCGCAAAATGCAGGATTTCTTTTCGTCTAGTTAGGTATTTCTAATACATTCGTGGTTGTCTTTTCTCTGAAACACTGTATTTCCTTAAAATGGGGTATTGAAACATATTCTTCTGAGAGAAAATTGTACGGTGATTTCTCTGTGGAAGATACACACTTAGACAAACATGCAACAACAAAGCACATAGAGTCACAACGTGTTGTTTAGCAAAAACCAGATACATATTAAGACATACATGTAACAGCAAAGCACATAGAGTTCCAATGTTTTGTTTAGGAAAAACAAGATAATTTCGCACAATGCAGGATTACTTCTTGTCCAGATTAAGTATTACTAATACATTCGTGGTTGTCTTTACTCTGCAACACTGTATTTCCTTAAAATGTGGTATTTGCACTTATACTTTCAAGAGAAAACTCTACAGCATATTCTCTGGGGAAGATACATGCTTAGACATACACGCAACACGAAAACACATAGAGTTACAATGTGTGGTTTAAGAAAAACAAGGTAATTTCGCAAAATGAGGGATTTCTACTTGTCCAGATTAAGTATTATTAAAATATTCGTGGTTGACTTTACTCTGCTACCCTATATTTCTTTAAAATGTGGTATTCGCACATATTCTTCAGACAGAAAATTGCACAGTGCATTCCTGTGGAAGATACATGCTTAGACATACAGGCAGCACCAAAGCACATAGATTTACAACGAGTTGTTTAGGAAAAACAGGATAATTTCGCACAATGCGGGATTTCTTCTCATCCAGATTAAGTATTTCTAATACATTCGTGGTTGTCTTTAATCTACAACACTGTATTTCCTTAAAATGTGGTATTTGCACATATACATTCGAGAGAAAACTGTACAGTGCCTTCTCTGTGGAAGAAACAATCTTAGACATACATGCAACACCAAAGCACATAGAGTTATAACATGTTGTTTAGGAAAACCAAGATAATTTCGCACAATGCGGGGTTTCTTCTCCTCCAGATTAAGTATTTCTAATACATTCATGGTTGTCTTTAATCTGCAACACTGTATTTCCTTTAAATGTTGTATTCTCACATGTACTTTTGAGAGAACACTGTACAGTGCAGTGCATTCTCTGTGGAAGATAGAATGCTAGGCATACACACAACACCAAAGCACATATAGTTAAGTGTTGTTTAGGAAAAACAAGATAATTTCGCACCATGCGGGATTTCTTTTCGTCCAGTTAGGTATTTCTAATACATTCTTGGTTGTCTATACTCTGCAACACTGTATTTCCTTAAAAGGTGGTATTCACACATATACTTCAGAGAGGAAATTGTACAGTGCATTCTCTGTGGAAGGTACACGTTTAGACACACAGGCAACAATAAATCACATAGAGTAAAAACGTGTTGTTTAGGAAAAACAAGATAATTTTGCACAATTCTGGATTTCTTCTCGTCCAGATTAAGTATTTCTAATATATTCGTGGTTGTCTTTACTCTGCAACACTGTATTTCCTTAAAATATCGTATTTGCTCATATACTTTCGAGCTAAAACTGTACAGTGCATTCTCTGTGGAGAATACACTCGTAGAAATACAGGCAACACCAAAGCACATAGATATACCACGTGTTGTTAAGAAAAAACACGATAATTTCACACAATGCTGGATTTCTTTTAGTCGCAATTAAGTATTTCTAATACATTCGTCTTTGTCTTTACTCTGCAACACTGTCATTCCTTAAAAGTTGGTATTCACACGTATTCTTCAGAGAGAAAATTGTACAGTGCATTCTCTGTGGAAGATACACGCTTAGACATACACACAACACCAAAGTATATAGAGTTACAACATGTTGTTTAGGAAAAACAAGATAAATTTGCACAATGAGTGATTTCTTCTTGTTCAGATTAAGTATTTCTAAAACATTCATGGTTGTCTTTACTCTGCCACCCTGTACTACCTTCAAATGCGGTATTTGCACTTATACTTTCAAGAGAAAACAGTACAGTGCATTCTCTGTGGAAGATATAAGCTTAGACATACACGCAACACCAGAGCACTTACAGTTACACCATGTTGTTTTGGAAAAAACAAGATAATTTCGCACAATGAGGGATTTCTTCTTGTCAAGGTTAAGTATTTCTAATACATCCGTGTTTGTCTTTATTCTGCAACCCTGTATTTCCTTAAAATGTGGTATTCACACATATTCTTAAGAGAGAAAACTATGCAGTGCATTCTCTGTGGAAGATACATGCTTAGACATACACGCAACACCAAAGCACATATAGTTACGTGTTGTTTAGGAAAAACAAGAGAATTTCACACCATGCAGGATTTCTTTTCATCCAGTTAGGTATTTCTAATACATTCTTGGTTGTCTATACTCTGCAACACTGTATTTCCTTAAAAGGTGGTATTCACACATATACTTCAGAGAGGAAATTGTACAGTGCATTCTCTGTGGAGGATACATGCTTAGACATACAAGCACCACCGAAGCACATAGAGTTACAATGTGTTGTTTAGGAAAAACAAGATAATTTCGCAAAATGAGGGATTTCTTCTCGTCCAGATTAAGTATTTCTAAGACATTCATGGTTGTCTTTACTCTGCAACCCTGTATTTCCTTAAAAGGTGTTATGCGCACATATTCTTCTGAGAGAAAATTGTACAGTGCATTCTCTGTGGAAGATACATGCTTAGATATATTCACAACAACAACGCACATAGAGTTACAACGTGATGTTTAGGAAAAACAATATAATTTCGCAAAATGAGGGATTTATTCTCGTCCAAATTAAATATTTCTAAATCATTCATGGTTGTCTTTACTCTGAAACACTCTATTAGTTTAAAATGTGGTATTCGCACATATTCTTCAGACAGAAAATTGTACAGTGCATTCTCTGTGGAAGAAACAGGCTTAGACATACACGCAACACCAAAGCACATAGAGGTACAACGTGTTCTTTAGGAAAAACAAGATAATTTAAAAAAAAGAGGTATTTCTTCTCGTCCAGATTAAGTATTTCTAAAACATTCATGTTTGTCTTTATTCTGCAACCGTGTTTTTCCTTAAAATGTGGCATTTGCACATATTATTCAGAGAGAAAATTATACAGTGAATTCTCTGTGGAAGATACACATTTAGACCTACACACAACACCAAAGTACATAGAGTTACAACGTGTTGTTTAGGAAAAACAAGATAATTTCGCATAATGAGGGATTTCTTCTCGTCCAGATTCAGTATTTCTAAAACATTCGTGGTTGTCTTTACTCTGTAATACTGTATTTCCTTAAAATGTAGTATTCACACCTATTCTTCTGAGAGAAAACTGTACAGGGCATTCTCTGTGGAAGATACATGCTTAGACATACATGCAACACCAAATCACATAGTGATACAACGTGTTGTTTAGGAAGAACAAGATAATTTCGCACAATGCAGGATTTCATCTAGTAGCGATTATGTATTTCTAATATATTCATGGTTGTCTTTACAATGCAACACTGTATTTCCTTAAAATGTGGTATTAGCACATATTCTTCAGAACGAAAATTGAACAGTGCATTCTCTTTGATAGATACACGCTTAGAAATACACCCAACACCAAAGCACATAGAGTTACAACATGTTGTTTAGGAAAAACAAGATAATATCGCACAATGAGTGATTTTTTTCTTGTTGCGATTAAGGATTTCTAAAACATTCGTGGTTCTCTTTACGCTGCATCACTTTATTTCCTTAAAATGTGGTATTCGCACATATTCTTCAGAGAGAAAATTGTACAGTGCATACTCTTTGGAAGATACACGCTTAGACATACACACACCACCGAAGAACATAGAGTTACAATGTGTTGTTTAGTAAAAACAAGATAATTTCTCAAAATGACGGATTTCTTCTCATCCAGATTAAGTATTTCTAAAACATTCGTCGTTGTCTTTACTCCACAACCCTGTATTCCCTTAAAATGTGGTATTCGAACATATTCTTCCAAGAGAATAGTGTACAGTGCATTCTCTGTGAAAGATAAACACTTAGACATACTCACAACACCAAAGCACATACAATTACAACGTGTTGTTTAGGAAAAACAAGGTAATTTGGCACAATGCAGGAATTCTTCTCCTTGTGATTAAGGATTTCTAATACATTTGTGGTTGTCTTTATTCTGCCACCCTGTATTTCCTAACAATGTGGTATTCGCACATATTCTTACAAGAGAAAACTGTACAGTGCATTCTTTGTGGAAGATACATGCTTAGACATACATGCAACACCAAAGCACTTAGAGCTACATCGTGTTGTTTTCGAAAAAACGAGATAATTTCGCACATAGTGGGATTTCTTCTCATCCAGATTAAGTATTTCTATTACATTCCCTGTTGTCTTTTCTCTGCTACCCTGTATTTCCTTAAAATGTGGTATTCGCACATATTCTTCTAGAGAAAATAGTACAGTGCATTCTCTGTGGAAGATACATGCTTAGACATACTAGCAACAACAAAGCACATACAGTTACAACGTGTTGTTTATGAAAAACAAGATAATTTCGCAAAATGAAGGATTTCTTTTTGTCCAGATTAAGTCTTTCTAAAACATTCGTGGTTGTTTTTACTCTGCAACCCTGTATTTCCTTAAAATGAGGCATTCGCACTTATAATTTCGATAGAAAATTGTACAGTGCATTCTCTGTGGAAGCTACATGCTTAGACATACAAGCAACACCAAAGCACATAGAGTTACAACGTGTTGTTTAGGAAAAACAAGATAATTCCGTAAAATGAGGGATTTCTTCTTGTCCAGATTACATATTTCTCAAACTTTCGTGCTTGTCTTTAGTCTTCAACCCTGTATTTCCATAAAATGTGGTATTCAAACATATTCTTTTAAGAGAAAAGTGTACAGTGCATTCTCTGTGGAAGATACACACTTAGACATACACACAACATGAAAGCACATGGAGGTACAACATGTTTTTTAGGAAAAACAAGATAATTTCACAAAATGAGGGATTTCTTCTAGTCCAGATTAAATATTTCTAATACATTCATGGTTGTCTTTATTCTGCAACACTGTATTTCCTTAAAATGTAGTATTTGCACATATTCTTCTGAGAGAAAACTGTACTGTGCATTCTCTGTGGAAGATACATTCTTAGACATACACCCAACAACAAGCACATAGAGTTACAACGTGTTGTTTAGGAAAAACAACATAATTTCGCACAATGAGGGATTTATTCTCGTCCAAATTAAGTATTTCTAAAACATTCATGGTTGTCTTTACTCAGCAACACTGTATTTCCTTAAAATGTGGTATTCGCACATATTCTTCAGACAGAAAATTGTACAGTGCATTCTCTGGGGAAGATACAGGCTTAGATATACATGCAACACCAAAGTACATAGAGTTACAACGTGTTCTTTATGAAAAACAAGATAATTTCACAAAAAGAGGTATTTCTTCTCGTCCAGATTAAGTATTTCTAAAAAACTCATGTTTGTCTTTATTCTGCAACTATGTTTTTCCTTATAATGTGGTATTTTGACATATTATTCAGAGAGAAAATTGTACAGTGCATTCTCTGTGGAAGGTACACATTTAGACATACACACAACACCAAAGCACATAGAGTTACAGCGTATTGTTTAGGAAAAACAAGATAATTTCACACAACAAGAGATTTCTTCTCGTCCCGATTCAGTATTTCTAATACATTCGTGGTTGTCTTTTCTCTGCAACACTCTATTTCCTTAAAATGTAGTATTCGCACCTATTCTTCTGAGAGAAAACTGGACAGTGCATTTTCTCTGGAAGATACACTCTTAGATATACATGCAATACCAAATCACAAAGAGATACAACGTGTTGTTTATTAAAAACAAGATAATTTCGCTCAATGCGGGATTTCGTCTAGTAGCGATTACATATTTCTAATATATTCACGGTTGTCTTTATATTGCTACACTGTATTTCCTTAAAATGTGGTATTAGCACATATTCTTCAGAGCGAAAATTGTACAGTGCATTCTTTTTGATAGATACACGCTTAGACATACACCCAACACCAAAGCACATAGAGTTACAACGTGTTGTTTAGGAAAAACAAGATAATTTCGCACGAGTGATTTTATTCTTGTTGCGATTTAGTATTTCTAAAACATTCGTGGTTGTCTTTACTCTGCAACACTTTATTTCCTAAAAATGTGGTATTCGCACATATTCTTCAGAGAAAATTGTACAGTGCATTCTCTGTGGAAGATACACGCTTAAACATACACACACCACCGAAGCACATAGAGTTACAACGTGTTTTTTAGGAAAAACAAGATAATTTCTCAAAATGAGGGATTTCTTCTCGTCCAGATTACGTATTTCTAAAACATTCGTCCTTATCTTTATTCTGCAACCATGTATTCCCTTAAAATGTGGTATTCTAACATATTCTTCTGAGAGAATACTGTACAGTGCATTCTCTGTGGAAGATACACACTTAGACATACTCACAACACCGAAGCACATACAATTACAACGTGTTGTTTAGGAAAAACAAGATAATTTGGCACAATGCAGGAATTCTTCTCCTTGCGATTAAGGCTTTCTAATACATTCATGGTTGTCTTTACTCTGCAACCCTGTATTTCCTAACAATGTGATATTCGCACATATTCTTCCAAGAGAAAACTGTACAGTGCATTCTCTTTGAAAGATACATGCTTAGACATACACGCAACATCAAAGCATATACAGTTACACCGTGTTGTTTAGGAAAAACAAGATAATTTCACACAATGAGGGATTTATTCTTGTTCAGATTAAGTATTTCTAATATATTCATTTGTGTCTTTACTCTGCAACACTGTATTTCCTTAAAACGTGGTATTCACACATATTCTTCTGAGAGAAAACAGTAGAGTGTATTCTCTGTGCAAGATACACATTTAAACATACACCCAACGCCAAAGCACATAGAGTTACAACGTGTTGTTTAGGAAAAAAAAAGATAATTTCGCAAAATGAGGGATTTCTTCACGTCCAGATTAAATATTTCTAAAACATTCATTGTTGTCTTTACTCTGAAACCCTGTATTTACTTAAAATGTGGTATTTGCACATATTCTTCTGAGAGAAAATTGAACCGTGCATTTTCTGTGGAAAATACATGCTTTGACATACACGCAACACCAAAGGACATACAGTTAAACCATGTTGTTTAGGAAAAACAAGATAATTTTGCAAAATGAGGGATTTCTTCTCGTCCAGATTACGTATTTCTAAAACATCCGTGGTTGTCTTTACTCTGCAAACCTGTATTTCCTTAAAATGTGGGATTCGCACATATACTTTCAAGAGAAAACAGTACAGTGCTTTCTCCTTGGAAGATACACACTTAGACATACAAGCAACCCCAAAGCACATAGAGTTATAACGTGTTGTTTATCAAAAACCAGATAATTTCTCAAAATGAGGGATTTCCTCTCCTCCAGATTAAGTATTTCTAATACATTCGTGGTTGTCTTTACTCTGCAACACTGTATTTCCTTAAAATATTGTATTCGCACATAAACTCCCGAAAGAAAAATGTACAGTACATTCTCTTTGGAAGATATACTCTTAGATATACATGCAACACCAAAGCACATAGAGTTACAACATGATGTTTAGGAAAAGCAAGATAATTTCGCACAATGAGTGATTTCTTGTGATCGCGATTAAGTGTTTCTAAAACATTCGTGGCTGTCTTTACTCTCCAACCTCTATTTCCTTATAATGTGGTATGCGCACATATTCTTTCGAGAGAAAATTGTACAGTGCATTCTCTGTGAAAGATACACACTTAGTCATACACGCACCAACAAAGCACATAGAGTTACAACATGTTATTTAGGAAAAACAAGATAATTTTGCAAAATAAGGGATTTCTTCTCATCCAGTATAATTATTTCTAAATTATTCGTGGTTGTCTTTATTCTGCAAACGTGCATTTCCTTAAAATGTGGTATTTGCACATATTCTTCGGTGAGAAATTTGTAAAGTGCATTCTATGTGAAAGATACATGCTTAGTCATACACGCAACACCAAAGCACATAGAGTTACAATGTGTTCTTTAGGAAAAACAAGATAATTTCACACAATGCGGCATTTCTTCTCGTCCAGATTAAATATTTCTAAAACATTCTTTGTTGTCTTTACTCTGCCACCCTGTATTTCCTTAAAAGGTGGCATTAACACATATTCTTCTGAGAGAAAATTGAACAGTGCATTTTCTTTGGAAGATACACGCTTAGACATACACGCAACACCAAAGTACATAGAGTTACACCGTGTTGTTTAGGAAAAACAAGATAATTTTGCAAAATGAGGGATTTCTTCTCCTCCAGATTAAGTATTTCTCATATATTCATGGTTGTCTTTACTCTGCAACTCTGTATTTCCTTAAAATGTGGTATTCGCCCATGTACTTTCAAGAAAAAACTGTACAGAGCATTCTCTGTGGAAGATCAACGCTTAGACATACATGCAACACCAAAGCACATAGAGTAACAACGTGTTTTTTAGGAAAAATAAAATAAATTCACAAAATGAAGAATTTCTTCTTGTCCAGATTAAGTATTTCTAATACATTCGTGGTTATCTTTACTCTGCAATACTGTATTTCTTTTAAATACGGTATTCGCACATATACTCCCGAGAGAAGACTGTACAGTACATTCTCTGTGGAAGATACACGCTTAGACATACAGGCAACACCAAATCACATTGAGTTACAACGTGTTGTTTAGGAAAAAGAAGATAATTTCTCAAAATGAGGGAATTCTTCTCGTCCAGATTAAGTATTTCTAAAACATGTGTGGTTTTCTTTACTCTGCAACCCCGTATTTCCTTAAAATGATGTATTCGCACATATTCTTCCGAGAGAAAACTGTACAGTGCTATCTCAGTGGAAGATACATACTTAAACATACACGCACCACCAAAGCACATAGAGCTACATCGTATTGTTTAGGAAAAACAAGATAATTTCGCACAATTCGGGATTTCTTCTCGTCAAGATTAAGTATTTCTAAAATATTTGTGGTTGTCTTTACTGTGCAACACTGTATTTCCTTAAAATGTGTTATTCGCACATATACTTTGTGGAGAAAACTGTACAGTGCATTCTCTGTAGAACATATACGCTTAGACATACACGCAACCCCAAAGCACCTAGAGTTACAACGTGTTGTTTAGGAAAAACAAGATAATTTCGCAAAATGACTGATTTCTTCTCGTCCAAATTGGGTATTTCTAATACATTCGTGGTTGCCTTTACTCTGCCACACTGTATTTCCTTAAAATGTGGTATTCACACATATAGTTCAGAAATAAACTGTACAGTGCATACTCTGTGGAAGAAACACGCTTGGACATACAACCAACACCAAAGCACATAGAGTTACTACGTGTTGTTTAGGAAAAACAAGATAATTTCGTATAATGCTGGATTTCTTCTCGTTTCTATTAAGTATTTCTAATACATTCGTGGTTTTCTTTATTCTGCAACACTGTATTTCCTTAAAATGTGTTATTTGCACATATAGTTCCCAAAGAAAACTGTACAGTGCATTCTCTGTGGAAGACACACGCTTACACATACACACAACTCCAAAGCACATAGAGTTACAACGTGTTGCTTAGGAATACGAGATAATTTCGCAAAATGAGGGATTTAATCTCGTCCAGATTAAGAATTTATAAAACATTTGTGGTTGTCTTTACACTGCAACACTGTATTTCCTTAAAATATGGTATTCACAAATATTCTTCCGTGAGTAAACTGTACCGTGCATACTCTGTAGAAGATACACGCTTAGACATACACGCAACACCAAAGGACATAGAGTTACAACGTGGTGTTTAGGAAAAACAAGATACTTTTGCACAATGCGGGATTTCATCTCGTCCAGATTAAGTATTTCTAATACATTCATGGTTGTGTTTCACCTGCAACACTGTATTTCCTTAAAATGTGGTATTCACACATATTCTTCTGAGAGTAAACTGTACAGTAAATACTCTTTGGAAGATACACGCTTAGACATACAGGCAACACCAAAGCACATAGAATTACAACGTGTTGTTTAGGAAAAACAAGATAATTTGGCACAATGCAGGATTTCATCTCATGCAGATAAAGTATTTCTAATACATTTGTGGTTGTCTTTACTATGCAATACTGTATTTCCTTAAAATGTGGTATTCACACATATTTTTCAGAGAGAAAATTATACAGTGCATTCTCTGTGGAAGATATACGCTTAGACATACAGACAACACCAAAGCAAATATAGTTGCAACGTGTTGTTTAGGTAAAACAAAATAATTTCTCAAAATGACTGATTTCTTCTCGTCCAGATTAATTATTTCTAATACATTCGTGGTTGTCTTTACTCTGCCTCACTGTATTTCTTTAAATTGTGGTATTCACACATATAGTTCAGCAAAAAACTGTACAGTGCATTCTCTGTGGAAGATACACGCTTAGACATACAGACAACACCAAAGCACATAGAGTTACAATATGTTGTTTAGGAAAAACAAGATAATTTCACACAATGCGGGATTTCTTCTATCCAGATTAAGTATTTCTAATACATTCATGCTTGTCTTTATTCTGCATCACTGTATTTCATTAAAATGTGTTATTCGCACATATATTTGCATAAAAAAACTGCACAGTGCATTCCTTGTGGAAGATACACGCTTAGACATACAGACACCACCAAAGCACATAGAGTTATAATGTGTTGTTTAGGAAAAACAAGATAATTTGGCACAATGCGGGATTTCATCCCATCCAGATTAAGTATTTCTAATACATTCGTGGTTGTCTTTACCCTGCAACACTGTATTTCCTTAAAATGTGGTATTCGCACATATTCTTCCGAGAGAAAACTGTACAGGGTATTCTCTGTGGAAGATACATGCTTAGAAATACACACAACACCAAAGAACATAGAGTTAAAACGTTTTGTTTAGGAAAAACAAGATAATTTAGCAAAAAGAGGTATTTCTTCTCGTCCAGATTAAGTATTTCTAAAACTTTCATGTTTTTCTTTATTCTGCAGCCCTGTATTTCCTTAAAATGTGGTATTCGTACATATTTTTCAGAGAGAAAATTGTACAGAGCATTCTCTGTGGAAGATACATGCTTAGACATACATGCAACACAAAAGCAAACAGAGTTACAACATGTTTAGGAAAAAAAGATAATATTGCAAAATGAGGTATTTCTTCTCGTCCAGATTAAGTATTTCTAATACTTTCAAGGTACTCTTTACTCTGCCACAGTGTATTTCCTTAAAATGTGGTATTCACACATGTAGTTCAGAAAAAAAAAACTGTTTGTTCAATCTCTGTGTAAGATACACGCTTAGACTTACAAGCAACACCAAAGCACATAGAATTACATCGTGTTCTGTAGGAAAAACAAGATAATTTCGCACAATGCAGGATTTCTTCTCGTAGCGATTAAGTATTTCTAATACATTCGGGGTTGTCTTTACTCTGCAACACTGAATTATTTTAAAATGTGGTATTCGCACATATTCTTCTGAGAGAAAATTGTACAGTGCATTCTCTGTGGATGATACACGCTTAGACATACACGCAACAGCAAAGCACATAGAGTAACAATGTTTTGTTTAGGAAAAACAAAATAATTTTGCAAAATGAGGCATTTCTTCTCGTCCAGATTAAGTATTTCTAAAATATTCGTGGTTGTCTTTATTCTGCAACACTGTATTTCCTTAAAATGTGGTATTCGCACATATTCTTCTGAGAGAAAACTGTACAGTACATTCTCTTTGGAAGATACATTCTTAGACATACACCCAACACCCAAGCACATACCGCATGTTGTTTAGGAAAAACAAGATAACTTCGCACAATGAGGGTTTTATTCTCGTCCAATTTAAGTATTTCTAAAACATTGATGGTTGTCTTTACTCTGCAACCCTGTATTTACTTTAAATGAGGTATTCATTCATATTCTTCTGAGAGAAAACTGTACAGTGCATTCTCTGTGGAAGATACACGTTTAGACATACACGCAACATCAAAACACATAGAGTCACAAAGTGCTGTTTAGGTAAAACAAGATAATTTCGCACAATGCGGGATTTCATCTCTTCCAGATTATGTATTTCTAAAACATTCATGGTTGTCTTTACTCTGCAACCCTGTATTTACTTAAAATGAGGTATTCACTCATATTCTTCTGAGTGAAAACTGTACAGTGCATTCTCTGTGGAAGATAAACACTTTGACATACACGCACCACCAAAGCAAATAGAGTTACAACGTGTTGTTCAGGAAAAACAAGATAATTTCGCAAAATGACTGATTTCTTCTTGTCCAGATTAGGTATTTCTAATACATTCGTGGTTGCCTTTACTCTGCCACACTGTATTTCCTTAAAATGTGGTATTCACACATATAGTTCAGAAAAAAAAATGTACAGTGCATTCTCTGTGGAAGAAACACGCTTAGACATACACCCAACACCAAAGCACATAGAGTTACTATGTGTTGTTTAGGAAAAACAAGATAATTTCGTATAATGCTGGATTTCTTTTCGTTTCTATTAAGTATTTCTAATACATTCGTGTTTTTCTTTATTTTGCAACACTGTATTTCCTTAAAATGTGGTATTCACAAATATTCTTCTGAGAGTAAACTGTACCGTGCATACTCTGTAGATGATACACGCTTAGACATACACGCAACACCAAAGGACATACAGTTACAACGTGTTGTTTAGGAAAAACAAGATAATTTTGCACAATGCGGGATTTCATCCCTTCCAGATTAAGTATTTCTAATACATTCGTGGTTGTGTTTCATCTGCAACACTGTATTTCCTTAAAATGTGGTATTCACACATATTCTTCTGAGAGTAAACTGTACAGTGCATACTCTGTGGAAGATACATGCTTAGACATACAGGCAACACCAAAGCACATAGAATTACAACGTGTTGTTTAGGAAAAACAAGATAATTTGGCACAATGCGGGATTTCATCTCGTCCAGATTAAGTATTTCTAATACAGTTGTGGTTCTCTTTACTATGCTATACTGTATTTCCTTAAAATGTGGTATTTGCACATATTTTTCAGAGAGAAAATTATTCAGTGCCTTCTCTGTGGAAGATACATGCTTAGACATACACACAACACCAAAGAACATAGAGTTAAAACGTGCTGTTTAGGAAAAACAAGATAATTTGGCAAAAAGAGGTTTTTCTTCTCGTCTAGATTAAGTATTTCTAAAACTTTCATGTTTTTCTTTATGCTGCAGCCCTGTATTTCCTTAAAATGTGGTATTCGCACATTTTTTCAGAGAAAATTGTACAGAGCATTCTCTGTGGAGGATACACACTTAGACATACACACAACACCAAAGCACATAGAGTTACAACATGTTGTTTAGGAAAAACAAGATAATTTCACACAATGTGGGATTTCTTCTATCCAGATTAAGTATTTCTAATACATTCATGGTTGTCTTTATTCTGCAACACTATATTTCCTTAAAATGTGGTATTCACGCATATTCTTCTGAGAGAAAACTTTACAGTGCATTCTCTGTGTAAGAAACATGCTTAGATAATATCGCAAAATGAGGGATTCCATCTCGTCCAGATTAAGTATTTCTAATACTTTCGTGGTTGTCTTTACTCTGCCACACTGTATTTCCTTAAAATGTGGTATTAGCACATATAAGTCAGAGAAAAACTGTACAGTTCAATCTCTCTGTAAGATACACGCTTAGACTTACACGCAACACCAACGCACATAGAGGTACATGGTGTTCTTTAGGAAAAACAAGATAATTTTGCACAATGCAGGATTTCTTCTTGTCGCGATTAAGTATTTCTAATACATTCGGGGTTGTCTTTATTCTGCAACACCGTATTTTTTTAAAATGTGGTATTCGCACATATTCTTCTGAGAGAAAATTGTACAGTGCATTCTCTGTGGAAGATACATGCTTAGACATACACGCAACAGCAAAGCACATAGAGTAACAATAACAATGTTTTGTTTAGGAAAAACAAGGTAATTTCGCAAAATGAGGCATTTCTTCTCGTCCAAATTAAATATTTCTAAAACATTCGTGGTTGTCTTTACTCTGCAATCCTGTATTTCCTTAAAATGAGGTATTCACACATATTCTTCTGAGAGAAAACTGTACAGTGCATTCTCTGTTGAAGATCCATTCTTAGACATACACCCAACAGCAAATCACATAGAGTTACAACGTGTTGTTTAGGAAAAACAAGATAATTTCGCACAATGAGATATTTCTTCTCGTCCAGATTAAGTATTTCTAATACATTCGTGGTTGTCTTTATTCTGCAACACTGTATTTCCTTAAAATGTTGTATTCACACATATTCTTCTGAGAGAAACTGTACAGTGCATTCTCTGTGGAAGATACATTCTTAGACATACACCCAACACCAAAGCACATAGAGTTATGACGTATTGTTTAGGAAAAACAAGATAACTCCGCACAATGAGAGATTTATTCTCGTCCAAATTAAGTATTTCTAAAATATTCGTGGTTTTCTTTACTCTGTAACCCTGTATTTACTTAAAATGAGGTATTCACTCATATTCTTCTGAAAGAAAACTATGCAGGGTATTCTCTGTGGAAGATACACGCTTAGACATACAGGCAACACCAAATCACATTGAGTTACAACGTGTTGTTTATGAAAAAGAAGATAATTTCTCAAAATGAGGGATTTCTTCTCGTCCAGATTAAGTAGTTCTAAAACATTCGTGGTTGTCTCTACTTTGCAACACTGTATTTCCTTAAAATGCTGTATGCACACATATTCTTCTGATAGAACATTGTACAGTGCATTCTCTGTGGAGGATACACGCTTAGACATATAAGCAACACCAAAACACATAGAGTTACCACGTGTTGTTTAGGAAAAACAAGATAATTTCCCAAAATGCGGGATTTCTTCTCCTCCAGATTAAGTATTTCTCATATATTCATGGTTGTCTTTTCTCTGCAACGCTGTATTTCCTTAAAATGTGGTATTCGCACATGTACTTTCAAGAGAAAACTGTACAGAGCATTCTCTGTGGAAGATCAACACTTAGACATACATGCAACACAAAAGCACATAGAGTAACAACGTGTTTTTTAGGAAAAATAAAATAATTTCACAAAATGAGGGATTTCTTCTCATCCAGATTAAGTATTTCTAATACATTCGTGGTTGTCTTTAGTCTGCAATACTGTATTTCTTTTAAATAAGGTATTCACACATATACTCCCGAGAGAAAACTGTACAGTACATTCTCTGTGAAAGATACACACTTAGACATACAGGCAACACCAAATCACATTGAGTTACAACGTGTTGTTTATGAAAAAGAAGATAATTTCTCAAAATGAGCGATTTCTTCTCGTCCAGATTAAGTATTTCTAAAACATGCGTGGTTTTCTTTACTCTGCAACCCTTTATTTCCTTAAAATGATGTATTCGCACATATTCTTCCGAGAGAAAACTGTACAGTGCTATCTCTGTGGAAGATACACAATTAGACATACACACACCACCAAAGCACATAGAGCTACATCATATTGTTTCGGAAAAACAAGATAATTTCGCACAATGCGGGATTTCTTCTTGTCAAGATGAATTATTTCTAAAACATTCATGGTTGTCTTTACTCTGCAACACTGTATTTCCTTAAAATGTGGTATTTGCCCATATACTTTCAAGAGAAAACTGTAGAGTGCATTCTCTGTGGAAGGTACACAATTAGGCATACATGCAACACCGAATGACATAGAATTATAACGTGTTGTTTAGGAAAAACAAGATAATTTCACACAATGTGGGATTTCTTCTCGTCCAGATTAAGTATTGCTAATTAATTCGTGGTTGTATTTATTCTGCAAAACTGTATTTCTTTAAAATATGGTATTCACACACATACTCCTGAGAGAAAACTGTACAGTGCATTCTCTGTGGAAGATTCATGCTTAGACATACACGCAACACCAAAGCACGTAGAGTTACAACCTGCTGTTTAGGAAAAACAATATAATTTCGCACAATACCGGATTTATTCTCGTAGTGATTAAGTATATCTAATATATTCCTGGTTGTCTTTACTCTGCAACACTGTATTTCCTTAAATGTGGTATGCACACATATTCTTCCAATAAAAAATTGTAGAGTCCATACTCTGTGGAAGATTCACGCTTAGACATACATGCAACACAAAAGCACATAGAGTTACAATGTGTTGTTTAGGAAAAACATGATAATTTCGCACAATGTGGGATTTCTCCTTGACTCTATTAAGTATTTCTAATACATTCGTGGTTGTCTTTATTCTGCAACACTGTATTTCCTTAAAATGTAGTATTCGAACATATAGTTCTAAAAGAAAACTGTACAGTGCTTTCTCTTTGGAAGTTAGATGCTTAGACATACACGCAACACCAAAGCACATAGAGTTACAACGTATTGTTTAGGAAAAACAAGATAAGTTCGCACAATGCGGGATTTCTTCTCATCCAGATTAAGTATTTCTAATATATTATTGGTTGTCTGTACTCTGCAACACTGTATTTCTTTTAAATATGGTATTCACACATATACTCTCAAGAGAAAACTGTACAGTGCATTCTCTGTGGAAGATAAATGCTAAGGCATACACACAACACCAAAACACATTGAGTTACAATGTGTTGTTTAGAAAAACAAGGTAATTTCACCAAATGAGGCATTTCTTCTCGTCCAGATTAAGTATTTCTAAAACATGCATAGTTGTCTTTACTCTGCAACACTGTATTTCCTTAAAATGATGTATTTGCCCATGTTCTTCTGAGAGAAAACTGTACAGTGCATTCTCCGTGGAAGACACCCACATAGACATACACGCAACACCAAAGCACAAAGAGTTACAACGTGTTGTTTAGGAAAAACAAGATGATTTCTCAAAATGAGGGATTTGTTCTTGCCCAGATTAAGTATTACTAATATATTCATGGTTGTCTTTACTCTGTCACACTGTATTTCCATAAAATGTGGTATGCGCACATATTCTTCCAAGAGAAAATTGTACAGTGCATACTCTGTGGAAGATACACACTTAGACATACACGCAACACCAAAGCACATAGAGTTACAACATATTGTTTAGGAAAAACAAGATAAGTTCGCACAATGCGGGATTTCTTCTCATCCAGATTAAGTATTTCTAATATATTATTGGTTGTCTTTACTCTGCAACACTGTATTTCTTTTAAATATGGTATTCACACATATACTCTCAAGAGAAAACTGTACAGTGCATTCTCTGTGGAAGAAAAACGCTAAGACATACACACAATACCAAAACACATTGAGTTACAATGTGTTGTTTAGGAAAAACAAGGTAATTTCACATAGTGAGGCATTTCTTCTTGTCCAGATTAAGTATTTCTAAAACATGTGTAGTTGTCTTTACTTTGCAACACGGTATTTCCTTAAAATGATGTATTCGCACATGTTCTTCTGAGAGAAAACTGTACAGTGCATTCTCTGTGGAAGACACCCGCTTAGACATACATGCAACACCAAAGCACAAAGAGTTACAACGTGTTGTTTAGGAAAAACAAGATGATTTCTCAAAATGAGGGATTTGTTCTTGCCCAGATTAAGTATTACTAATATATTCATGGTTGTCTTTACTCTGTCACACTGTATTTCCATAAAATGTGGTATGCGCACATATTCTTCCAAGAGAAAATTGTACAGTGCCTACTCTGTGGAAGATACACACTTAGACATACACGCAACACCAAAGCACATAGAGTTACAACACATTGTTTAGGAAAAAGAAGATAAGTTCGCACAATGCGGGATTTCTTCTCATCCAGATTAAGTATTTCTAATATATTATTGGTTGTCTTTACTCTGCAACACTGTATTTCTTTTAAATATGGTATTCACACATATACTCTCAAGAGAAAACTGTACAGTGCATTCTCTGTGGAAGAAAAACGCTAAGACATACACACAATACCAAAACACATTGAGTTACAACGTGTTGTTTAGGAAAAACAAGGTAATTTCACAAAATGAGGCATTTCTTCTTGTCCAGATTAAGTATTTCTAAAACATGTGTAGTTGTCTTTACTCTGCAACACGGTATTTCCTTAAAATGATGTATTCGCACATGTTCTTCTGAGAGAAAACTGTACAGTGCATTCTCCGTGGAAGACACCCGCTTAGACATACACGCAACACCAAAGCACAAAGAGTTACAACGTGTTGTTTAGTAAAAACAAGATGATTTCTCAAAATGAGGGATTTGTTCTTGCCCAGATTAAGTATTACTAATATATTCATGGTTGTCTTTACTCTGTCACACTGTATTTCCTTAAAATGTGGTATGCGCACATATTCTTCCAAGAGAAAATTGTACAGTGCATACTCTGTGGAAAATACACGCTTAGACATACAGGCAGCACCAAAGCTCATAGAGTTAAAACGTGTCCTTTAGGTAAAACAAGATAATTTCGCACAATGCGGGATTTTTCCTTGTCGCTATTAAGTATTTCTAATACATTCATGGTTGTCTTTATTCTGCAACACTGTATTTCCTTAAAATGTGGTATTCACACATATAGTTCAGAAAAAACTGTACAGTGCTTTCTCTGTGGAAGATACATGCTTAGACATACATGCAACACCAAAGCACATAGAGTTACAACGTGTTGTTTAGGACAAACAAGATAATTTCCCAAAATGAGGGATTTATTCTCATCCAGATTAAGTATTTTTAAAACATTCGTGGCTGTCTTTACTCTGCAACCCTGTATTTCCTTAAAATGTGGTATTCATACATATTCTTCTGAGAAAAAATTGTACAGTGCAATCTCTGTGGAAGATACATGCTTAGACATACACGTTACAGCAAAGCACATAAAGTTACAACGTGTTGCTTAGGAAAAACAAGATAATTTCGCACAATGCAGGATTTCTTCTTGTCCAGAATAAGTATTTCTAATATATTCCTGGCTGTCTTTACTCTGCAACACTGTATTTCTTTTAAGTATGGTACTCGAACATTTACTCCTGAGAGAAAAGTGTAGAGTCAATTCTCTCTGGAAGATACATGCTTAGACATACACGCAACACCAAAACACATTGAGTTACAACGTGTTGTTTAGGAAAAACAAGATAATTTCGAAAAATGAAGGATTTCTTCTAGTACAGATTAAGTATTTCTGCAATATTCGTGGTTGTCTTTATTCTGCAACATTGTTTTTCCTTAAAGTTATGTATTCGCACATATTCTTCCGAGAGATAAATGTACAGTGCATTCTCTGTGGTGATACACGCTTAGACATACACGCAACAGCAAAACACATAGAGTTACAAAATGTTGTGTAGGAAAAACAAGATAATTTCGCACAATGCAGGATTTCTTCTCGTCCAGATTAAGTATTTCTAATACATTCGTGGTTGTCTTTACTCTGCAACACTGTATTTCCTTAAAAGGTGGTATTCGCACATATACTTTTGAGAGAAAACTGTAGAGTGCATTCTCTGTGGAAGGTACACACTTAGGCATACATGCAACACCAAATCACATAGAGTTAAAACGTGTTGTTTAGGAAAAAGATTACTTCGCAAAATGCGGGATTTCTTCTCGTCCAGATTAAATATTTCTAATTAATTTGTGGTTGTCTTTACTCTGTAAAACTGTATTTCTTTAAAATATGGTTTTTGCACACATACTCCCGAGAGAAAACTGAACAGTGAATTCTCTGTGGAAGATACATGCTTAGAGATACACTCAACACAAAAGCACATAGAGTTACAGCCTCTTGTTTAGGAAAAAGAAGATAATTTCACACAATGCGTGATTTATTCTCGTAGTGATTAAGTATTTCTAATATATTCCTGGTTGTCTTTACTCTGCAACATTGTATTTCCTTAAATGTGGTATGCACACATATTCTTCCAATAGAAAATTGTACAGTCCATACTCTGTGGAAGATACATGCTTAGACATACACGCAACACCAAAGCACATAGAGTTACAACGTGTTGTTTAGGACAAACAAGATAATTTCGCAAAATGAGGGATTTATTCTCTTCCAGATTAAGTATGTTTAAAACATTCGTGGCTGTCTTTACTCTGCAACCCTGTATTTCCTTAAAATGTGGTATTCACACATATTCTTCCAAGAAAAAATTGTACAGTGCAATCTCTGTGGAAGATACATGCTTAGACATACACGTTACAGCAAAGCACATAAAGTTACAACATGTTGCTTAGGAAAAACAAGATAATTTTGCACAATGCAGGATTTCTTCTTGTCCAGAATAAGTATTTCTAATATATTCCTGGCTGTCTTTACTCTTCAACACTGTATTTCTTTTAAGTATGGTACTCGAACATTTACTCCCGAGAGAAAAGTGTAGAGTCAATTCTCTATGGAAGATACATGCTTAGACATACACGCAACACCAAAACACATTGAGTTACAACGTGTTGTTTAGGAAAAACAAGATGATTTCGAAAAATGAGGGATTTCTTCTAGTACAGATTAAGTATTTCTAAAATATTCGTGGTTGTCTTTATTCTGCAACATTGTTTTTCCTTAAAATTATGTATTCGCACATATTCTTCCAAGAGATAAATGTACAGTGCATTCTCTGTGGAAGATACATGCTTAGACGTACAAGCAACAGCAAAGCACATAGAGTTACAAAATGTTGTGTAGGAAAAACAAGATAATTTCGCACAATGCAAGATTTCTTCTCGTCCAGATTAAGTATTTCTAATACATTCGTGGTTGTCTTTACTCTGCAACACTGTATTTCCTTAAAAGGTGGTATTCGCACATATACTGTCGAGAGAAAACTGTAGAGTGCATTCTCTGTGGAAGGTACACACTTAGGCGTACATGCAACACCAAATCACATAGAGTTAAAACGTGTTGTTTAGGAAAAAGATTACTTCGCAAAATGCGGGATTTCTTCTCGTCCAGATTAAATATTTCTAATTAATTTATGGTTGTCTTTACTCTGCAAAACTGTATTTCTTTAAAATATGGTTTTTGCACACATACTCCCGAGAGAAAACTCAACAGTGAATTCTCTGTGGAAGATACATGCTTAGAGATACACTCAACACAAAAGCACATAGAGTTATAGCCTGTTGTTTAGGAAAAAGAAGATAATTTCGCACAATGCGGGATTTATTCTCGTAGTGATTAAGTATTTCTAATATATTCCTGGTTGTCTTTACTCTGCAACATTGTATTTCCTTAAATGTGGTATGCACACATATTCTTCCAATAGAAAATTGTACAGTCCATACTCTGTGGAAGATACAAGCTTAGACATATATGCAACACAAATGCACATAGAGTTACAACGTTTTGTTTAGGAAAAAACTGATAATTTCGCACAATGTGGGATTTCTCCTTGACTCTATTAAGTATTTCTAATACATTCGTGGTTGTCTTTATTCTGCAGCACTGTATTTCCTTAAAATGTGGTATTCGCACATATAGTTCTAAAAGAAAACTGTACAGTGATTTCTCTTTGGAAGATGCATGCTTAGACATACACGCAACACCAAAGCACATAGAATTACAACGTATTGTTTAGGAAAACCAAGATAATTTCGCAAAATGTTGGATTTCTTCTCTTCCAGATTAGGTATTTCTAAAACATTCGTGGTTGACTTTACTCTGCAACCCTGTATTTCCATAAAATATGGTATTTGAACATATTCTTCCGAGAGAAAATTGTACAGTGCAATCTCTGTGGAAGATAGACGCTTAGACATACACACAACAGCAAAGTACATAGAGTTACAATGTGTTGTTTAGGAAAAACAAGATAATTTCGCAAAAAATGAAGGATTTCTTCTCGTCCAGATTAAGTATTTTCAAAACATTCATGGATGTTTTTACTCTGGTACCCTATATTTCCTTAAAATGTGGTATTCACACAAATTCTTCAGAGAGAAAATTGTACAATGCATTCTCTGTTGAAAATACACGCTTAGACATGCACTCACCACCAAAGCACATAGAGTTACAACGGGTTGTTAGGAAAAACAAGATTATTTTGCAAAATGAGGAATTTCTTCCTGTCCAGATTAAGTATTTCTAAAACATGCGTGGTTGTCTTTACTCTGCAATCCTGTATTTCCTTAAAATGATGTATTCACACATATTCTTCAGAGAGAAAACTCTACAGTGCGTTCTCTGTGGAAGATACACGCGTTGATATACATGCAACTCAGAAGCTCAAAGAGTTATAACGTGTTGTTTAGGAAAAGCAAGATAATTTCGCACAATTTGGGATTTCTTCTCGTCCAGATTAAGTATTTCTAAAATATGCGTGGTTGTCTTTACTCTGCAACCCTGTATTTCCTTAAAATGATGTATTCGCACATATTCTTCTGAGAGAAAACAGTACAATGCATTCTCTGTGAAAGATACACGCTTAGACATATACGCAACACCAAAGCAAATAGAGTTACAACGGGTTGTTTAGGAAAAACAAGATGATTTCGCACAATGCTGGATTTCTTCACGTCCAAATTAAGTATTTCTAATACATTCCTGGTTGTCTTTACTCTGCAACACTGTATTTCCTTAAAATGTGGTATTCTCACATATACTTTGGGGAGAAAACTGTTCAGTGCAATCTCTGTGGAAGATACATGCTTAGAGATACATGCAACACCAAAGCACAAAGATTTACAACGTGTTGTTTAGGACAAACAAGATAATTTCGCAAAATGAGGGATTTATTCTCATCCAGATTAAGTATTTTTAAAACATTCGTGGTTGTCTTTATTCTGCAACCATGTATTTCCTTAAAATATGATATAAGCACATATTCTTCGGAGAGAAAACTGTACAGTGCATTCTCTGTGGAAGATACATGGTTAGAGATACAGCCAACACCAAAGCACATAGAGTTACAACGTTTTGTTTAAGAAAAACCTGATAATTTTGCAAAATGAGGAATTTCTTCTCGTCCAGATTAAGTATTTCGAAAACATTCATGGTTGTCTTTACTGTGCAACCCTGTATTTCCTTAAAATGTGGTATGCACACATATTCTTCCAAGAGAAAATTGTACAGTGCATTCTCTGTGGAAGATACACACTTAGACATACACGTAACACCAAAACACATAGAGTTACAACATGTTGTTTAAGAATAAGAAGATAATATCGCAAAATGACGGATTTCTTCTCGTCCATATTAAGTATTTTTAAAATATTCATGGTTGTCTTTACTCTGGTACCAAGTTTTTCCTTTATATGTGGTATTCACTCAAATTCTTCAGAGAGAAAATTGTACAGTGCTTTCTCTGTGGAAGATACACGCTTAGACATACATGCAACACCAAAGCACATAGAGTTACAAAGTTTTGTTTAGGAAAAACAAGATAAGTTCGCACAATACGGAATTTCTTCTCATCCAGATTAAGTATTTCTAATATCTTATTGGTTGTCTTTACTCTGCAACACTGTATTCCTTTTAAATATGGTATTCGCACATATTCTTCCGAGAGAAAAATGCACAGTGCATTCTCTGTGGAAGATACACGCTTAGACATACACGCATCACCAAAGCACATAGTGTTACCACGTGTTTTTTAAGAAAAACAAGATAATTTCTCAAAATGAGAAATTTCTTCTTGTCCAGATTTATTATTTCTAAAACATTTGTGGTTGTCTTTACTCTGCACCCTGTATTTCCTGAAAATTTGGTATTCGCACATATTTTTCCGAGAGAAAATTGCACAGTGCATTCCTGGGAAAGATACAAGCTTAGATATACAGTCAGCACCAAAAAACATAGATTTACAACATGTTGTTTAGGAAAAAAAATTAATTTCGCACAATGCAGGATTTCTTCTCATCCGGATTAAGTATTTCTAATACATTTGTTGTTGTCTTTACTCTGCAATACTGTATTTCCCTAATATGTGGTATTCGCACATACACTTTTGAGAGAAAACTGTACAGTGCATTCTCTGTGGTAGATACACAGTTAGATATGCACGCAACACGAAAGCACATAGACTTAAAATGTGTTGTTTAGGAAAAACAATATAATTTCTCAAAATGAGAAATTTCTTCTTGTCCAGATTAAGTATTACTAAAACATTGGTGGTTGTCTTTACTCTGAAACCATGTATTTCCTTAAAATGTGGTAGTCGCACATATTCTTCTGAGAGAAAATTGTACAGTGCATTCCTGTGGAAGATACAGCCTTAGACATACAGGCAGCACAAAAGCACAGAGATTTACAACGTGTTGTTTAGGAAAAACATGATAATTTCGCACAATGTGGGATTTCTTCTCGTCCAGATTAAGTATTTCTAAAACATGCATGGTTGTCTTTACTCTGCAACCCTGTATTTCCTTAAAATGATGTATTTGCACATATTCTTCTGAGAGAAAACAGTACAGTGCATTCTCTGTGAAAGATACACGCTTAGACATACACGCAACACCAAAGCAAATAGAGTTACAACGTGTTGTTTAGGAAAAACAAGATGATTTCGCACAATGCTGGATTTCTTCATGTCCAAATTAAGTATTTCTAATACATTCCTGGTTGTCTTTACTCTGCAACACTGTATTTTCTTAAAATGTGGTATTCGCACATATACTTTGGGGAGAAAACTGTTCAGTGCAATCTCTGTGGAAGATACACGCTTAGAGATACATGCAACACCAAAGAACATAGAGTTACAACGTGTTGTTTAGGACAAACAAGATAATTTCGCAAAATGAGGGATTTCTTCTCGTCCAGATTAAGTATTTCTAAAACATTCGTGGTTGTTTTTACTGTGCAACCCTGTATTTCCTTAAAATGTGGTATGCACACATATTCTTCCAAGAGAAAATTGTACAGTGCATTCTCTGTGGAAAATACACGCTTAGACATACACGTAACACCAAAACACATAAAGTTACAACATGTTGTTTAAGAATAAGAAGATAATATCACAAAATGACGGATTTCTTCTCATCCATATTAAGTATTTTTAAAATGTTCATGGTTGTCTTTACTCTGGTACCAAGTTTTTCCTTTATATGTGGTATTCACACAAATTCTTCAGAGAAAAATTGTACAGTGCTTTCTCTGTGGAAGATACACGCTTAGACATACACGCAACACCAAAGCACATAGAGTTACAAAGTGTTGTTTAGGAAAAACAAGATAAGTTCGCTCAATGCGGGATTTCTTCTCATCCAGATTAAGTATTTCTAATATAGTACTGGTTGTCTTTACTCTGCAACACTGTACTTCTTTTAAATATGGTATTCACACATATTCTTCTGAGAGAAAAATGTACAGTGCTTTCTCTGTGGAAGATACACGCTTAGACATACACGCAACACCAAAGCACATAGTGTTACCACGTGTTTTTTAAGAAAAACAAGATAATTTCTCAAAATGAGAAATTTCTTCTCGTCCAGATTAAGTATTTCTAAAACATTCGTGGTTGTCTTTACTCTGCAACCCTGTATTTCCTGAAAATTTGGTATTCGCACATATTTTTCCGAGAGAAAATTGCACAGTGCATTCCTGGGGAAGATACAAGCTTAGATATACAGTCAGCACCAAAACACATAGATTTACAATGTGTTGTTTAGGAAAAAAAAGATAATTTTGCACAATGCAGGATTTCTTCTCGTCCGGATTAAGTATTTCTAATACATTCGTTGTTGTCTTTATTCTGCAATACTGTATTTCCCTAAAATGTGGTATTCACACATACACTTTCGAGAGAAAACTGTACAGTGCATTCTCTGTGGTAGATACACAGTTAGACATACACGCAACACAAAAGCACATAGAGTTACAATGTGTTGTTTAGGACAAACAAGATAATTTCGCAAAATGAGGGATTTCTTCTCATCCAGATTAAGTATTTCTAATTAATTCGTGGTTGTCTTTATTCTGCAAAACTGTATTTCTTTAAAATATGTTTTTCGCACACATACTCCCAAGAGAAAACTGTATAGTGCATTCTCTGTGGAAGATACATGCTTAGACATACATGCAACACCAAAGCACATAGAGTTACCACCTGTTGTTTAGGAAAAACAAGATAATTTCGCATAATGCGGGATTTATTCTCGTAGTGATTAAGTATTTCTAATATATTCCTGGTTGTCTTTACTCTGCAACACTCTATTTCCTTTAATGTGGTATTCACACATATTCTTCCAATAGAAAATTGTACAGTCCATTCTCTGTGGAAGATACATGCTTAGACATACATGTAACATAAATGCACCTAGAGTTACAATGTGCTGTTTAGCAAAAACATGATAATTTCGCACAATGTGGTATTTCTCCTTGACTCTATTAAGTATTTCTAATACATTCGTGGTTGTTTTTATTCTGCAACATTGTATTTCCTTAAAATGTGGTATTCGCACATATAGTTCTAAAAGAAAACTGTACATTGCTCTCTCTGTGGAAGATACATGCTTAGACATACACGCAACACAAAACACATAGAGGTACAACGTGTTTTTTAGGAAAAACAAGATAATTTCGCAAAATGAGGGATTTCTTCTCATCCAGATTAAGTATTTCTAATACATTCGTGGCTGTCTTTAATCTGCAACACTGTATTTCCTTAAAATGTGGTATTCGCACATATTCTTCTGAGAGAAAATTGCACAGTGCATCCTCTGTGGAAGATACACGCTTAGACATACACGCAACAGCAAGGCACATAGAGTTATAAAATGTTGTGTAGGAAAACAAGATAATTTCACACAATGCGGGATTTCTTCTTGTCCAGATTAAGTATTTCTAAGAAATTCGTGGTTGTCTTAACTCTGCAACACTGTATTTCCTTAAAATGTGGTATTCGCACATATACTTTGAGAGAAAACTGTAGAGTGCATACTCTGTGGAAGGTACATGATTAGGTATACATGCAACACCAAATCACACAGAGTTAAAACGTGTTGTTTAGGAAAAACAATATAATTTCGCACATTGCGGGGTTTCTTCTCATCCAGATTAAGTATTTCTAATTAATTCGTGGTTGTCTTTATTCTGCAAATCTGTATTTCTTTAAAATATGTTTTTCGCACACATACTCCCGATAGAAAACTGTACAATGCATTCTCTGTGGAAGATACATGCTTAGATATACATGCAACACCAAAGCACATAGAGTTACCACCTGTTGTTTAGGAAAAACAAGATAATTTCGCACAATGCGGGATTTATTCTCGCAGTGATTAAGTATTTCTAATATATTCCTGGTTGTCTTTACTCTGCAACCCTGTATTTCCTGAAAATTTGGTATTCGCACATATTCTTCCGAGAGAAAATTTCACAGTGCATTCCTGGGGAAGATACAAGCTTAGATATACAGTCAGCACCAAAACACATAGATTTACAATGTGTTGTTTAGGAAAAAAAAGATAATTTCGCACAATGCAGGATTTCTTCTCATCCGGATTAAGTAGTTCTAATACATTCGTTGTTGTCTTTACTCTGCAATACTGTATTTCCCTAATATGTGGTATTCGCACATACACTTTCGAGAGAAAACTGTACAGTGCATTCTCTGTGGTAGATACACAGTTAGACATACACGCAACACAAAAGCACGTAGAGTTAAAACGTGTTGTTTAGGAAAAACAAGATAATTTCTCAAAATGAGAAATTTCTTCTTGTCCAGATTAAGTATTACTAAAACATTCGTGGTTGTCTTTACTGTGCAACCATGTGTTTCCTTAAAATGTGGTATTCGTACATATTCTTCTGAGAGAAAATTGTACAGTGCATTCCTGTGGAAGATACAGGCTTAGACATACAGGCAGCAAAAAAGCACAGAGATTTACAACGTGTTGTTTAGGAAAAACAAGATCATTTCACACAATTCAGGATTTCTTCTCATGCAGATTAAGTATTTCTAATACATTCGTGGATGTCTTCAATCTGCAACACTTTATTTCCATAAAATGGGGTATTCGCACATATATTTCAAGAGAAAACTGTACAGTGCCATCTCTGTGTAAGATACAAGCTTAGACATACATGCAACACCAAAGCACATAGAGTAACAACATGTTGTTTAGAGAAAACAAGATAATTTTGCCAAATGAGGCATTTCTTCTCGTCCAGATTAAGTATTTCTTATACATTCATGGGTGTCTTTACTCTGCAACCCTGTATTTCCTTAAAATTTGGTATGCACACATATTCTTCTGAGAGAAAATTGTACAGCACATTCTCTGTGGAAGATACACGCTTAGACATACATACAACACCAAAGCACATAGAGTTACAACGCGTTGTTTAGGAATAACGAGATAATTTTGCAAAATGAGGGATTTCTTCTCTTCCAGATTAAGTATTTCGAAAACAGTTGTGGTTGTCTTGACTCTGCAACACTGTATTTCCTTAAAATGTGTTATTCGCACTTATAGTTTAGATAGAAAAGTTTACAGTGCATTCTCTGTGGACGATACATGCTTAGACATACACGCAACACCAAAGCACATAGAGTTACAAAGTGTTGTTTAGGAAAAAACAAGATAATTTCGCACAATTCGGGCTTTCATCTCGTCCAGATTAATTATTTCAAATACATTTGTGGTTGTCTTTACTATGCAACACTGTATTTCCTTAAAATGTGGTATTCACACATATTCTTCTGAGAGAAAACTGTACAGTGCATTCTCTGTGAAAGAAACATGATTAGACATACACCCAACACCAAAACACATAGAGTTACAACTTGAAGTTTAAAAAAAAAACAAGATAATTTCTTATAATGCTGGATTTCTTCTCGTTGCTACTAAGTATTTCTAATACATTCATGGTTTTCTTTATTCTGCAACACTGTATTTCCTTAAAATGTGTTATTCGCACTTATACTTACGAAAGAAAAGTGTATAGTGCATTCTCTGTAGAAGATAAATGCTTAGACATACACACAACACCAAAGCACATAGAGGTACAGCGTGTTGCTTAGGAATACGAGATAATTTCGCAAAATGAGGGATTTCTCCTTGTCCAGTGAAAGTATTTCTTATACTTTCGTGGTTGTCTTTACTCTGTCACACTGTATTTCGTTAAAATGTGGTATTCGCACATATAGTTCTGAAAAAAAACCTGTACAGGCCAATCTCTGTGTAAGATACATGCTTAGACTCACAGGCAACACCAAATCACATAGAGTTACATTGTGTTCTTTAGGAAAAACAAGATAATTTCGCACAATTCAGGATTACATCTCGTCGCGATTAAGTATTTCTAATACATCCGTGGTTGTCTTTACACTGCAACACTCTATTTTTTTTTAAATGTTGTATTTGCACATATTCTTCCAAGAGAAAACTGTACAGTGCATTCTCTGTGGAAGATACGCGCTTAGACATACACACACACCAAAGCACATAGAGTTACAATGTGTTGATTAGGAAAAACCAAATAATTTCGCACAATGCGGATATCTTCTCATCCAGATTACGTAATTCTAATACATTCGTGGTTGTCTTTATTCTGCAGCACTGTATTTCCTTAAAATGTCATATTCCCACGTATTCTTCTGAGAGAAAACTCTACAGTGCATTCTCTGTGGAAGATAAACGCTTAGACATACACCCAACATCAAAACACATAGAGTTACAACGTGTTGTTTGGGAAAAGCAAGATAATTTCGCACAATGCGGGATTTCTTCTCCTCTAGATTAAATATTTCTAATATATTCGTGGTTGTCTTTACTCTGCAACACTCTATTTGCTTAAAATGTGGTATTTGCAGGTTTTTTTCAGAGAGAAAATTGTACAGTGCATTCTCTTTGAAGATACACATTTAGACATACACGCAACACTAAGCAAGTAGAGTTACCACGTGTTGTTTAGGAAAAACAAGATAATTTCGCAAAATGAGGGATTTCTTCTCGGCCAGATAAAGTATTTCTAATACATTCGTGGTTGTCTTTACTCTGCAACATTGTATTTCCTTTAAATATGGTATTCGCACATATGCTCCCGAGAGAAAACTGTACAGTGCATTCTCTCTGGAAGATATACACTTAGACATACACGCAACACTTAAAGTCCATAGAGTTAAAATGTGTTGTTTAGGAAAAACAAGATAATTTCACAAAATGATGGATTTCTTCTCAACCAGATAAAGTATTTCTAATACATTCGTGGTTGTCTTTACTCTGCAACACTCTATTTCCTTTAAATATGGTATTTGAACATATATTCCTGAGAGAAAATTGGTCAGTGCATTCTCTCTGGAAGATACACAATTAGACATACACACAACAACAAAGCACATAGAATTAAAATGTGTTGTTTATGAAAAACAAGATAATTTCGCACAATGCTGGATATCTTCTCGTAGAGAACATGTATTTCTCAAACATTCGTGTTTGTCTTTACTCTGCAAAACTGTATTTCCTTAAAATATGGTATGCGCAAATATTCTTCCAAGAGAAAATTGTACAGTGCATTCTCTGTGGAAGATACACGCTTAGGCATACACGCAATACCAAAGCACATATAGTTACAACGTGTTGTTTAGGAAAAAGAAGAAAAGTTCGCACAATGTTGGATTTCTTCTTGTCCAGATTAAGTATTTCTAATACATTCGTGGTTGTCTTTATTCTGCAACACTGTATTTCCTTAAAATGTGGTATTCGCACATATTCTTCAAAGAGAAAAGTGTACTGTGCATTCTCTGTGGACGATACACGGTTAGACATACACCCAACAACAATGCGCATAGAGTCACAACGTGTTGTTTAGGAAAAACAAGATAATTTTGCATAATGCGGGATTTCTTCTCACCCAGATTAAGTATTTCCAATATATTTGTGGTTGACTTTACTCTGCAACACTGTATTTCTTTTAAATATGGTATTCACACATGTACTCCCAAGACAAAATTGTACAGTGCATTCTCTCTGGAAGATACAGGCTTAGACAAACACGCAACACCAAAGCACAAAGACTTACAACGTGTTGTTTAGGAAAAACATGGTAATTTCACAAAATGAGGGGTTTCTTCTCGTCCAGATTAACTATTTCTAATACATTCATGGTTGTCTTTACTCTGCAACACTGTATTCACTTAAAATGTGGTACTCGCACATATTCTTCCGAGAGAAAAGTGTACATTCATGGTTGTCTTTATTCTGCAACACTGTATTTCCTTAAAATGTGGTATTTGCACATATTCTTCTGAGAGAAAACTGTACAGTGCATTCTCTGTGGGAGATACATGCTTAGACATACACCCAACTCCAAAGCACATAGAGTTACAACGTGTTGTTTAGGAAAAACAAGATAATTTCGCACAATGCAGGATTTATTCTCACCCAAATTAAGTTTTTCTAAAACATTCATGGTTGTCTTTACTCTGCAACACTGTATTTCCATAAAATGTGGTATTCGCACATATTCTTCAGACAGAAAATTGTACAGTGCATTCTCTGTGGAAGATACAGTCTTAGACATACATGCAACACCAAAGGACACAGAGTTACAACAGTTTCTTTAGGACAAAAAAGAGAATTTCTCAAAATGAGGGATTTCTTCTTTTCCAGATTAAGTATTTCTAATACAATCATGGTTGTCTTTACTCTGCAACCCTGTATTTCCTTAAAATTTGGTATGCGCACATATTCTTCTGAGAGAAAACTGTACAGCGCATTCTCTGTGGAAGATACTTGCTTAGACATGCACGCACCACCAAAGCACATAGAGTTACAACGCGTTGTTTAGGAAAAACAAGATAATTTCGCAAAATGAGGGATTTCTTCTTGTTTAAATTAAGCATTTCTAAAATACTCATGATGTCTTTAGTCTGCAACAGTTTTTCCTTAAAATGTGGTATTCGCACATATTCTTCAGAGATAAAATTGTACAGTGCATTCTCTGTGGAAGATACAAGCTTAAACATAGACGCACCACTGAAGCACATAGAGTTACAATGTGTTGTTTAGGAAAAATAAGATAATTTCCCAAAATGAGAAATTTCTTCTCGTCCAGATTATGTATTTCTAAAACAATCGTGGTTGCTTTTACTCTGCAGCCCTGAATTACCTTAAAGTGTTGTATTCGCACATATTATTCTGAGAAAAATACTGCACAGTGAATTCTCTGTGGAAGAATCACACTTAGTGGTACACGCAACACCAAAGCACATACAGTTACAACGTTTTGTTTAGGAAAAACAAGAAAATTTCGCACAATGCGGGATTTCTTCTAGTCCCGATGAATTATTTCTAATATATTCGTGGTTGTTTTTACAGTGCAACACTGTATTTATTTAAAATGTGGTATTTGCACATATTCTACAGAGAGAAAATTGTACAGTGCATTCTCATTGGAAGATACCTGCTTAGACATACACCCAACACCAAAGCACATAGAGTTACAATGTGTTGTTTAGGACAAACAAGATAATTTTGCACAATGAGTGATTTCTTCTTGTTGCGATTAAGTATGTCTAAAACATTCATGGTTGTCTTTACTCTGCAGCACTCTATTTTCTTAAAATGTGCTATTCGCACGTATTCTTCAGAGAGGAAATTGTACAGTGCATTCTCTGCGGATGATACAGGCTTAGACATACATGCACCACCGAAGCACATAGAGTTACAACGTGTTTTTAGGAAAAACAAGATAATTTCTCAAAATGAGGGATTTCTTCTCGTCCAGATTACGTATTTCTAAAACATTCGTCCTTGTCTTTACTTTGCAACCCTGTATTCCTTTAATGTGTGGTATTCGCACTTATTCTTCTGAGAGAAACCTGTACAGTGCATTCTTGTGGAAGATACATGCTTAGACATACACGCAATACCAAAGCACATACAGTTACAACGTGTTGTTTAGGAAAAACAAGATAATTTGTCACAATGCAGGAATTCTTATCCTCGCCATTAAGGATTTCTAATACATTCGTTGTTGTCTTTACTCTATAACCCTGTATTTCCTTACAATGTGGTATTCGCACATATTCTTCCAAGAGAAAACTGTACAGTGCATTCTCTGTGGAAGATACATGCTTAGACATACACACAACATCAAAGCACAAACAGTTAAGCCGTGTTGTTTAGGAAAAACAAGATAATTTCACACAATGAGGGATTTCTTCTTGTCCAGATTAAATATTTCTAATATATCCGTGTTTGTCTTTACTCTGCAACACTGTATTTCCTTAAAATGTGGTATTTGCAAATATTCTTCTGAGAGAAAACAGTAGAGTGCATTCTCTGTGCAAGATACACGTTTAGACACACACCCAACACCAAAGCACATAGAGTTACAACGTGTTGTTTAGGAAAAACAAGATAATTTCACAAAATGTGGGATGTCTTCTAGTCCAGATTAAATATTTATAAAACATTCGTTGGTGTCTTTACTCTGCAACCCTGTATTTCCTTAAAATGTGGTATTCGCACATATTTTTCTGAGAGAAAATTGAACAGTGCATTTTCTGTGGAAGATACATGCTTAGACATACACGCAACACCAAAGCACATAGAGTTACAACGTGTTGTTCAGCAAAAAACAGATAATTTCTCAAAATGAGGGATTTCTTCTCATCGAGATTAAGTATTTCTAATACATTCGTGGTTGTCTTTACTCTGCAGCACTGTATTTCCTTAAAATATGGTATTCGCACATATACTCCCGAGGAAAACTGTACATTGCATTCTCTTTGGAAGATATACGCTTAGATATACATGCAACAACAAAGCACATAGAGTTACCACATGTTGTTTAGGAAAAACAAGATACTTTCGCACAATGAGTGATTTCTTGTGATGGTGATTAAGTATTTCTAAAACATTCGTGGTTGTCTTTACTCTGCAACCCTGTATTTCTTTAAAATGAGGTATGCGCACATATTCTTTCTAGAGAAAATTTTATGGTGCATTCTCTGTGGAAGATACACGCTTAGTCATACACGCACCACCAAAGCACATAGAGTTACAGCATGTTGTTTAGGAAAAACAAGATAATTTCGCCCAATGCGGGAATTCCTCTCGTCCACATTAAGTATTTCTAATAAATTCATGGTTGTCTTTATTCTGCAACCCTGTATTTCCTTAAAGTGTGGTATTCACACATATTCTTCCGAGAGAAAACTGTACAGTGCATTCTCTGTGGAAGATACACACTTAGACATACACGCAACACCAAAGCACATAGAGTTACAACGTGTTGTTTATGAAAAACATGATAATTTCGCAAAATGAGGGATTTCTTCTCGTCCAGAATAAGCATTTCTAAAATACTCATGATGTCTTTACTCTGCAACACCGTATTTCCTTAAAATGTGGTCTTCGCACATATTCTTCAGAGAAAATTGAACAGTGCATTGTCTGTGAAAGATACATGGTTAGTCATACACGCACCACTAAAGCACATAGTGTTACAACATGTTGTTTATGAAAAACAAGTTCGCAAATGAGGGACTTTTCTCATCCATATTAAGTATTTCTAAATCATTCGTGGTTGTCTTTATTCTGCAACCCTGTATTTCCTTAAAATGTGGTATGCGCACATATTCTTCAGAGAGAAAATGGTACAGTGCTTTCTCTATGGAAGAATCACACTTAGACATACACGCAACACCAAAGCACATAGAGTTAAAACTTGTTGTTTAGGAAAAACAAGATAATTTCGCACAATGCGGGATTTCTTCTCGTCCAGATTAAGTATTTCTGATACATTCGTGGTTGTCTTTACTCTTCAACACTGTATTTCCTTTAAATGTTGTATTCTCACATATTCTGCAACCCTGTATTTCCTTAAAATGTGCTATTCGCACATATTATTCTGAGAGAAAACTGTACAGTGCATTCTCTGTGGAAGATACATGCTTAGACATACGCGCAACACCAAAGCACATAGAGTTACAACGTGTTGTTTAGGAAAAACAGATAATTTCGCACTATGCAGGATTTCTTCTTGTCGCGATTAAGTATGTCTAAAACATTCGTGGTTGTCTTTTCTCTGCAACCCTGTATTTCCTTAAAATGTGGTATTCGCACATATTATTCAGAGAGAAAACTGTACAGTGCATTCTCTGTGGAAGATACATGCTTAGACATACGCGCAACACCAAAGCACATAGACTTACAACGTGTTGTTTAGAAAAAGCAAGATAATTTCGCACAATGTGGGATTTCTTCTCGTTCAGATTATGTACTTCTAAGACATTCATGGTTGTCTTTACTCTGCAACATTTATTTCCTTAAAATGTGGTATTTGCACATATAATTTCAAGAGAAAACTGTACAGTACATTCTCTGTGGAAGATACATGCTTAGACATACACGGAACACCGAAGCACATAGAGTTACAGCATGTTGTTTAGGAAAAACAAGATAATTTCTCAAAATGAGGGATTTCTTCTCGTCCACATTAAGTATTTCTAAAACATTCATTGTTGTGTTTACTCTGTAACTCTGTATTTCCTTTAAATGTGGTATTCGCATATATTCTTTGGAGAGAAAATTGTACAGTGCATTCTCTGTGGAAGATAAAAGCTTAGACACACAAGCAAAACCAAAGCACATAATTTACAATCTGTGGTGTTCACAAACAAGCCACCAGCCACATACAGCTTATGGTGCACCTGAAATGTGGTTACTGTGAACTTAGATGTTAAATGAAAAGTACAGAGCATATTGTAAAAAGTTAGTGTTAATTTAAATAAACACACATATATGTAATAAGTTGGTAATAGTTTTATAATTACATGTAAAAGAATAATTGAACATATTGACTAGGTTAAACTAAACATATTAATGGGAATTAATTTCAGCTTTTCAAAAACCTTTCAGCCTATCTTTAGGAAACAGGGGACTGCACTTGTGACTGGACTATTTTTCTGTGGAAATTACAAGACTGAAAGACTGCAAGCAGCTCATGGACAAGGAGCTAGTTCTAACTACCTGGAAATCCCAGAAGTAAGAATGCTCAAATAAATAGTCAACAAATTATAAGTAATAAATTAACAAAATACTCAAGCCTCACTATTTTTGGATTCTACATTTGTGGGTTTACATAAAGACACAAAACAAAACCTCCAAATCACATCACTGTGCTTTCTCTATCATCTGTGCATGAGCTGAGGTCAAACACAGCAGTATTCTCTTTTATGGTTTCACCTATCAAACTGTGCATACATGTTCCTTCCAGACTGTTTACTATGCTTTTCAGAGCTTTGTTTTCTGATTTGCACCTCATGCCTTCTGTTGATTTCCCTACTTGAAATGCCCCCCAAATGCCATGCTGAAAAATTTTCTGGTGTTCCTATGCACAAGGTTCTGTTGTGCCAAATAGAGAAGACAAGTGTGTAGATAAAATACCTTCAGGCTTACATCATTGTGCTATCAGCCACACACCCAAAGTTAACAAATCCAAATGAAATAATGTGCCTCTGATAGAAATAAACACAACAACCTCTTTCTCACCATGGAAATGTGGCCACAGGGACCAACAAGGAACTTAATCCTGTAAGTCTGCTAGAATCAAGGGCTCAGAATTTGGTACTTCAGTGTTCTGGAGACCTCAGGAGAAGTCACTGTATTTGTCGAATAGTCATTGGGTTTACAACAAATCTTATGTGAATATGGTAATAGATAAAGATCTGATTTTTTACTTTAATTCTGCCTGACTTTTACAAGCGATATGATTCAGGGCAATTTGCTTCACTGTCCTGCCCTTTTCCCATAATTCAAAATGAAGATTAAAAGAGTTTAACTGTTAATGGTTGGGAAGGTGTGGCTGGTGTAAAGTAGAAGTGGAATCAGGGCTTTTGACCAAGAAGCACAGTTTGGTATGCGAAAATATTCTACTGTATGTAGATTATGTGGGTGACCATATATCTGATTTTCTTTTTCAAAACTTTGAAACTTTTCAAAGCTCTGAAACCCTATTTCGTATATATTCTGACATTAACCTTATTTTAAACAAAATCTTTAGTAATCAAGAGTTCAATAATCTGTAGCACTTGGGGTTCCCAGTACAAGGTTAACCTCTTGGGGCAGGACCTCAGGAAGCTTCAAGCCAATGGGAGGCCTGTGGACACCGGGGCCTATCCTCGAAGTGTGTGCAAGGTGGGGCTGTGCAGGGCTGGACTGGCCAGGCTGGGGCGGGCCAGGGCCGGGCAGGGTGGGGCTGAATACCTGGTGTGGGAAGCTTAGTGGCCCCACCAAGTCTCCTGGACCAGCCAAGGCCACCAGCCCTGCTGCAGCCACAGGGATTGGTGATCACAGCAAAGATGTGCAGTGTGGGCAGGAAGGTGAATTCCTGGGGCCGGCCTGCAGGGCATCAGGGAATGCAGTATGTGATGCTGGGGTCCAGGCGAGGCGAGGAGCCCAGATGCACTGGAACTAGAGAGCAGCAAGCTCAGGACCTCCTGGCACGGGCCCTTCCCCTCTGGCCAGAACCGGGGTTCCAGGGCAGCGGTGCTGCGGGTCCTAGGCATGCTGAGGGTCAGGTACAGCCGGCCAGGTGCTCGCATCCCTGTCTTCCATGAACCTGCGGCCTCACTGATGCCCTGGCAGCCAGGATGGGGGGTAGGGAGACTCAAGGCCCTGTATTCCTGCACAGGAAGGTCATGGGCACTTCTTGCGGTGGGGTGGTAGGGACTGGACCTGCTGGCCAGGCACTGGTGTCCCCTTCACTCTAATTCCCTTCCCACCTCCTATGAAGGGGTGGAAAAGTTTTCAGAGGCCCGAATGGCCAAATATACACCACTCCAAGTGTGTGTCCTATAAATGCAAAAATAACAGACTAGTGAAGCTTCTTACCTGTCTTCAAAATGAGACATCTGCCCACCTGCATGATGGTCATTAAAAAGCAAACAAACTTCTCACCTAGTTCCCTCAAAAAATCCACATGTCTGCCCAGCCCACCATGGCAGAGGAAATTGATTTCACTACTGGAGATGCAGTGGCTTCCAGCACTTCTCCTATGCAGTGCTAAGCCCTGCGCAAAACAGCTTCCTGGTGCTTAAAGGGCGACCATGCAAAAACATGGAGATGTCAACTTCCAAGACTGTGAAGCATGGTCATGCCAAGGTAGGTCCTTCCAAGTCATTCTTGGCTTCACCGGTAAGATCATTTGTGTTCCATTCCACGTCATGAGGTTTCTATACTTAAAATCACTTCTTTCTCTAACCTCAGTCTCTTGAAAGATCGGACATTACTCTCAATAAGGCTGTCCATTAATTGGGCCCTTAGTATGTTTCATTAACTGGAAACCAAATTTTATTGAACCCTGGTGATCTAAAACATTTCGTTTAGTTGAAACAATCCAGTTCTTATAATTCAAAGAGACTTGGCTTTCACTTTCTGTGGATTCTTGTTAATTGAAGTGCTGAGTTACATAGTGTGTTGAGTTTTGATGCTATGAAGCTGTTCAGGTTTTGGGTACTTACTGTGTATCAGTTCTCTGCCCCTGCAACTTTTTCAAAGAAAATAAGATGACTTTGAAAGAGTTGAAAGGTTGCTGGAGAGATGGCTCTGCAGTAAAGGGCACTGACTGCTCTTCCTAAGGTCCTGAATTCAATTCCCAGCAACCAAGTGGTGGCTCACAACCATCCATAATGATATCTGACTCCCTCTTTTAGACTGTCTGAAGACAGCTACAGTGTACTCACATATAATAAAAAAATAAACTTTTTTTTAAGTGGTGAAAGAATCCATTAAATTGTTGGGTTGTGCTCCTGTGTAGGCATGACATAGATGACCAAGATTGACCATGTTTCCTTTTGTTCTCACCTCTATCAGGTACACCTTGCTGGAATTGACATTTTCACTGGCAGAAAATATGAAGATATTTGTCCCTCTACTCACAACGAGGATGTTCCAAATATTAAGAGAAATGAGTATCAAGTAAGTACTGATCTCCTTCATAGTGTTTCAGAAGTGTATAAATGCCCTCTTTAGTAGTAGTTTTACAAGAATTGAGAGTCGTTTTATAGAGTATGTTCCTCACCAGTTACTAGGCTCCACTTATCTTACAGATTAGAGAGATAGTGTTTTGTTTTGTTCTGTTGTTGTTAATATTCTGTGCCTTTTATTGTTGGGAAATAGGAGATCATGTATCTCAGGTGGCCTTGAACTCCCTATTCAAGGATGATCTTCAGTTTCTGACCCTCTTGCCTCTGCCTGTGAGTGCTGAGATTATAGGATGCATCTTCATGCCTGGCTATCCTATACTGGAGGTCAAACCCAGGGCTTTGTGCATGCTTTAGGCAAGCAACCTACAGTTGTGCTGTTTCTCCAGCATCTATTCCTGCATGTTAAAAATGCTGTATTGGACCAGTGAGATGGCTTGGTTAGGCACTGTCAGTGAAGTCTTAGTTTGGATAGAGGTGTTCTCTACTTGTGAGCTGGGAAACACCTATACCTGCATACATATACTCACTAGATAAATAAATGTGAGGCAGGAGAATCAGAAAGATTTAGGAAGATTGGAATCAGCTGCATTCAGTCAATGACTTCCTTTTATTCTGTCTTTTAATTCTGTAAGAAGTTTAAAGGAGATGGGTTCCCATTCTGGATCTCCATCATCCATGTTACCCTGACTACTGAAGAATCCTCAGACTACAGTGGTTGGTTTACCGACTGCAGTCTTCAGTTTGGTATTTAGAGCCCAGAAGAAAAGTGATCATTTCACATCCATTGATTGGTTCTCGATTCCCTGCTCCACTGTAAAGGTATTTATATAATAACTTATTTGATCCTTATGATAGTTTAATGGACTCAGGAAGTGTTCCATCTTGATTCTCCAGGTCATGTAAATGAACTTTGAACTTGGCAGTTGCATCATGAAGTTACTCATTAGCAATGTTCAGTACCTATCCCCTAAAGAAACAAAGTTATCAAGTAAAGAGAGCTATGCTTTGAGCTTCCAGGAGAATGCTTTATATAAGTCTTCAAAAATACCTATCCTGAACATGAGAGAGGAGTCTTTTCTAGATTATCTAAATGATTTTACCCACTATGAATGCAAACTTTTGTTAGAAACTGGTCAGACTTCAACGTAAAAACTATGAACTCTCTGGTTTTCAGCAAATGTTTATTTTTTCCAAAATATGTTATGTTCTTAAAAAGTCTTAAATGTTTTAATTTTCATTCATTCAGAAAGAAATCATTTCCCACATATGTTACTTTGCTTTTAATTCTGAATATCATGAAACTGAATTGGTATTTTTGTAAAATGTCTTTGCATTATTGTTTGATGTGTGTGATGATAACCATTGGCTGCTGTTCCTCCTGACTCCTCTAATCTCATTGCTCTTAAATGCTTTCTACATAAGAGCTGGAGTCTATCTACATATTCTTTGAAAGAAATATCATAGGTTTTGGCCAGTATAATATTCATTTAGGATATGATTTAGTATTTGAATTGTTTGAGCATGGTACAGCAGAGAACCACCAAAAGAGTGTCTATCAATCTATTGATCTGTCATCCATCTGTCTCTATATTCTATCTCTCACCCTTATAACTTTCATATACATACATTAGATTGTGAACATATGTGATTCCTTAAAAAGACTTTTAGTTCAATAATTAGTTGAAAACGATTTGAAGGCACTAGATATAAAGAACGGAAATATATGTGTCTCATTCTCAGATGGCATGACCCTTAGACTATTGACATCAGGGTTGTCCTTCATCTTGACTGCTAGATAAACCTCAGATTTCAGTAGTTTGTCTCCAAATTGTCGTCACCAGTTTGGTTTTCAGAAGTAGGCAAAATATAATTTGAAGTTCATTGAAAGTTTCTCCCCTCCATACTCCAGAGAAAAGGTACTTTTTTCACTAGTATGCTTCATATAAGTAATCTTGTTCTAATCATATCAAGAAGTGTTCTCTTTTGAATCCTCCCTATCATACAAGCTAACTCTTAACTCAGCAGTGATTCCTTGAAAAAGAAGCCAGTACAGGAATATTCAGAACCAATCTTCTATAGAAACAAAATTATTATGTGAGGAGAGGTATGCTTTGGAGAGAACAGTTTATGTAAATCCTAAAAATAAAATCTGTCCAAGTTATAAGTGAGGATTATTGTATGAGCAGCCCAATTTTTTAAACACACCATGACTACAAAGATTTTTTTCAAAGAATTTGGTTTGATGTTTTGGTAGACCCCAAATTTCTGCTTTCTAAGTAAAAGATATGGTGCCTTTGTACATATTTTTGAATGGGGTAACATGTTTTGGGCAAAATTATATTCTCTTAAAGAAGAAAATACTACATTTGTATGAGCAGATCACAGTAAAGAAACCATCAGAAATTTAGCCACTCCATTATTACAGGGAAGAATTTCATTATAGTTAGGAAAGGAAACATGTTCAGAGGCAACTGGAAGAATTCAGAGAGGAAAAGGAAACAGATTTGGCATGGCCAATGCTGTGTAAAGAGAAGGAAGAATATCAGGAGAGGAAAATGGGGATAATTTGAATAGGAGAAACTTAGCATTCATAAAGATGGAGAGGGGGATCTATTGTTACCACAGCAAGGCAGTGGAGTGATTTGGAGAGGTGCAGGAATCTAGGTAGAGACTTTAAAATGTAAAAGTATTTTTACTTCCCAGAATAAATATTGACATCCATATATTAGTCACAGGCAAGCATTAAGGGAAATGACTCCTTTTTCTGGACTAGACCAACTTCACAAATATTTTTTGAATGCTGGAGGATTTGTTTGTTTGATTGTTTGTACGTTTGTTTATTTTTCTGATTTGACAGTGATCAAGTTTATTATAACAGTTTTGACAGTTCAGCTGAACATCATAATCACAAAAGCAGAGGTTTTTGGCTTGAGTTGTTTAGATTAATACAATTATACCCTCAGAAGACAATATACACCAGCTGCTCATTTCTAAGTTTTCACTTTTCAAGACAGTTTGAGGAAGGGACAATCAGATTAGAAAGACTTTCTGAAGGAAAATGGCATTTGGGCCAATATAGGAAAGGTTATGGTCTTCACATGTATAAAAAGAAGTCTAAAATTTTTAACTGTGGGTAATTTTTAAAATTCTTACTATCTTTCCATTAGCATATCACTTATATTAAGAGTTACAGTTATCTTTTAATATCACGTATTTATTGTGAATTTCATACATATAAACAATATATAAAATGTCATTATACATATTGCGACAATGTTTCTCAGATCTTCCCTGTCAACGTGTTTTCATATCATGAACCTTAAAAATTTAGTATCACTTCTCCACTGAATACTTGTTCTGGTAGGTGGAGACCAGGACTAGGAGGATCTTATTTTTTCTATATGGAATCTCTTGTGAAGGAAGACATGGGAGGAATACATTGAACCTTGCTGTTCCAATGTTCTCTGGAACTCACAAGGGGCACAAAAATAAGTTAAAGACATCTGTCCTCATTTAATGATGTTTTGGTTGTGTCTAGTAACCTGTGAGTATGTGCAACTCACATATATACACACATTCACACACAAAGAGGTAATATTTACCCTATCATGAAGTAATAGAAAATCACACCTCTGGGAAGTTAATTTGTTTGAGTTAATCCAGTCACTTTGTTGAAGTTGATTATCATGTTTTGGAGTTCTCTGGTGGAATTTTTGGGGTCACTTAAGTATTAAATCAAATTATCAGCAAATAGTGATAGTTTGACTTGTTCCTTTCCAATTGGTATCCCTTTGACCTCATTTTTTTCTAATTTCTATGGCTAGGACTTCTAGTACTATATTTAATAGGTAGGGAGAGAGTGGACAGCCTTGTTTAGCACTTGCTTTTAGTGGGATTCCTTCAAGTTTTTCTCCATTTAGTTTGATGTTTGCTACTGGTTTGTTGTGTATTGATTTTACTATGTTTAGTTATGGGACTTGAATTCCTGCCCTTTCCAAGTCTTTTATCATTAAGGGGTGTTGGAATTTGTTAAGTGCTTTCTTAGCGTCCAATAAGATGATCATGTGTTTTTTTCCTGTGAGTTCCTTCATATAGTGGAATAATTACATTGATGGATTTCCTTATGTGGGACCATTCCTGCATTCCTGGAATGAAGCATACTTGATCATGATGGATGATCATTTTGATGTGTTCTTGGATTTGGTTTGCAAGGATTTTATTAAGTATTTTTGCATTGATGTACCTAAGGGAAATTGGTCTGAAATTCTCTTTCTTTGTTGGGTCTTGTGTGGTTTAGGTATCAGGGTAATTGTGGCTTCATAGAAAGATTTGGGTAGTGTTTTCTTCCTTGACCAAGTTATCGTTGAGTAGAGCATTGTTTAGCTTCCATGCATGTGGGCTTCTATTATTTTTGTTGTTTTTGAATACCAGCCTTGGTCTGTGGTGATCTGATAGAATGCATCAGATTATTTCTATCTTCTTATATCTGTTAAGGCCTGTTTTGTGACCAATTGTATTTTCAGTTTTGGGGAAGGTACCATGACATGCTGAGAAGAAGGTATATTCTTTTGTTTTAAGATAAAATGTTACATAGATATCTATTAAAACCATGTATCTATGGTTCATAACTTCTGTTAGATTCACTGTGTGTCTGTTAATTTCTGTTTCCATGATGTATCCATTGTTGAGAGTGGGGTGTTGAAGTGTCCCACTATTATTGTGTGAGGTGCAATGTGTGCTTTGAGCATTAGTAAACTTTCTTTTATGAGTCTGGGTGCCCTTGCATTTGGATCATAGATGTTCAGAATTGAGAGTTCTTCTTAGTTATTTCCTTTTATGAGTTTGGAAAAAAATTTTCCAGTCATTTACTCTGAGGTAGTGTCTGTCTTTCTCACTGAGGGGGGATTCCTGTAAGCAGGAAACTTTGGGTCCTTTTTATGCATCCAGTCTTTTAGTTTATGTCTTTTTTATTGGAGAATTGAGTCCATTGATATTGTGAGATATTATTTAAAAGGGATTGTTGCTTCCTGTTATTTTGTTATTAGAGGTAATATTATGTTTATGTGACTATCTTTTCAGTTTGTTAAAAGATTATTTTCTTGCTTTTTCTAGGGTGTAGTTTCTCTCCTTTTTTGGAGTTTTCTATTTATTATCCTTTGTAGGACTGGATTTTGGGAAGATATTGTGTAAATTTCTTTTTGTCATGGAATATCATAGTTTCTCAATCTATGGTAATTGACAGTTTTCTTGGTATAGTAGTCTGGGCTAGCATTTGTGTTCTCTTAGGGTCTGTAGGACATCTGGCCAGGATTTTCTGTCTTTATAATCTCTGGTGAGAAGTTGGGTGCAATTCTGATAGGTCTGCCTTTATATTTCTTGACCGTTTTACCCTATGGCTTTTATAATTAAACAGTTTTTCCCTTGAATTCTTATGTCTTGTATATTAACATATGTGTTGTCCAACTACTATTTATTTTAAAATATTTCTGTCTAATCAAAAATCATTGTTATTTCCTAAGATATCTACAAACAACTCTTAAATAGAGCAAAATATATCAAGAATTATTTTGCTCTTCACATCCACATGTTCTGTATTATTTTACCTCTCTAATTCTGCCCTCTGCTTTCTGTATGTCTATGCACTCTCACACCTGCTTTGGAAGAATGGCTACATAATCATGACTCTTTATCCTCATATTTATTTGAATGTTCTTGGCATAGGGATTTCTTTTTATGTAACATATTTTTAGAAATCATTTTTATTAACTTACCTTTGGGGTGTGTGTGTGTGTGTGTGTGTGTGTGTGTGTGTGGTCATGTGTATACATACAGTACTTAGGACAAAATTTATAACTTCACACATACTCCGTAGGTAGTAGTTTTGTTATTGATTTATACATACAGTGTTAGATAATTGTCTATTCGGAGCTGGAGAGATGGCTCAATGTTAAAAAACACTGCCTGCTCTTCCTGAGTTCCTGAATTCATTTCCCATCAAACACATGGTGGATCGCATCCATCTGTAATAGGATCTGATGCCTCTTCTTGTGTGTCTGAAGACAGGTACAGATTACTCATATAAATGAAATGAATGAATTTTTTTTAAAAGTGTCTATTTTTCTAATACTTATATTATTGTTCCATTTTCATTATTGGATTTAGTGTAGATCATAAATGTAACTGTTATGTAGCATGCAGAGCATTGAAGACATTCCTCCTATAAAACAGAATAGAATGCAGCTCAGGGAATCAAATTCTTTCTGACTTATAAATGCTAATGGGTACAAAATGTATCTATAGTTGATATTCTAACATGTCACTGTTGAAATTGCCCTAAAAACACAAGGTCTGTACAATGATCACCATGTAATTTGATTTTAATACTTTCTAGGTTATACAAAACAGTGATTAAAGAGAAAGTGTAGTATAAAATTAATTTCTAACCAGTGACATTAAATAGAATACTCAGTAGCTTAGCTAAACCAAATGTGTCCTCAGTACAGAGAAGACCAGCAGAGCAGATAGTACTGCATGGAAATGTACTGTTGCCTCTGCTGCTTGATTTCAGCTATGACAAATGCTCAGTATTGTAGAAGAGCAATCTCCCTGATGTCTTTCAGCACCTTTGTCACTTAGGTTCATCTCCTTTACAGTAAACATTTTTACTGATTTTCACCCACAACTCTAGTGCTTTCATATGTTACCCTGCCATAATTTTTAACAAACTTGTGTGTCATTTAGAAGATTGGTAATATGTACTTTTTAGATTTTCTTCATGTGATGATGTGTTTATTTCCCTTTTTGCCTTGAAGAAATGTTTAGAACATAAAAACATTGTCCTAATTTAAATAAATATCCTTCATCACTTTTCTTTCTCCGTGTTCTTTAATGAGTATTTAGCAATGATCTTTTTTATTCTTATCAATTCTTTGGTGGTTTTCTTTGATTTTATGTTTATAGTTTGGCCTTTTAGGTTAGGATAAAAGGTATAATTCCTTTTTCTTATAATAAACATATTTTATGTATCATTGAACAATAATTATAAGCCTATATTTCCTAATATTGGGAACATGTAATTATAAGGTTAATCTTATCTCTTGAGAATTACTTACATATCCGTGGTTCACCCTGAGTCAAGAAATATTTTAATGTGCACAGAATAGACCTGGTTTTCCTTTCATTTTCATGCACTAAAAACATTAATTTTAGAATTATTTTGTTTAAAGAGACACTGTCTCTTGAAATGTGTTTGTTTTTAAACAACATCACTATCAGGAAAAATGCACACACCTTTGCAATCATTAGTTAGATCTTAATGTGTTTGAAATGCTCTGTGAAGACAGTATTTTATAATAATGTCAATTAAAATTCTATGTGAATTATTTCTCTATCTCGTGTGCTTTTCTATAACCCTTTGTTTTTAAATTGTACAGAAGTTCTCAGATATTCACAACATATCAGAAGCTTTACTTTTCCTTAAGTTTTCATTGCTCACTGTGTGTGTGCCATTGTGTGTGTGTGATTCTGTGTGTGTGTAATTGTGTCTGTGCCATTGTATGAACAATTAGGTGTGTTTGTGAATGTGGTGTTCGAATGTGTCCTTGAATATATGATTTCTGAGCCATGAGTTATGTTTTCATCCAGATCAAATGCACACATTGGTTCCTTCCTATTTGCATTAAAACCACAGAAACAGAGATGCTTTTACATATTCTAAGATGTTTTTGCAGAATTCTTAGTCTAAAGATAAAATGGTGTAAAATCAGTTAGTGTAACTTGTTTTTATTTATAAAATTCAAGTAACCTGTCATGTTGTAATACGGTTTGGGATGGATCTTCAGCAAAACACACACACACACACACACAGACACACACACACAATTATTTAATTATTTTCAGGGCAATAGGTTATGCCTAGTAGATAGAAGACAATAAATTAAAACCCTGCAAAAGAAATGGCTTATGACGTGGTTTCCTTTAATTTAGGTACAAGGTTGCTTCAGGATAGTGACGGGAACTTGTGCTATGTTTCTTATTTAAGGGATTGTTTCCTAGTCACTTACAATGCTTTTCTTATATGGAGCATTATGTAGAAAGAATACTAACTTATCTTTTTGTTTTTTAATTTTCTTTCGTTTTTGTCTTTTGTTTTCTTTTTAAATAGCTGCTGCTATTAATCGTTATTTACCTAATACTGTGCACATTCTGTGCATTAAAGTAAGAGTGTGAAATGATGGAAGTCTAGATGGGGAGGAAGCAAGAGATGGTTCTCTATTTCAACCACCCTCCCTGCCTGTCTATTGCCATTATGAAAAAAAATCAGGATGCTGAGCTCCTGCACCCATGGCTACTCAGTCTTCCTTTATCACACAAAACCTGCTACAGTTATGTTTGAATAACAAGTATCCTTGTAGTTAATTTTGTACTAAATATGGAAGACTGACAGTCTTCCAGAGTTATCTCCAGTTAAGAAAGCAGGATATTTATTCTACATTAGAGTTGCCATTTCAGACTGTAAATTTAATCGATGATTAGATAATAACTAATTTTGTAATGATGAGGTTCAAAGTTATTTTATACTATTATTCTCTGTACTTTTTGTAGCCATTATGTGTAAAAGCAACAAAATTCGATAAGGTGAATGATATAATTAAGAAGTTACTACCAATTATATAGATGCCTGTAAGTTATTTTAAAGTTACTTGGGGTTAAAATTGAATTTTGTTTTTGAGATCCACATATGTGCAAATTTGTATACATATAAACAATCAGATGAACTTAATTATGATAAATTTGCGCTCATATTTTTCAATCTTCTCCTTTTGGAAATAAAGGCATATAAGGTATAATAATAGTCTTGAAAGGGACTTTTATTGAATTTCTTGTCTACATTTAATAAAAATGAAACACATAGCCCAACGGTATTGAGCCATACTTTTACTATCTCTAGGCAAAGATGCATTGTAATAAATTGAGATTAATTGGTCATATGTGAACACCTGATTTAATATATGCCAAACTTTTAGTCAAGAAAATCTTTCTAGGGCTGGAAAGATGGCTCAGCGGTTAAGGACACTGACTGCTCTTCCAAAGGTCCTGAGTTCAAATTCCAGCAACCACATGGTGGTTCACAACCATCTGTAATGAGATCTGATGCCCTCTTCTGGTGTGTCTGAAGACAGCTACAGTGTACTTACATAGAATAAAACAAAGAAATAAATCTTTAAAAAAAAAAAAGAAAATCTTTCTATCTTTCTCTCTCTCTCTCCTTCCTCCCTCCCTCTCTCCCTCCCTCCTACCCTCCGTCCCTTCTTTCTTTTGTTTGTTTGTTTGTTTGTTTCTTTCTTTCTTTCATTCTTTCTTTATTTATTTATTTCTTTGTCTTCTTTATAATTTTATTGCAATTCTTTTACATTATATGATTCCTCTCCTCTCCCATTCCTTCTTGTTTTCTTTTCCTGTATGGGGAGGGGTAAGTGTCCCCATGTGGTGTATTTGTGGTGGTTTTTAAATATTTAATAAATGTACTTGTATATTTCTGTTTTTCTCTCTGCATACATATTTGTATGTTTATTTTTCTCTTTTTAACTGTGCATCTCTGTGTAATTCTCTATCACTCATTTGTGTTTGTTTCTCCCTATGTCCCACTCTATCACTTTATGTGAGTTTATATGATGACAATCTGAATGTGAGTCTGTTTCTCTGTCTCACTCTTTTCTCTCCATTTATGTTTGGGTGGGTGGAGTTTTGAGTGTCTGCTGGAATGGATTTTCATCCCCTAGCATAATACATTTGAACTCCAGGGAAAAATTCCTTAATTTTAATCATGAACCAACAAGAAAGTACTATTAATGATAACTCCAATTAGAGCATGGAATCATTTTTGTCATTCCTTTAAGATGCTAATTATCTCAAAAGAAAGTACGATTTATATGATTGTTTCAAATGGATCCATAACTCTGAGTGCAGTAATTATTAATTCCATCTTCATTCTCTCCATAGACTGGCTCTCTCTAAATGAAAGACAATGGTTGTGTGTACTCTTAGGCACCCTCAAAGCCTCTCTGTTTTTTTGTCTATTTTTCTCACTGTTGCTGAAATAACCATATCTTTCAGATGTTCCTTTATAAAGTCATCATAATCACTGTGAGTATATGACTCTCTGGGTACTAGGCTGTGTCCTCATGTCAAATCAATGTTTAATATTCCGCTGACAGACTGGAGAGACCTTTGTGATTCATTTTTGTAGTAACATTGGTCATGGTTAGTGTTGATGGCTGAATGTAATTACTTATTCTGCTGTGGATCCATAGACCAAGATTCCCTCAGTTAGGAAAGGCAAGTCCCCAAGAGTTTTCTCCTGAAATCAGTCCTGATGTCTCAAATCTGTGTTCCGAAGACATGTCCTTAATGCTAGTTGTAATAATTTCCCTGCTACAGAGCTGGAAATTGAAAGTAAAGAAAATCACTAGATACTTCAAGATTCTACAGTCAAATTATTTGTGACCGTTGTTTCTTTTTGGCTCTCAGAACAGTGGAGATTATCAACTGTGTTTCTTTCCTAGCCACGAGGAAGCTCCAAGAGCACTCCAAAGTAAGTAACAGTGATATGTAAGGAAGGACTAGCTGAGAATGTTTTCATTATTCAGTCTTAAATATGAATACACATTAAAACAAAATAACTAAACATTTCATTTATTAAATTCATAATTCATTATTATAGTCTTCAGGCACATGAAAACATCTTATTCTGAAACAGTCTGCAGTCTGACAAAACATATAACAGAAAATTCTGTGTTTTCCCCTACAGAAACTTAATTTTCCTATAAATATGAATAAAAACTCTGCATATATCATTTCTAAAGAAAATAACTGAAAAAAATCATTTGGAAGTCATTACAGAAAATCCTACAAGCAAAAGAAATATTTTATTGATTTGCAACACTCATGTGATAGCTGGTAGGCATCCATTATTCCAATTTCAGGGGATCAAATTCCCTGTTCTGACCTGCTCAGGTATCAGGCTCAATATGGTACAAAGATATACATCAGAGCAAAACAGTTACAAACAGAAGCATATCTAAAGTTAAAACAAAAACACCTTCAAAGAACAATTCATTGTCTTTAAGTAAATTGTCATCAGAAGACTTTTTTGTTTTGTGTGTCTGGGTGAAGATTTCTCATAAGCAACAAGAAATTCAGCGACTTTAAAAAATACAATATTTGTTTGTTTTTATGCTTTTGTCCCAGGATTTAAAAACTGGAACTGTGGTAGGTTGGAGCAAATATCCCCCAAAATTCTACAATGTAGCTGAGGACTTTGATTATAAATTGTTTTTTGTTTGTTTGTTTTGTTTTTAATAGTCATTCTAAGTATCCATGAAATATATTGTTTTGGTAAGTCCTTCACCCTCCCAAAAGCCATCCCCACTGCTAAGAGGAGGATGGCTGTATCCATGCCCTGAGTACACTCTGGGGAAGGTGAGAGCAATGCTTCCATGTAAATTATGTACTGCAATTTTTTAAAGTCCTCTGCCTTAATAAATCTTCATTTTTATTTTTACCTTCTGAACTATCAGCCATTGTGCCCTCTACCACCACCCCCTATTTTTCCCCCAACTTTATGTTTGAAGGCTTTGCTCTCCCTAGGAGTGGGTCGAGGTATTGAAGCAGCCAGGAATGTCCTCTACACTGACTTGAGACCATTTTAATAAGAGCGCACACCTTACAAAAATTTTATAATGAAAATTGTAAATGTAGCCATATCTCAGAGTCCATGTGAAATATGCAGCTCACATCTCCATATGACTAACAATTCTGCCACTGAATGAGAGATCATATTTAGATTATTGGAGATGTCCCTATCACATCATCTGCTATTCTTTCTAATGCCTTTTTAAAATAAATCATTGCCAAATAAATAATAGTAATAAAATTAAAAAGTATTTGGATATAATTTAATATTCTGAGATCATCAAGTGTGCTTGCAAGGATGATCTTTTAAATGCTAACAAATAGGTGAGGTTCGAATGTAGAAAGTGCTCTCCAGACAAGTGACAGTAACAATGTCTTTTGAAGATTAGAGAAAATTGTTATTCAAAATTTTCTCATGTATCATAAAACTAATCTGTGGGGTCCTTTGTATTATTTGGATGAAACTGAAACTGGACTACTTTTATTTTTTCCAATATTAATTTACAGGATTTTATTTTTAATTTTTGAATTGTTTACATTCGAAATGATTTCCCTTTCCCAGTTACCACTTCCCCAAAAGTCCCATAAGCCCTCTTCCCTCCAATGTCAAAGTATAACACAAAATAGGTCGCCATACAAAATTCTCCAGTGAAGTAATAAATTGAATTTTTCTCCTCGATTTTAGAGTTCTCAGATTGCACATCCTTACTTACACATCATAATAACCATGTAAGTCTCCTTATGCTTAGCACATACAGTCTACTTTGCCCCAAAAAAGAATGAGACATAAAATACAGCAGTGGTTCCTAAATCTGATTGGAAGGGTTTCTCAGTCTCATTATTCTTAGTGTCAATACATATTCTCATTTCTTCTGATAGGTTGTGAGAATCCACATGACATTATAATGACACAACTTCAAAATACCTACAGTAGATTAAACTCAAGAATTTTCACAGCTTTTCCCATCTTGCCTTGGTTGTTTGTGAAGATGTAAATACAGATGCACAGGAGCAATTCATCTTAAAGACCCAAGACTCAGCTAGAACCCAGAAGAAAGTGATTCCTCCACCTTCCTTCAAGTACCATCCTGGTTCCCACTTCAATTTAGCATCCAATATTAATGCATGTTGACATTTTCTTGCTCAGGGGAGGGGCACTGTAAAAAACAAACCCAAAACAAAACAATATGCCCCATGTCCAGCTAGAGATCTCTATATTCTGATATCAAGACTAAGCTTGATTATAAGGAGAACTTTTAATTGTTCCAGACAAATAGAATATATACATTCTTATGAAGGGGAAATACTGCTGATGATAGAAATTTAAGAATAGTTCTCCTAAAAGCTCTACAAGCTTCTTATGAAGGGGAAATACTGCTTACGGTAGAAATTTAACAATGGTTCTCCTAAAAGCTCTACAAGAAATCTGAGAATGCGAGGAGGTTCACTATAACATTTGAAGACAATAAAAATTGATTGATGTGAATAAAAGTGAAAGTGACTGTGAAAACGAATATGACTACTGAAACAATTGCTTTTACATAGTTCAGGGAAATTGATCAATTAGATATCATTTATTTTATGATGTAGTGCAACTTAGCATCATCTTGTGAGAATTCCCACATGATCATATCTTAGAGAACACAAGATCATGCCTTAAAGACATCTTACAAATTAATAACAGTGTAAAGGGAAGAAAAATATATAGACACTGCAGGATACCTAACCCATTACAACAGGGATATTATGCAATTGAAATTGGGTTTTTTAAAAGACCAATATAAATTACAGTGTTCTAGGTAATGATCACTTCTGCTCCTTAGATGAAATGGGAAGACATCTTGAAAAAAGACCTTTTCTGACATCATGTTTACATAGGGTCTCTGTGCCACACCAGGACCAAAGAGGAAAACTCTTTGGAAAAGGTCTGAGTTCCATTTGCTAAGATGGAAAATGGCCCATAGCAATTCTGTTAGGTCTCAAATGGTTCATTTCTGGTTCTCCTAAGTAAAATCTGAAAAAATAAGTGTTGCCTTATCTTTCAGGGTTAACATTAGGATGAGATGTATATAAAAAAAGATTGAGGCACAAAACCAGTTCAAGGCTTGTCAATGCCAGCCTCTGCACTGCATCTGTGCTCACCATAATCTGGTTTTTATGAGCAAATAGTGCTCTGTGCTCCTTGATATTTGACAGGTATTTCCCTTTCTTCCTCTCAGGACATCCTGTCGTAATAAGGGAAAAAGGCCCCACAACAGAGGACTTATTCATCATTTCTGCCAATGAGACATCATGTAAAACCCTAAGGGAAGTGTTGGATTCTAGGGAAGACGTGGATATAAAAGATCACTCGGTCCATGAAGTGGTCTGGATCCTAAAGGTAGGGAAACTCCTTGAATCATCCACCTTCAGGATTTCTCTGAGTCTACATGAGCAGTTTTCTTCATCATAAATTCCCTTGAATGATAGTAGAAATATATGAGAGAAATCTGGCAAGCTGAAAGGTTCTTCTGCTATTCACAACATAAGGAATAGGGACTCAAACAGAAATCCAGTCAGAATGAGGCATAATGTAACTAAATATCATTCATGTGATTTTTTTCATGTGGCCATGTGGAGGATCACTTCATACACGCATATGCATGTTCTCTGGTATGCATGCCTAGTCAGATGCATTTGACTACCAGGCTTCTTCTCTCCTTGCCACTCTGTCCTATTTTTCTGAGAGGCAGATTTCTTTCCTCAGTATGGAGGATGTGACTCCTTCATGTTCCTCTCTGTTACACATACTCATGATCTGCATATCTCTGTCTCATTAAACATTGGTACCAAAATGCAGGTCCTCATGACTGCGAAACAGGTATTCTTCATTACTCTGCCATACCTTCAGCACAATAAAATTATAATTTTTATGTTATTATTAAAATTAAAATTCAATTAAATAATTTCTTTCCTTCCTGTCCCTTGCTCTGAGTTTGTTTCCTATCAATTTCCCACTTCTGTGAAAATATATGGCCACTTTTCATTCATTGTTATTATCATATAGACAAAAATGTGTCTGTAAATATGTTCAAACAAGTCCAATATCATCGGTAGTATATGGACTAATTCTGTGAAGTTTGTCTTCAAAAGATTTACTCATTCTCAGTTAGTGTTGCTATCATGGATGATTCTTTGATCAGAAATTCTTTTGACAAGCCTATTATATTGTTGGACTATCAGATGTGAAGCCTTGCCAACATGTTTGGAGGCTCAGTCTCAAAGCAGATTACCTGATCATCTGGTGTACAGTCTTTCTGACTCTTATAACCAATGTCTGGAGCCCAAGGTTCAGAAGTTAGTAGGCAATTTGTACACAGTTGAGCTTGGAACAACAGGACATTTTGTTCTCTGTACCTTGAAGAGCTGTGGTGTTCTGTAATACTCTCCATTCTTTACCTAGAGAATCTACTTTGATGTATGGAAAAGGGCTTAATTATGTACAGATTTTAGTTTAATTATTTAGAACAGAGTAGAGAACCATGTTTGTTTAGAGAAACAGTGATAGGACCTTTTCTAAGAGCCTCATGTGATCCCATGCTTCCAGTGATAGACATGATTTTCTGATCTTCAGAAGTTAGATAATAACTGAATATGGTTGCTTTGTTGTAGTTACTATAACTGTATATTTCTGTTATTTTAAAATAGTATTTGACCTGATGAATTGATCTCTCAGGTGTGCTAGTTTGCTAAGATGTCCTATAGAGGCACTTTGACCTAAGAAGAGTATCTTTTGCAATCCAAGCAATTCTGAAAATCTGCTCTTAGTTTACCCGTTTTGAAGGACAAATTTTACTGGCTCTGCATATCAGTCAACATCCTACCTTAGGAAAAGTTGGGGAGCTATGAAGAAAGTTGGAACTAAACTAAATTTTAGAGTTGACTATGTTTTGAGTAATCTCCATAATTTATCTTTTCTGAAAAAATATTTTTCTCTCTTTATAAAGAGTTTCTTTGAACTATTAAAGGATGTCTGCTGACTTCTCTATTATATAACCAGTGGCTTGCTGTTAACCAAAAGATCAATGACAAAGAGAAATTAGCAGCAGTGCAGAGGTAATGTCTGGTCAAATATGGGAACTAAATTAACAAAATAGAAGTTATATTTGCTTATACACATTAGAGATTATGTATCCTAGAAATATTCACTAAAAATGCTGACTGGCAACAAAACTTTCAGTTGTTCACAAACATGGAAGACATTTTGAAACGGAAGTATGACTTGCTGAGTCACAGTGGATCATCCTTATGAGTATCATCTTTTTATTCCATGTACATTTTTCATTTCCCCCTGAATCTGGGGAAACATTTCAAGCAATATTTTGAGTGTTCATTCTCACTTTGATGTTATTCATGGAGGGCCATACATAAGATACAATTACTCTGTCCACTTTCTTGATATTTACAAATCTAGTAAACTTGTTTTAAAATAACTGTGTCTTTGTTCAGTCTTTTAAAAAACTCCCAGAACCAAATGCTCTGGGACAACTTTTTAGGATTTTACATAATATTGCGCAAAATTCTTCTGTTAACCAAATGCCAACTTAGTATCTATCTGCTGAGATAGTACCATCTATCTCATGGCTTCCTAGCTATCACAATAAAATTCTGGAAAATTTTTTTGCCAAAAAGGTTATTAGGCATAAAATCTAAACCTAGATTGAGAAGCCTTTACAATAAGATAGGAATTCAGGATTATTCTGAGTGTCTGGCTTATTTTGTTGTTGATGATGATGGTCTTGATATTGCTTTTGTTTCATTTTGTAAAATAAGTAAAACTTTGAATGGTGTTCTTTTGGTAAAGAAAAATCATTGATTGATTTTAAGTAAGAAAAATATAAATGAGTATTTGAGCTCAATGACTTAGTCTTTTGTCAGTTGTGATTTAGAATATGCTTAGATTAAGCCAATGTGAAAAATGCTGTGAAATGGTAAAAAGATCCTGGGTACTCAGTTCAGCAATCAAAACTGAATTCTGATATAATTAGTATAGAATGTGTGAAATCCTACTCATTTTCAATGTGGTTTCTCCAATAAAAGAAAGGCAATATAATTTGAATTTTTATCAGATATAGTGATTATTACTCCTGATTGCTGTGATTAAATACACTGTTGGCCTCTTGATGTTGCTTATGATTGGTTAAGAGAAATTATATTGTACACTTTTCTATGGGACTTGCCTTTCAAAAACTATACTAAAATATCAGAACTTCCATAGTATTGGTATTAAATGGTTATTTTGACTCTCCGTATTTGAATTTCTGAATCAGTATTAATTGGCCAACTGCCCTTTGATCTGAAAGGAATATATTTTAGGACAGCATAACTCAGAATAAATATTCCTCATATTGTATAGGGTCAAATATCAGAAGGAAAAAATAGGATTCAAAAGAACATTACATTGGAGATCCATAAGTCTCAAGTATCCTCCACATAGGGCATTTTTACAAATACCTCCCAACATAATAAACCTGAAATCGTGCTGTTCCCATATCTTCTGCATTGAGCCATCAGAGACATGGGAATGTTACTGGTCAGATGGGTTTGCCTGTCTCTCACTTTTTAGTTAGCCCTTGGGAAATGTGAATAGGATAGATTCCCACTCAAATGACCTCATTCAAAGGTCATCATCCCTCCTTAGTTGTGCATTTCTATAAGCATACTTACAAATATGCACAGCCATGAATGTGTCAAAGATAAACAAACTTACTCAAGTGGCCAATGTGTATAACATACTAATCATCACAAGGCGAAAACTGGAAAACATCCTCTTGTATCAAATTGGACTGTGATAATCTCACTTGAATATCTGATCTCACAATGTTTAAATTTCTTATAAGAAGCCTGACCCTATGATTTATTAAAGCTAATATTTTCTCACAATTTTGAACTACATACTTTTAGCCTCCAAGAGTTTTAAATAAAATGTGATTTGTAACCATGCAAAATGACAGAGATGCTCTGTATTTGCCCTGTTTTATCACAGATTTCCGGGTAATATTTATAATTGAAAACTCTCCAACATTTTTCAGATTAGACATGGTGGCAGTCTGGTAAGAAACATCATTTTTCATCCACATGGAGCAAATATTTCATGTTCCCAGAATAATCCATCTAACATCAGCAATATAAAGGAACTAGAACATGGACTCAGCAGCTGACACAGTGGGAGGACATGGGCCCGTGGCCATTGTACAGTGGCGGTAAGTCCAGTGGCTCCTTTTCTCTAGGAGAGTATTATAGGTGTGTATAGATATTCTACTGCCATAATTTAAGACTTAGAATCGTTTAGCACTTAAACTATGAATTATAACAAACAGCAATGAAGAATTCAATAAACCATGTGAAGGGGAACTTCACCTGTGGGTTATAAACTCCTATTTTGGAGATAGAAAGCATTGGGAAGAAACCAGTGGACATAGATGCAAATATCAACGACAGAATACAAGAGATAGAAGAAAGAATCTCAGATGCTGAAGATACCATAGAAACCATGGACTCAACAGTTAAAGAAAATGCAAAAAGCAAAAAGCTTGTAACCCAAAATATCCTGGAAATCCAGGACACAATGAGAAGACCAAACCTAAGGATTATAGGCATAGATGAGAGTGAAGATTTACAACTAAAAGGGCCAGTAAATATCTTCAATAAAATTATGGAAAAAAACTTCCCTAACCTAAAGAGAGAGATGCCCATGAATATACAAGAAGCCTACAGACCTCCAAACAGACTGGACCAGAACAGAAATACTTCCCGTCACATAATAATCAAAACACCAAATGTACTAAACAAAGAAAGAATATTAAAGGCAGTAAGAGAAAAAGGCCAAGTAACATATAAAGGAAGACCTATCAGAATCACAGCAGACTTTTCACCTGAGACTATGAAGGCTAGAAGATCCTGGACTGATCTCATGCAGAATCTAAGAGAACACAAATGCCAGACAAAACTACTATATCCAGAAAAACTCTCAATCACCATAGATGGAGAAACTAAGATATTTCATGACAAAACCAAGTTTACCCAATATCTATCCACAAACCCAGCCCTAAAAAGGATAATAGGAGGACAACACCAATACAAGGAGGGAAACTTCACCCTGGAAAAAGCAAGATAGTAAGCTTTCATCAAACCCAAAAGAAGTTAAGCAATCAAATTTAAAAAATAACGTCAAAAATGATAGGAAGTAACAATCACTATTCCTTAATATCTCTTAACATCAATGCACTTAATGCCCCAATAAAAAGACACAGACTAACTGACTGGATACGTAAACAGGACCCTACATTTTGCTGCTTACAGGAAGCACACCTCAGGGTCAAAGACAAACACTACCTTAGAATAAAAGGCTGGAAGACAATTTTACAAGCAAATGGTCTCAGGAAACAAGCTGGAGTAGCCATTTTAATATCAGATGACTTTCAACCCAAAGTCATCAAAAGAGACTCTGAGGGACACTTCTTGCTGGTCAAAGGAAAAATACAACAAGAAGAACTCAATCCTGAACATCTATGCTCCATATGCAAGGCCACCCTCTTTCATAAAAGAAACTTTATTAAAGCTCAAAGCACACATTGCACCTAACACAATAATTGTGGGTGACTTCAACACTGCACTTTCCTCAATGGACCGATCAGGAAAACAAAAACTAAACAGGGACACAATGAAACTATTTGAAGCTTTGGACCAATTAGATTTATCAGATATATATAGAACATTCTATCCTAAAGCAAAAGAATATACATTTTTCTCAGCACCTCATGGTACCTTCTCCAAGATCGACCATATAATTGGTCACAAGACCTCAACAAATATAAGAAGATCGAACTAATGCAATGCCTCCTATCAGATCACTATGGAGTAAAAGTGGTCTTCAATAGCAACAAAAACAACAGAAAACCCACATACACGTGGAAATTGAACAATATAGAAATTTTATATATTGCTTACCAGGAGTGCACAACCTCATCAGATGTCATTAGGTAATGAAGAAACACGCAAGGTTCTTAGATCCTGGAGGTGCTGTGCTGTTGGCACCTAGTCAGATGCGGAAATCCATCAATGCAATCCACTACATAAACCCAAAGAAAAAAACCACATGGTCATTTCATTGGATGCTGAAAAAGCATTTGACAAAATTCAGCATCCTTTCATGCTTAAAGTCTTGGAAAGAACAGGAATTCAAGGCCCATACCTAAACATAGTAAAAGCAATATACAGCAAACCGGAAGCCAGCATCAAACTAAATGGAGAGAAACTTGAAGCAATCCCACTAAAATCATGGACTATACAGGGCTGCCCCCTTTCTCCTTATCTTTTCAATATTGTACTTGAGGTACTAGCTCAGGCGATTCGACAACATAAGGAGGTCAAAGGGATAAAAATTGGAAAGGAAGAAGTCAAACTATCATTATTTGCAGATGACATGATAGTCTACCTAAGTGATCCAAAAATAAAAAAAAAAAACTCCACTAGAGAACGCCTACAGCTGATAAACAACTTCAGCAAAGTGGCAGGTTATAAAATCAACTCAAGCAAATCAGTGGCCTTCCTATACTAAAAGGATAAGCAGGCTGAGAAAGAAATTAGGGAAATGACCCCCTTCACAATAGCCACAAACAGTATAAAGTATCTTGGGGTGACTCTTACCAAACATGTTAAAGATCTGTATGACAAGAACTTCAAGACTCTGAAGAAGGAAATGGAAGAAGACCTCAAAAAATGGGAAAACCTCCCATGCTCATGGATCGGTAGAATCAATATAGTTAAAATGGCCATTTTGCCAAAAGCAATCTACAGATTCAATGCAATACCCATCAAAATCCCAACTCAATTCTTCACAGAGTTAGAAAGAGCAATTATCAAATTCATCTGGAATAACAAAAAAAAAAAAAAACAAAAAAAAAACAGGATAGCTAAAACTATTCTCAGCAACAAAAGAAAGACTGGGGGAATCAGTATCGCTGACCTCAAGCAATACTACAGAGCAATAGTGTTAAAAACTGCATGGTATTGGTACAGTGACAGGCAGGAGGATCAATAGAACAGGACTGAAGATCCAGAAATGAACCCACACACCTATGGCCACTTGATCCTCAACAAAGAGGCTGAAAACATCCGATGGAAAAAAGATAGCCTTTTCAACAAATGGTGCTGGTTCCACTAGATGTCAGCCATGCAGAAGAATGCGAATTGATCCAACCTTGTCTCCTTGTACTAAGCTCAAATCCAAATGGATCAAGGACCTCCACATAAAGCCAGACACTCTGAAGCTAATAGAAAAGAAACTGGGAAAGACCCTTGGGGACATGGGTACAGGGAGAAAGTTTCTGAACAGAACACCAATAGCGTACGCTCTAAGATCAAGAATTGACAAATGGGACCTCATAAAATTACAAAGTTTCTGTAAGGCAAAGGACACCATTAAGAGGACAAATCGGAAACCAAATTGGGAAAAGATCTTCACCAACCCTACATCAGATAGAGGGCTAATATCCAATATATATAAAGAACTCAAGAAGTTAGACTCCAGAAAACCAAACAACCATATTAAAAATGGGGTACAGAGTTAAACAAAGAATTCTCAACTGAAGAACCTCGGATGATGGAGAAGCATCTTAAAAAATGCTCAACTTCATTAGTCATTACGGAAATGCAAATCAAAACAACCCTGAGATCTCACCTTACACCAGTCAGAATGTCTAAGATTAAAAATTCAGGAGACAGCAGGTTTTGGAGAGGGTGTGGAGAAAGAGGAACACTCCTCCACTGCTGGTGGGGTTGCAAATTTGTACAACCACTCTGGAAATCAGGCTGGTGGTTCCTCCGAAAACTGGGCACCTCACTTCAAGAAGATCCTGCTATACCACTCCTGGGCATATACCCAGAGGATTCCCCACCATGTAATAAGGATACATGCTCTACTATGTTCATAGCAGCCTTATTTATAATTGCCAGATGCTGGAAAGAACCAAGGTATCCCTCAAGAGAAGAGTGGGTGCAAAAATTGTGGTATATCTACACAATGGAGTACTATTCAGCCATTAGAAACAATGAATTCATGAAATTCTTAGGCAAATGGATGGAGCTAGAGAACATCATACTAAGTGAGGTAACCCAGACTCAAAAGGTGAATCATGGTATGCACTCACTAATAAGTGGATATTAACCTAGAAAACTGGAATACCCAAAACATAATCTACACATCAAATGAGGTAGAAGAAGAAAGGAAGAGTGGCCCCTTGTTCTGGAAAGACTCATTGAAGTAGTATTCAGCAAAACCAGAATGGAGAAGTGGTAAGGGGTGGGTGGGAGGACAGGGGGAGAGAACGGGGCTTATGGGTCTTTTGGGGAGTGCGGGGGGGCTAGAAAAAGGGAAATCATTTGAAATGTAAATAAAAACATATATCGAATAAAAAATGTTAGACAAAATAACAAAAAAACAAAAAAACAAAAAAAAAGAAACTTCGTAAAAAAAAAAAAAAAAAAAAAAAAGAAAGAAAAGAAAAGAAAAGAAATTGCCTCCAAAGTTTGGTACTTCTTTCCAATGATCATGAATTTATATAAGAGGTAAATCCCCGAAATGAGATTATGTCATTACGTAAGGATATGTCATTTACTTTGATATAAAGAGTATTGATATAAATGTATATAATACAAAGAACAATTCAACACCAAATTAGGTTTCCACTACGTAAATGATCTGGCCATTCTGAAACTTTCTGTGTAAACCAGGCTGACCATAAACTTACAAAGATCCATCCTCTTGGCTCAGATTCTAAGATCTGGGTATAAAGGCATGTACCCCCGTGCTTTTCTCTCATGATAATCTTAAAATATAGACTAATATACCCATATGTGAGACATAGACACCATGATCTCAGATTTGAGCTCTCGGTTTGGGGCGAGGAGGTGATAGCGAGTAAGCCAAGGACTGTAATAGAAATATAGCCAGGCAAGTTGTGTTTTGAATTGCAGATACTGCTGTTAATTTGCAGTTGGCCATTGCTGTCCATTCAGAATTCAAACAGGTGAACTAAAATGTTTGTACTGTTTCATTGTTTGACTCTAATACCTATTTGCATAGCTTCAATGCAAACACAGAAATTGCTTTGTATACCAGAAGTATGGGCATATACTCCAAGTTATCCAGTGCCTTATCAAGCAATGCCATTATTAGAAATTTTATAATACTGATTAGTTATTTTCTGTGTATTTGTGGTGATGCATAGGGCATGCAAGCTATGAGATGGGAGGGACATGCAGGAACTAAGTGAGATCAATTACGACAAATAATGATTTCACTTTATTAGATTCAGAGAAACCAGAAGGCAATATGGATAAAATAATATAAGCACCTTCACAAATTACTCTTGCACCAATAAAAAAAGTATTTTATAAATTTCCACCCATTGTTTGTTTGGACAGAATTCTGCCTTCTCCTGTACTTTTGACTTTCATTTTGGGTTTCTACAACAAATCCATTTTACATAATTTTTGGGTAACTTTCTTCTAAGTAAATTATTATATCAAACTGATGAATATACAGATAACCTATTCACGAGGGTAAGATCCTTTTAAAACAGATATAAATCCCACTGCAGCTTGAGTCTTCTTATTTAAAGACAAATGAATGAAAGAGAAAAGATACAGTATTCCCATGATTTGCAATGATTTCATAAAAGACCCAAACTCACCAGCTTTTAGAATGAAATGGATCTTTTGAAGTACCCTTTTGATTTTCCCACTGGCAATATATTCAGCTGCATTTTGACTCCATAATACTCTAGAATTTACCTTAATATAATTGCCTCTGAGATTACTAAATCTTATAATTTAAAACATTTGTAGACATTTATTTGATATTATCAATGAATTAGATATACACATTGTTCTTTGCTATACATTGATCTTTTTATGCTACTGGACTATATAAAATTGGCACCTAATATTGCTTAGTCTATTTTAAATATGCTACTAGATTTCCACTTGAAATATTCTTTCACTGTGCAGGATATATTTTAGCACTATACCTGTGCCAGGAATTTATTGTGCATGTTAACACGTTATCATGTTAGACACATGAGAATCACTGCCCATTCTTTAGGTTTATTAGAGTAGAAATTACTGTCAACAATGATTATACTCATGAGTCAATTGAATTGAAAGAAAATGTGGAGTAAATCTGTGTTTGCTCATCATTTCTACAGAATGAATCCATGGGAGAACGATTGAAATTTGCTTCAATTCTTAAATGCGACAGCATCTTTAGATGGAGATATTGGAAAATAACAAATCACAGATGAAGGAAATGAAACTCTCAGTACTATAGTGCATAAAGAAAGCTTTTTTAAAATCACAAATATTAGGATTCATAATAGAGGCCATAACAGACAGGAAGTAAAATAGAAATTTGATCTGTAAAAGAGAACTATGCCAATAGTAACTGGGAATGGCATACTTGAGAAAGATATTCATAGAAGAAAAGAAAAAGTAAGAGAACACTGATCACCAAAATGCTTTCGTGAGCAGAAGTATGATTTAGTCTTGAAGATTAATTAATTCCAAGAAACGTTGATGTTTCAAAGTTGGAAAAAATCGATAGGGAATAAAATATATTTGGAAGCCAAAAACAAAAAAAGTGAAGTGTCTTCTACATTCCATTCAGTTATAGCAATGCATCCATTATTGCCATGGCTCTTGTTGACTTTAAAAGACATATTTGTACTTCAACTGTTTGGATCTGACATAATCAAAGCTTGTCCTTATCCCACACAGGATATGCTATCCATAATTGCGGGAAGGGGCCAAAGTTCAGATCAAATATTCAGATTCGTACCAGAAAAATCACACTGGTCCCTGAAGGATAAGATTTTCACTGAACTACTTATTAACTGTAGTGAAGAATCTGTGTTCCCAGTAGCTTCTGTTTTAAAGGTAAGAACGATTTTTTTCATCACCAACTTTCAGCATCACTGTAGAGATGTGCTTTTTGTCCATGAGATTGCCTGATGATGATAGTTTTCTTGAACTAAGGACACATGACTTCTGAATAAGAGGCATGTTAAGTAAAATTCTCACAAGCTCAAAGATTCATCACCAAGACACAGGTGAAAACCTTCTCTTGAAAGTTAACTTCCTTATATATTGGAAGGGCTTGTTTTGGCTTTGCAAATGTTCCCATTGATTTTACCTCTATGACTGTACCATGTGAATTAATAGCAAAACCAGAAAAATAGTGGTAAAAATGTGTTTTACAAAATCCATGCCTTAAATCATATTTAACAAAAAAAATCTATTCCTCATAAATTAAAAATAGTATGAAATAGCTGGTCCATCCCAGAATAGTGATAGGTTTTGAGAGAGTTGAGTGTTGTCCTCTGTCCAGTAGATAAACGAAATTCTTTTCCTTCTCTACCAAAAAAAAAAAAAAATAAGCAGCACTTTTACATTAGTCAGATATTGCCATTTTAACCCCATGTCAAATAATGAATAATTAGCCTACCTACTTCCAAATAGTCTTAATTTACCAGTGGGCAGCAGTAACTCTGGAGCAAGTATCAATGTTTTATTTTTATTTCGGCCATGATCTAAGTTCGCCTCTCAGTAGATTATGGAGCTATGGTCCCAAACATTAACAGAAAAGATAATGCTCTGAGAATAGGCCTGAATAATAATATTAGACAAAGTTACTGAATGATGCTTTCTTGGCCCTGGAGCTTTCAAAGTGTGTCTCACACTCATTGCCAGAAACCTGGGACCAGATCATGGGGAGGAAAGTTAAGATAAGTAATTTGAAGGTGCAGGAACACCTTGGAATCTTCCATTTGTCTGAATTACAATCCTTGGTACAACATGAAACTTAACTGTGCTATTTCATGAACAAAGACACATTTCTGTCCTCAAACATGCTGCTGCTTACATTTAATTAAATAGCTCATTATTTACACATTTTAAGGAATGGAAGTGTAATTTTAAGACCTTCTCACATGTAAAGCAGGGTGTTGAATAAGAAAGTTCACCATATTCCAACTTTGACTGTATACAGAGGTATACTTGTATATTACAACTTTACACTCTGAGATATAAAAGTACAAATTGACCCAATTATGCAAGAGAAAGGAGGTATTTTCTGTCCCTGCCATTGTTTAATCATTGCTTATTTACAGAAAGAACACATAGAATTTTCTGTATGTCTGTTTTGTTAGTTTTATATATTACTGTTTCTTTTTCCTTTATTTAGCTGTTATTAGTATTATTACACATTTATTTATTTATTCATGTATTTCTTTATTTTACATCTTGAATGCTGAGCTTTACCTCCTCACCTGTTATAGAGTCTTTTCCCTTCTCCTCTGAGTGGGGTAGTGCCCTCATGTGTTATCCTTGCACCCTAACACATCAACTCTCTTCAGGGTTAGCACATTTTCTCCTACTGAGGCCAGTTTGTTAAGGGCTTCCACAGACTGTCAAAAGTTTTAGGAATAACCCCTGCTCCACATATTGGGGGACCCATATGGAAACTAAGATACACATTTGCTACACATGTGCCATATGTCATGGTCTGCCTCCTGTATACTTTTTGTTTTGTGGTCAGTCCTTGATAGATCCCAATGGTCCTGGGTATCTGAGATTGTTGGTCTTCCTGTAGACTCCAAATCTCCACCAGTGCCCTGAATCCCTTCCCTAACTGTTACAGAATAGTCAATGTTTGCCTGTGGATCTGTTTATCAATTTTAGTCAACTGCTGGGTGACTCCTCTCAGGGAGCAGTTATAAAAGGTTCCTTTCAGAATGTTCCACAGAGAAGCTGGTCTCCTTTGAGACAGAAAGTGCTTCAGGCCATGAATTGGAGTGCAGATCTCTAATTGCACGTATTAGTGTGGACTGGAAATCATGAAAAACAGAACAGACAGTAGGGTTATTTCACTGATACTGCATCCAGAACTCTGCATCTTTGATTCTAGTTTTAGGTAAGAACACATGGGCTTCTGCCTGTAGTTTCCAACTTACAGGCAAGTTTCCAGTTGGTGATAGGGTGGGAATATCTTAAGGAACTAGGGTCTCAACCTAATCCTCTGAAATCATGCTGTGAATCTCCATAACCATGACATCATTTTGCTGTCATTTTATAACTGAAATTTTACTACTATTATGAATTATTATTCATACTATATGGAATATTGATACGCAGGATATGTGACCCCCAAAAGTACTATGGCACACAAGTTGAGAATCACTGGACTAAACTGCTATTTTAAACAGAAATGTTTCTCAAATACTTTCTAAAATGTACATTGATCATTAAATTTCTTGTGATTTTTCTCATCAATAAAGGCTTTTATTAGAAATAGTCAAGAAAGCTTGCTTTCTTCATATTTATATGAAAATTGGCTTGGTGTCATTAATGACCAATCTCTGCTTAGAAAAAATTTCTACTATACAAAGGCATTGATACAGTAAACACTAGGGGAACTGCACATAGTTAGAATCAGTGCACTTTCAAGGTACATTGGTATGTATTACATTATAGACTGGAATGAAGTCTCGTGCCAAGAGGTTTCTTTTGCTCAGACATGTATATTCATCTTATAAAGCAGTGCATTTCTCAAGCAAGAGTGTTGTACCATGTCTGTAATTCCACCACTTGAGGGTCTTCTACATTATAACTGTCATGGTTTGGAAGACAAACCAATGCTACACAGTTGTGTACAGGTCGGACTAATGTATCGGTTTGAGTTCCTGTGTGAGACAAATTAAAAGAAGTGTGTATGTATAATGCCTGTGGGTTATTTGCATCCTAGTATTATCACATTGTATGGTGAATATTGCACATGTTAAATGTATGTTATTGATTAGAACACAAAGTTATTACTGAGTTCCACTTTATCAACTATAAGTACCTAGAGAAGTCAGGGTCAGGTATAGCTTTGACTTCTGTCAATCATTTTCCTGTACAATATTCCATACAATGATTTCTTTGGTAACAGGAGCTTTGAGCTCCCATTTTTATCCAGGATTCTAGGATCTCTGCCTTCCCTATAGCAGGAGCTTTTATACCTGCATTGTCTTGGGTCATTAGTGTGCTTTTAGTTTCTTGTGTTGCAGAGTGTCACAAGAGTGTTACATGTATTAATGATACAATAAATATTAAATATGTTCCCATGGTGGCTGGAAAGATAGTTCACTGTTTAACAATATTGTTTCCATACACAGAACACATATGACGTGTAACAATCTTCATTCATTCTATTTCCAGGGAAACTAATACCTTCTTCTGGGTTTTGAAGGTAGCAGTTGTACATGTAGTACTGAGAAATTCATACATAATTTTCAAAGTTTCCTGCTATTGTATAAGGCAAATTGATTTGAAGAACATATTTAGGGCAATACTTAAGCTGTATATTCTTATTTCTTTTGAATTCTGAATATACTATGAGCTGGTCTACAAAACATTTATCCTGATCTTTCTTTGTATTCAGAGTTTTGTAAGTAAAATTAATTGTAAGACGATCAACTGTAACATTTTCCTTTTTTATGTACAGTATTCTACTGAAGATTCCACATGCAAATTACATTCTGCTAAAACAGCTCATCTCCTTGCTATTAAAATGAAAACCTCTACCAGGAATCACTTCGATAACTACATCTTATCTGTCTGCATCGCCCCTCATGTGCTGTAGGATCCAACTTGCTGAACTCATGATTTGGGAGTGACCTCTCAAAATAGGTAAGGGGATCTGATTATTTCCTTTGGGACATAGTCTTCATTGTGATCCAGGAATTGGGAATGTCTCAGAAAGGTCACTGTATTAAAGGACAAACTAGGATTGCATTCTTCTGGAATTGGAGTGTTTGTTATATAATATACTTTGTGTTCTTTTAGCACTCACTCTTACTTCTGCAAAATAGAATCGTGTATATTTGAATTATTTCAGGTACAGTATAATGTACCTATGTCTTTTTTCTGTAGCTCTTAATTTTACTATAAAGCTGTATGCATTGATATTTTTATTACGTTCATTATTTACTTCATATTATGATTTCAATACCCTCCTCTAAGTCCCATCCTCAAAACCCTTTCTTCTATCAGTTTAATTTTAAATTAAAACTTTACTTAATTTATATTTATATTTTAATTTTGGGTGGAAGTTTTCAGGGGAAAGAGTAGATGTGGTCAAACTAGAAAAGGAGTTTTACTGGGTGACATGATGAGAAATTCACAGAGACTCAATAAAGACCATATGTTTTGAAAATGAAAAAAGTTAGACAACCGAAAAAAGACAATAACAAAAGAAGAAAAGAAAGGTAGGATTCTCTTTAACAACTAGCTTCCAGAAATAAGGTCCACAGGAAGGAAGTCATACTCATGTTACTCAAAAAAGTGTAGGATAGGCCAAGAAATAGCTTCCTCAATTTAGAAAATGTCTTAATTTATTAATGTTGCTATGATAAAACACTGATAAAAAGCAACTTACAGAAGATAGGTTACACTTCACAATATACCCCTTGTTACCTGTTAACTATTAAGGAATGTCAGGGCCCAAATGGAAGCAATGTAGGAATCTAGAGGAAAGAACTGAAGCAGAAGGTGTGTAGGAGTGCTGCCTCGTGATCTGCACCTCATACCTTATCTCAATATATCTCAATGGTGGCACCATCCTGAAGATCTTGTCCTTAAAGATCCCATTGTTAATCAGGACAAGATTCCATAGACTTCCCTAGACAATCGGCCAATCTGGTGCTGCAGTTTCTCAACTAAAATTCCTCTTCTCACCAACTTGTCTTAGTCATTTTTCTATTGCATTAATAAAGCACCAAGATTAAAGCAAGCAACTCGTAGAATGAAATATTTATTTTGGACCTAGACATCCAGAGAGATTAATATCCTTCAGAGCCATGACAGAGGAGCATAGTTGTAGAAAGGACAGATAACCAAGAGGAAGCAAAGAGCTGGTGGCTGTCATCTTAGGCAGAAAACACGAGGTACAGAGAGTACCCTGAAAATGGCACCTGGATTCTGTGACCTTAAATTCTAACCAATGACATATTTCCTTATTGGGAAGCCAAGCCTCTTCAACCACCCAAAAGTTGTCAGAAAGATGGTGTCATATGTTTTGATACCTGCAGTTAAACAGCCATCCCACTCAAAGCATCAAAATAAAACTTTGCCTCGTCCCCAGACCCCTGCAAAAAATCACCAATTAAAGAAACCTTGAAAGTCATTACTGTGATCCACCAGTTATTAAGGCAGCATATCAGTTCTGAAATGGTACGTTGCTTTAGTAATTCCCCCATTCTTTGCAATGTGTATGAAATTTTAACTAGGTTTACTAAGTTGCAAATAACATAGTGTCTTCATTTCAGACATAGACTTCATTTCAGTTTCATATTTACTTTTCGTAACTGCTACTTTCCTTATCATTTTGGATATCAATGTTTTATTGATTTCAATTTTTTAAAGTATGTGAAATGACAGGAGGAACTTGTTTTGGCCTTGTGGTGTTACAAATATCTACCATACATATCATGATTGACAACTGTGTAGATATATTTGGGTAGAATAACAATATTGTTGTGACCATAATCAAAAGAGATCAGATGACATAAAGACATCAGTAAATACTGCTGGTAAGTCACCTGTTATGAAAAAATAAAATAGATGGCCTCAGGGGGAAACCACAGATGCTAATACTGCAGAATTAAAGATTTCATATGATGTTCCTCAGGTGGAAGGTCCTACAAGTTAAGAGAACTTTTAATTAGTTAATACAGGGAAGGAACAATGATATCATTCCTTGATTTCATAAATTTGTAAATATCAGAACAGCATTTTAGCATATCATGGTATTAAAGCATTGGAAAATATTTTAAACAACACTTAAATTATATGTGAATATATGTATATATACATAGGTAAGCATACAGGCACACATATATACATATGTACATGCATGTATGTATAACAAGAGAACTCTTTTTTTAAACCCTGTAAGAATTCCAGAATATTACTTGCTATATTTCTATCCTTTTCTTCTCATGGTCCATAAGTCATGTAGGATATCTTAGATATGAAATTATTTTTAAAAAGTTCACTTAGGAAGAAATATTTGATTTAAAAATGCACTAATCTTACTACAAGATTAAACCATGTGCTAGCAAATTGTGCTGTACAAAACTATACCTGTACAAAAACAATGATGTTTGAGAGATGATCTTGCCAAATGCCTAGCATTTGGTTTAAATATTAAGTTGCACGGAATCCACTACAAGACATATGTGAGAATCTTAACCTGCAATACTATTCAAATTCAGATATAGTGTTAACTCAAGTAATTCTTTATGTAGATAGTAATCAACTCATTTGAATGAAAAATGGAAAATGCATATATACTGAGACTGTACCTTTTACGTATTTGGAGTAAGTATAATTCACATTAATTTTTGAGTGTAAAAGAAAATAAAGTGAATGTATTCCTTGAAAGAAAATATATTTGTCCTGCTTCAGCTCTATAGTGATAAAAACTAAAATTATTATACATTGTCATTCATATTATATTAAGTGCATTAATATTCTCATAGGAGACGATTTTCATTATTTCCATTTGCAGGGAAGTTTGTCTATCAGACATTTAAATTAGAGGTTTTAGTTTTATGCATTTCTTCTGAATTTTGGTTCATATAAATGCATATACATGTATATATAAAATTAGATATCTTATGGTAGAAAGAAAATATAAATACAAAAGTTTCATTTGATTAATACTTGTGTTTGTATGTTTGTGTGTGAGTGTGCATGTTTATCCTTTATTAAATATTAGCAAATATGCTAAAATTTTTAGTGTTACATTATACATTAGATAGTGTGGGAAATATTCTCTGTAGTGTCATGTGTCAAAAACATATCACATCTGAAGTTTATGTATATATAACTAATTTTTGAATCAGAGATCATATTGTCATATTGTCTCCTGAATCTGAGACAAGCAGAGCAAGTATCTTCAATTTTGGACCAACATATTGGGTTAAAGGTGTCCAATGCAGAGTTACGTACAACAGTTTACAGACACACACACACACACACACACACACACACATACACACACACACACACACACACAGAAAGAAGTAATATTCAGGGTATCATGATATAATAGAAATGTCATAAGTCTTGGTAGGATTCTAAAAAAAGATAGAAGAACACAGAGAGAGCAGGAACAACAAAATAATTTGAAAATAGTATACAATGAAATGACCATGTGTTTTTTTTTCTTTGAGTTTGTTTATGTAGTGGATTGCAATAATGGATTTCAAAACACCTGTGGAGAAAACTAAGTGAACAATTATTAGAATTTAAAATTAAACTATGCAAGGCTTGTCCTGAAATCATTTAGAAAAGTTTACCTGCTGTCATTTATGTTACTTGTCCAAAATCCTCAAATGAAATCTTAAATCCAAGGCTTAAACTATGTCTTACCACTCCATTCATTTACCAAGAAAACCCTCAACAGTTGGGTCTGCATGAAGTGGTTATATTTCAAAGCTGTTCACAGGGGTAACAATATGACAGTCCCCACTCATCAAGGCATCAAGATATCAGCTGGGAATTAATTAGCACCCCATTTCTTCAGCCTATGCCATCACATACTAATTAGTCTCCTTATTAATTAATTAATTATGTATGTATGTATGTATGTATGTATGTATTTGTAGTTCAGTCACATCATTATTTTTTTTAATTTTATTTTCTATATTCTTTGTTCACATTTCAAATGATTTTCCATTTCTCTGGTTCCCTCTCTCCATAAGTCCCATAAGCCCTCTTCCCTCTGCCCATTCCCCAATCAACCCCCTGCCATTTCTCTGTGCTGGTAATCACCTACAATGCTGCATCAAGCCTTTCCAGGACCAGACTCCTATCCTTCTTTCTTCGTGGGAATGATATGAAAGGTGAATTGTGTCTTTTGTATTCAGAGCTTCTGGGCTAATATCCACTTATTAGTGACTGCATTCCATGTGTCTTCTTTTGTGGATGAGTTACCTCACTTAGGATGATATTTTCCAGTTCCAGCCATTTGCCGAGGAATTTCATGAATTCATTGTTTTTAATTGCTGAGTAGTATCCCATTGTGTAAATATACCACATTTTCTGTATCCCTTCCTCCAGTGAGGGACATCTGGGTTCTTTAGAGCTTCTTGCTATTATATATAAATAAGGCTTCAATGAACATAGTGGAACATGTGTCCTTGTTGCATGCTGGGGAATCCTCTGCGTATATCTCGGGGGTGGTATGGAAGGGTCCTCTAGAAGTGTCATGCCCAGTTTCCTGAAGAACCACCAGAATAATTTCCAGAGTGGTTGTAGCAGTCTGCAATCCCACCAGCAGTGGAGGAGTGTTCCTCTTTCTCCACATCGTTGCCAACACCTGTTTTCTCCTGAGTTTTTAATCTTAGTCATTCTGACTGGTGTAAACTGAAATCTCAGGGTTGTTTTGATTTGCATTTCCCTAATGACTAATGCTGTTGAACATTCCTTAAGGTGCTTCTCAGCCATTCAAAACTCTTCAGGTGAAAATTCTTTGTTTAGCTCTGTACCCCATTTTTAATAGGGTTATTTGAGTCTCTGGAGTATAGGTTCTTGAGCTCTTTGTATATATTGGATATAAATTGTATATGTTGTCTCAAAGCCAGGGCTTGGGCAGAGAAACAGGAACAAAGAAATGCATTACATTGCCACCAGAGAAACTTCAGAGGGAGAACCCAGCTGTAGTTTTCCTCCTCCCAAGTGCAAAATGTTTAAACAATAAACAGAAAATAAAAGTGCAGTTTTAATTGAATCATCTTCCTGCCCCCCAGTGTCCAGGGATAGACAAGTGTAGAGACAAGCCTGGCTTTTCTCTTTCCTACCTGCTTGTTCAACATAAGGAATGGGGTGAACCAAGAAGGGACCAGCTTCCTTTCCTTATAGCTCTACGGCAGTACTTGGAGTCATTCATTCCCACAGCTGCCAGTGTCCCCAGATGTAATTCAGTAATTGGTCAGAGACATTGTTCCTTTCAGCTTGACTTAAGACTAAGAAACCACATCTATCTGTTGATAATATGGCACACATATACTATTTATATAAATATTTCTCTATGTAAAAAAATAGCCAGGCATTGTTTTAATCGGTCAGCCTTTATATGTGACATTGTCATTTTTCTTCATAGCTTTTAGTATTTTGATTCCTCTGCACATGTAATATTTGAGTATTATGTGTCTCCTTAATGTTCTGCATGCTTTTAATACTTTCACAGGTATTTCTTATTTGGGGGAATCTGCTTTTTTACAAATCATATAGAAACAGTTAATTCATTGTATTCAATAGAGTCAGTAAACACTAAGACTAATCTAAGTTCCCTACGTTTTAGTCTTGAGAGTCCCTCCTCTCAGGTCTCTGATACATTCTAGAGGTTCCTCTTAACTTCCAACTTCCCAAGGATGCCTGTTTGCATTCGTTTTGCTGGCAATCAGCATCTCATTTCCTCTTTCCTGGACCCCCTCCCTGAAAGTCACATAAGCCCTCTTCCCTCCCCTCTGTTCCCCAATCAAACCCCTCCTGCGTCCCTGTCGTGATATTCCCCTACACTGCTGCATTGAGCTTTTCCAGGACCAGAGGCCACTCAATCTTTATTCTTGGACATCATTTGATATGTGAATTGTGTCTTGGGTATTCCAATCTTCTGAGTTATATCCACTATTCAGTGAGTGCATACCATGTTGGTTCTTTGGTGACTGGGTTACCTCACTTAGGATGATGTTTTCCAGTTCCATGAATTTGCCTAAGAATTTAATGAATATATTGTTTTTAATAGCTGAGTAGTATTCCATAATGTAAATATACCACATTTTCTGTATCCATAGTTCCATTGATGGACAACTGTGTTATTTCCAGATTCTGACTATTATAAATGAGGCTGCTATGAACATAGTAGAACATGTGTCTTTCCTTATTACAAGCTGGGAAATCCTCAGGGTATATGAAAAATAGTGGTAGCCTTTTTAACAAATAGTGCTGGTTCAACTGTGGAGGTCACCATGCAGAAGAATGCAAATTGATCCATTCTTATCACCTTGTACTAAGCTTAAGTCAAGTGAATCAAGAGTCCCCACATAAAACCAGACAGGCTGAAACTAATAGAAAAGAAACTGGGGAAGAGCCTTGAGTTCATGGGCACAGGGGAAATTTTCCTGGACAGAACACTAATAGCTTATGCTGTAATATGAAGAATTGACAAATAGGACCTCATAAAATTACAAAGTTTCTGTAAGGCAAAAGACACAGTCAATTGGACACAATGGCAACCAACAAATTGGAAAACATCTTTACCAACCTTACATTCAACAGAGGACTAGTATCCAATATTATACAAAGAAATCAAGAAGTTAGGCTCCAGAGACCCAAATAACCTTATTAAAAAGTGGGATACAGAGTTAAACAATGAATTCTTGCCTTAGGAATATTGAAAGGCTGAGAAGGACCTAAAGAAATGATCAACATTCTAGTCATCAGACTAAAGAACCCTGAGATTTCACCTAACCCCAGTCAGAATGGCTAAGATCAACAACTCAGGAGACAGCAGGTGCTGGGGAGGATGTGGTGAAAGAGGAGCACTCCCCCACTGCTGGATGGATTGCAAGCTGGTACAATCACTCTGGAAATCAGTTTGCTGGTTCCTCAGAAAATGGCTTAATTCCTCCTCTTCTTGAACAGGTATTATTACTGATATCTATCTATCTATCTTTCCATCCATCCATCCATCCATCCATCCATCCATCCATCTATCTATCTCTCCCTCCCTCTCTCTCTCTCTCTCTCTCTCTCTCTCTCTCTCTCTCTCTCTCTCTCTTTCTAGCTATCTATTCACCTATACATACATATATTTCATACATTATATATATATATATATATATATCATCTATCATATCACACATATTTTTATGAAAATATGTTATTTAATAAAAATGTCTATGGTTCAATAATTGTTAAAATAATACAATTTTAAAGCTAAAAGACTGAAGGACATGAAATGCACTTGTAACTTTGTCAGTTATAGCATGAGACTTTGAATCTTGGCATCACAATGGCCTGTCACCCTGACTACTAAAGAATCCGCAGACTTATTGGTTGGCTTACCAACTGCAGTCTTCAGTATGGTATTTAGTGCCAAGAAGGAAAGTGATCATTTCACATCCATTGATTGGTTCTCAATTCCAGGGTGCACTGTAAACGTATGTATATAATAACTAATTTGATTCTTATGATAGTCTAATGGAATCAGGAAGTGTTCCATCTTGATTCTCCAGATCTAGAAAACTAGATATTAACTTGGCAGTTTCTTCATGGAAAGCTACACAGTTAGCAATATTCAGTACCATTTCCCTAAAGAAACAAAATTATCAAGTAAGGAGAGCTAAGCTTTGAGCTTCCAGGAGAATGCTTTCTATAAGTCTTCAAAAAATACCTATTGAGAGCATGAGACAGGAGTATTTTTCTAGACTAACTTTTTTACCCACTATGAACACAAACTTTTCTTGTAAACTGGTCAAACTTCAATCTAAAAGCTATGAATGCTTCGGTTTTCAGCAAATTGTTATTGTTTTCATGATATGTTGTGATCTAAAAAACGTTTTAAAAAATTTAATGTTCATTCAAATAGACAGGTATCATTTTCCACATATGTTAATTTACTTTTAATATTTAATATCATGAAAGTGAATTGGTATTATTTTTCCAAATTTTCTGTACATTACTGTTTGATGTTTGTGATAACCATTGACTGCTGTTCCTCCTGTCTCCTCTAATCTCATGGCTCTTAAATGTTTTCTACATAAAAGCTGGTGTCTATCTACATATTCTTTGTAACATATGTCCTATGTTTTGAATAGCTTTATATTCACTTAATATATGTTTTAATATTCAAATTGTATGAGCAGGGTAGAGTAAAGAACCACTGAAAGAGTAGCTATCAATCTGTCTATTGCTCTATCATCCATTTGTCTCTATATTCTATCTCTCATCTATATAAATTTCATATATATATATATATATGTATATATATATATATATGGCTGTGAAAATATGTGATTCCTCACAAAGATGTATGGTTCAACACTGCTCAGTGCAGCAGTGTAGGAGAATACCATAACTAAGGTTCAGTCTCACAGCAGTCAGAATGGCTAAGATCAAAAACTGAAGAATATGTGTGAATACTACTTTTTAAGGAAATACAGTGTTGTACAGTAAAGACAACCACGAATGAATTAGATATACTTAATCTGGACGAGAAGAAATATCGCATTATGCGAAATTATCTTGTTTTTCCTATACAACACGTTGTAACTCTATGTGCTTTGGTGTTGCGTGTATTTCTAAGCGTGTATCTTCCACAGAGATGCACTGTACAATTTTCTGTCTGATGAATATGTGCGAATACCACATTTATAGAAACACAGTGTTGCAGAGTAAAGACAACCATGATGTTTTAGAAATACTTAATCTGGATGAGAAGCAATCCCTCATTTTTTGAAATTATCTTGTTTTTCCTAAACAACATGTTGTATATCTAGGTGCATTGGTGTTGCGTGTATGTCTTAGCATGTATATTCCACAGAGAATGCACTGTACACTTTTCTCTCAAAAGAATATGTGCAAATACCACATTTTAAGTAAATACGGTGTTGCAGAGTAAAGACAAACACAAATGTATTAGAAATACTTAATTGCGCATGATGAAAAATCAGTATGCAAAATTATTGTGTTTTTCCTAAACAACATGTGGTAACTCTATTTGCTTTGGTGTTGCGTGTATGTCTAAGAATTTATCTTCCACAGAGAATGCACTGAACAACTTTATCTCGAAAGTATATAGGCGAATATGATATTTTAAGGAAATAAAATGTTGCATAGTAAAGGCAACCACGAATGTATTAGAAATACTTAATCTGGACGAGAAGAATTCCCACTTCTTGCAAAATTATCTTGTTTTTCCTAAACAACACGTTGTAACTCTATGTGCTTTAGTTTTGGTTGTGTGTCTGAGCTTTTATCTTCCACAGAGAATGCACTGCACAATTTTCTCTTGGAAGAATATGTGCAACTACCACATTTTAAGGAAATACAGTGTTGCAGAGTAAAGACAACCACGAATGTTTTAGAAATACTTAATGTGGACGAGAAGAAATCCCTCATTTTGAGAAATTATCTTGTTTTTCCTAAACAACAAGTTGTAAATCTATGTACTGTGGTGTTGCAAGTATGTCTAAGTGTGTCTTCCACAGAGAATGCACTGAACAATTTTATCTGGAAAGTATATGGGCAAATCCCACATTTTAAGGAAATACATTGTCGCAGAGTAAAGACATCCATGAATGTTTTAGAAATACTTAATTTGGACAAGAAGAAAACCCTCATTGTGCGAAATTATCTTGTTTTTCCTAAACAACACGTTGTAACTCTTTGTGCTTTAGTTTTGGTTGTGTGTCTGAGCTTGTATCTTCCACAGAGAATTCACTGTACAATTTTCTCTTGGAAGAATATGTGCGAAGACCACATTTTAAGGAAATACAGTGTTGCAGAGTAAAGACAACCACGAATATTTTAGAAATACTTAACCTGGATGAGAAGGATTCCCACATCTTGCAAAATTATCTTGTTTTTCCTAAACAACACGTTGTAACTCTATGTGCATTAGTTATTGTTGTGTGTCTGAGCTTGTGTCTTCCACAGAGAATGCACTGTACAATTTTCTCTTGGAAGAATATGTGCGACTACCACATTTCAAGAAAATACAGTGTTGCAGAGTAAAGACAACCATGAATGTTTTATAAATACTTAATATAGACGAGAAGAAATCCCTCATTTTGAGAAATTATCTTGTTTTCCTAAAAAACACGTTGTAATTCTATGTGCTTTGGTCTTGCATGTATGTCTAAGCGTGTATCTTCCACAGAGAATGCACTGTACAATTTTTTCTTGGAAGGATATGTGTGAATAGCACATTTGAAGGAAATACAGGGTTGCAGAGTAAAGACAAACACAAATGTTTAAAAATATGTAATCTGGACGAGAAGCAATCCCTCATTTTGCGAAGTTATCTTGTTTTTCCTAAACAAAACGTTGTAACTCTATGTGCTTCTGTAGTGCATGTATGGCTACGTGTGTATCTTCCACAGAGAATGCACTGTACATCTTTCTCTCTGAAGATTATGTGCGAATACCACATTTTAAGGAAATACAGTGTTGCAGAGTAAAGACAAACAGGAATGTATTAGAAATACTTAATTGTGACAAAAAAATCCCACAGTGTGCGAAATTATCTTGTTTTTCCTTAACAACACGTGGTAAATCTATGTGCTTTGGTGTTGCGTGTATATCTAATCGTGTATCTTCCACAGAAAATGTAGTGTACAGTTTTCTTTCTGAACTATATGTGTGAATACTACATTTTAAGGAAATACAGTGTTGCAGAATAAAGACAACCACGAATGTATTAGAAATACTTAATCGCGAGGAGAAGAAATCTCGCATTGTGCGAAATTATCTTGTTTTTCCTAAACAACACGTTGTAACTCTATGTTCTTTGGTGTTGCGTGTATGTCTAAGCATGTATCTTTTACGGGGAATGCACTGCACAGTTTTCTCTCAGAATAATATATGCTAATACCATATTTAAAGAAATACAGGGTTGCAGAAAAAAGACATCCATGAATGTTTTAGAAATACTTAATCTGGACAAGAAGAAAACCCTCATTTTGCGAAATTATCTTGTTTTCCTAAACCACACGTTGTAACACTAAGTGCTTTGGAGTTGTGTGTGTGTCTAAGTGTGTATCTTCCACAGAGAATGCACTGTACAGTTTTTTCTTGGAAGGATCTATGCGAATACCACATTTTAAGGAAATACAGGGTTGCAGAGTAAAGACAACCACGAATGTTTAAAAATACATAATCTGGACGAGAAGAATTCCCTCATTTTGCATAATTATCTTGTTTTTCCTAAACAACATGTTGTAACTCTATGTGCTTCTATTGTGCATGTATGTCTACGCATGTATCTTCCAGAGAGAATGCACTGAACGACTTTCTCTCTGAAGAATATGTGCGAATACCACATATTAGGAAATACAGTGTTGCAGAGTAAAGACGAACAGGAAAGTATTAGAAATACTTAATTGCGACTAAAAGAAATCCCACAGTGTGCGAAATTATCGTATTTTTCCTTAACAACACATGGTAAATCTATATTGAATGTATATGTGCAAATACGATATTTTTAGAAATACAGTGTTGCAGAGTAAAGACAACCACAAATGTATTAGAAATACTTAATCTGGACAGGATGAAATCCCGCATTGTGAGAAATTATATTGTTTTTCCTAAACAACACGTTTTAACTCTATGTGCTTTTGTGTTGCGTGTATGTCTAAGAATGTATCTTCCACTAGAATGCACTGTACAATTTTCTCTCTTAAGAATATGTGCGAATACCATATTTTAAGGAAGTACAGGGTTGCAGAATAGAGACAACCATGAATGTCTTAGAAATACTTAATCTGAACAAGAAAAAAATCCCTCATTGTGCGACATTATCTTGTTTTTCCCAAACAACACATTGTAACTCTATGTACTTTTGTGTTGAATGTATATCTAAGCATATATCTTCCATAGAGAATATACTGTACACTTTACTCTCAGAAGAATATGTGTGAATACAACATTTTAAGGAAATACAGGGTTGCAGAGTAAAGACAACCACGAATGTTTTGGAAACACTTAATCGTGATCACAAGAAATCACTCATTGTGCGAAATTAAATAGTTTTTCCTAAACAGCACATTGTAACTCTATGTGCTTTTGTGTTGCATGTATATCTAAGTGTATACCTACCAAAGAGAATGCACTGTACAGTTTTTTTTCTCTGGAGTATATGTGCGAATATCATATTTTAAGGAAATACAATGTTGCAGAGTAAAGACAACCACAAATTTGTTAGAAATACTTAATGTGGATGAAAGAAATTGTGCATTACATGAAATTATCTTGTTTTTCCTAAACAACACGTTGTAACTCCATGTGCTTTGGTGTTACGTGTATGGCTAAGCGTTTATCTTCCACAGGGAATGCACTCTACAATTTTTCTCGGAAGAATATGGGGGTATACCGCATTTTAAAGAAATACAGGGTTGCAGAGTAAAGACAAACATGAACGTTTTAGAAATTCTTAATCTGGACGAGAAGAAATCCCTCATTTTGCAAAATTATCTTGTTTTTCCTAAACAATACATTGTAACTCTATGTGCTTTGGTGTTGTGTGTATGTCTAAGCGTGTATCTTCCTCAGGGAATGCACTGTACAATTTTCTCTCTGAAGAATATTTGCAAATACCACTTATTAAGGAAATACATTCTTGTAGAGTAAAGACAACCACGAATGTATTAGATATACTTAATATGGACGAGAAGAAATCTCGCATTGTGTGAAATTATCTTGTTTTTCCTAAACAACACGTTGTAACTCTATGTGCTTTGGTGTTCCGTGTATTTCTAAGCGTGTATCTTCCACAGAGATGCACTGTACAATTTTCTGTCTGAAGAACATGTGCGAATACCACATTTAAAGAAATACAGTGTTGCAGAGTGAAGACAACCATGATGTTTTAGAAATACTTAATCTGAATGAGAAGAAATCCCTCATTTTTCGAAATTATCTTGTTTTTCCTAAACAACAAGTTGTAAATCTAGGTGCTTTGGTGTTGCGTGTATGTCTAAGCATGTATCTTCCACAGAGAATGCACTGTACAGTTTTCTCTCAAAAGAATATATGCAAATACCACATTTTAAGGAAAAACAGTGTTGCAGAGTAAAGACAAACACGAATGTATTAGAAATACTTAATTGCACATGATGAAATCCCTCAGTGTGCAAAATTATCGTGTTTTTCCTAAACAACATGTGGTAACTCTATTTCCTTTGGTGTTGCGTGTATATCTAAAAATTTATCTTCCACAGAGAATGCACTGAACAGTTTTATCTCGAAAGTATATAGGTGAATACGATATTTTAAGGAAATACAATGTTGCATAGTAAAGACAACCATGAATGTATTAGAAATATTTAATCTGGACGAGAAGAATTCCCACATCTTGCAAAATTATCTTGTTTTTCCTAAACAACACGTTGTAACGCTATGTGCTTTAGTTTTGGTTGTGTGTCTGAGCTTGTATCTTCCACAGAGAATGCACTGTACAATTTTCTCTTGGAAGAATATGTGTGAATACCACATATTAAGGAAATACAGTGTTGCAGAGTAAAGACAACCACGAATGTTTTAGAAATACTTAATCTGAACGAGAATTCCCACATCTTGCAAAATTATCTTGTTTTTCCTAAACAACACATTGTAACACTATGTGCTTTAGTTTTGGTTGTGTGTCTGATCTTGTATCTTCCATAGAGAATGCACTGTACAATTTTCTCTTGGAAGAATATGTGCGAATAATACATTTTAAGGAAATACAGTGTTGCAGAATAGAGACAACCACGAATATTTTAGAAATACTTAATGTGGACGAGAAGAAATCCCTCATTTTGAGAAATTATCTTGTTTTCCCTAAACAACAAGATGTAAATCTATGTACTGTGGTGTTGCAAGTGTGTCTAAGCGTATCTTCCACAGAGAATGCACTGAACAGTTTTATCTGGAAAGTATATGGGCGAATACCACATTTTAAGGAAATACAGTGTTGCTGAGTAAAGAAAACCACGAATGTATTAGAAGCACTTAATCTGGACTACAAGAAACCCCGCATTGTGCGAAATTATCTTGTTTTTCCTAAACAACACATTGTAACTCTATGTGCTTTTGTGTTGAATGTGTATCTAAGAATATATCTTCCATAGAGAATGCACTGTACAGTTTAATCTCGGAAGAATATGTGTGAATACCACATTTTAAGGAAATACAGGCTTGCAGAGTAAAGAAAACGACGAATGTTTTAGAAACACTTAATCGCGATCACAAGAAATCACTCATTGTGCGAAATTATCTAGTTTTTCTGGAACAGCACGTTGTAATTCTATGTGCTTTTGTGTTCCATGTATATATAAGCAAATATGTTCCAAAGAGAATGCACTGTACAGTTTTTTCTCTGGAGCATATGTGTGAATATCATATTTTAAGAAAATACAATGTTGCAGAGTAAATACAATCACAAATTTGTTAGACATACTTAATGTGGATGAAAGAAATTGTGCATTGCAAGGAATTATCTTGTTTTTCCTAAACAACACGTTGTAACTCCATGTGCTTTGGTGTTACGTGTATGACTAAGCATGTATCTTCCACAGAGAATGCACTCTACAATTTTCTCGGAAGAATATGTGTGAATACCACATTTTAAGGAAATACAGGCTTGCAGAGTAAAGACACCCACTTATGTTTTAGAAATACTTAATCTGGATGAGAAGAATTCCCACATCTTGCAAAATTATCTTGTTTTTCCTAAACAACACGTTGTAACTCTATGTGCTTCTGTAGTGCATGTATGGCTAAGCCTGTTTCTTCCACAGAGAATGCACTGTATATCTTTCTCTCTGAAGATTATGTGCGAATACCACATTTTAAGGAAATACAGTGCTGCAGAGTAAAGACAAGCAGGAATGTATTAGAAATACTTAATTGTGACTAAAAGAAATCCCACAGTGTGCGAAATTATCTTGTTTTTCCTTAACAACACGTGGTAAATCTATGTGCTCTGCTGTTGTGTGTATGTCTAAGCGTGTATCTTCCACAGGGAATGCACTGTACAGGTTTCTTTCTGAACTATATGTGTGAATACTATATTTTAAGGAAATACAGTGTTGCAGAATAAAGACAACCACGAATGTATTAGAAATACTTAATCGCGACGAGAAGAAATCTCGCATTGTGCGAAATTATCTTGTTTTTCCTAAACAACACGTTGTAACTCTTTGTTCTTTGGTGTTGCGTGTATGTCTAAGCATGTATCTTCCATGGGGAATGCACTGTACAGTTTTCTCTCAGAATAATATGTGTGAATACCATACTTTATACAAATACAGGGTTGCAGAAAAAAGACATCCATGAATGTTTTAGAAATACTTAATCTGGGCAAGAGCAAAAGCCTCATTTTGCGAAATTATCTTCTTTTCCTAAACCACACATTGTAACACTATGTGCTTTGGAGTGGCATGTATGTCTAAGTGTGTATCTTCCACAGAGAATGCAGTGTACAGTTTTTTCTTGGAAGGATATGTGCGAAAACCACATTTTAAGGAAATACAGGGTTGCATAGTAAAGACAACCACGAATGTTTAAAAATACATAATCTGGACAAGAAGAAATCCCTCATTTTGCGAAATTATCTTGTTTTTCCTAAACAACACGTTGTAACTCTATGTGCTTCCGTCGTGCGTGTATGTCTAAGCATGTATCTTCCACAGAGAATGCACTGTATGACTTTCTGAAGAATATGTGCGAATACCACATATTAAGGAAATAGTGTTGCAGATTAAAGACGAACAGGAAAGTATTAGAAATACTAAAATTGCGACTAAAAGAAATCCCAGAGTGTGCGAAATTTTCGTGTTTTTCCTTAACAACATGTGGTAAATCTATATCTAAAGTATATGTGCAGATACGATATTTTTAGAAATACAGTGTTGCAGAGTAAAGATAACCATGAATGTATTAGAAATACTTAATCTGGACGAGAATAAATCCCGCATTGTGCGAAATTATATTGTTTTTCCTAAACAACACGTTGTAACTCTATGTGCTTTGGTGTTGCGTGTATGTGTAAGCATGTATCTTCCTTAGAGAATGCACTGTACAATTTTCTCTCTGAAGAATATGTGTGAATACCACATTTTAAGGAAGTACAGGGTTGCAGAATAAAGACAACCATGAATATCCTAGAAATACTTAATATGAACAAGAAAAAATCCCTCATTGCGCGACATTATCTTGTTTTTCCTAAAGAACACATTGTAAATCTATGGGCTTTTGTGTTGAATGTATATCTAAGCATATATCTTCCATAGAGAATGCACTGTACACTTTACTCTCGGAAGAATATGTATGAATACCACATTTTAAGGAAATACAGGGTTGCAGAGTAAAGACAACCACGAATATTTGGAAAAACTTAATCGAGATCACAAGAAATCACTCATTGTGCGAAATTATCTAGTTTTTCCTAAACAGCACGTTGTAACTCTATGTGCTTTTGTGTTGCATGTATATCTAAGCGTATATCTACCAAAGAGAATGCACTGTACAGTTTTTTCCTCTGGAGTATATGTGCGAATATCATATTTTAAGGAAATACAATGTTGCAGAGTAAAGGCAACCATGAATTTGTTAGAAATACTTAATGTGGATGAAAGAAATTGCGCATTGCACAAAATTATCTTGTTTTTCCTAAGCAACACGTTGTAACTCCATGTGCTTTGGTGTTACGTGTATGGCTAAGCATGTATCTTCCACAGAGAATGCACTCTACAATTTTTCTCAGAAGAATTTGTGGGCATACCACATTTTAAAGAAATACAGGGTTGCAGAGTAAAGACAAACATGAATGTTTTACAAATTCTTAATCTGGACGAGAAGAAATCCCTCTTTTTGTAAAATTATCTTGTTTTTCCTAAACAATACATTGTAACTCTATGTGCTTTGATGTTGCATGTATGTCTAAGCTTGTACTTCCTCAGAGAATGCACTGTACAATTTTCTCTCTGAAGAATATGTGCGAATACTACTTTTTAAGGAAATACATTATTGTACAGTAAAGACAACCACGAATGAATTAGATATACTTAATCTGGATGAGAAGAAATATCGCATTGTGCGAAATTATCTTGTTTTTCCTAAACAACACGTTGTAACTCTATGTGGTTTGGTGTTGCGTGTATTTCTAAGCGTGTATCTCCACAGAGATGCACTGTACAATTTTCTGTCAGATGAATATGTGCGAATACCACATTTATAGAAATACAGTGTTGCAGAGTAAAGACAACCATGATGTTTTAGAAATACTTAATCTGGATGAGAAGAAATCCCTCATTTTTCGAAATTATCCTATTTTTCCTAAACAACTTCTTGTATATCTAGGTGCATTGGTGTTGTGTGTATGTCTAAGCATGTATATTCCACAGAGAATGCACTGTACACTTTTCTCTCAAAAGAATATGTGCAAATACCACATTTTAAGGAAATACAGTGTTGCAGAGTAAAGACAAACACATATGTATTAGAAATACTTAATTGCGCATGATGAAAACTCAGTGTGCAAAATTATCGTGTTTTTCCTAAACAACATGTGGTAACTCTATGTGCTTTAGTTTTGGTTGTGTGTCTGAGCTAGTATCTTCCACATAGAATGCACTGTACAATTTTCTCTTGGAAGAATATGTGTGAATACCACATTTTAAGGAAATACGGTGTTGCAGAGTAAAGACAACCATGTAGGTTTTAGAAATAATTAATCTGGACGAGAAGAGTTCCCATATCTTGCAAAATTAGCTTGTTTTTCCTAAACAACACGTTGTAACTCTATGTGCTTTAGTTTTGGTTGTGTGTCTGAGCTTGTATCTTCCACAGAGAATGTACTGTACATTTTTCTCTTGGAAGAATATGTGCGAATACCACATTTTAAGGAAATACAGTGTTGCAGAGTAAAGACAACCACGAATGTTTTAGAAATACTTAATGTGGACGAGAAGAAATCCCTCATTTTGAGAAATTATCTTGTTTTTCCTAAACAACAAGTTGTAAGTCTATGTACTGTGGTATTGCAAGTATGTCTAAGCGTGTCTTCCACAGAGAATGCACTGAACAGTTTTATCTGGAAACTATATGGGCGAATACCACATTTGAAGGAAATACAGTGTTGCAGAGTAAAGACAACCACGAAAGTATTAGAAGCACTTAATCTGGACTAGAAGAAACCCCGCATTGTGCAAAATTATCTTGTTTTTCCTAAACAACACGTTGTAACTCTATGTGCTTTAGTTTTGGTTGTGTGTTTGAGCTTGTATCTTCCACAGAGAATGTACTGTACATTTTTCTCTTGGAAGAATATGTGCGAATACCACATTTTAAGGAAATACAGTGTTGCAGAGTAAAGACAACCACGAATGTTTTAGAAATACTTAATGTGGACGAGAAGAAATCCCTCATTTTGAGAAATTATCTTGTTTTTCCTAAACAACAAGTTGTAAGTCTATGTACTGTGGTATTGCAAGTATGTCTAAGCGTGTCTTCCACAGAGAATGCACTGAACAGTTTTATCTGGAAACTATATGGGCGAATACCACATTTGAAGGAAATACAGTGTTGCAGAGTAAAGACAACCACGAAAGTATTAGAAGCACTTAATCTGGACTAGAAGAAACCCCGCATTGTGCAAAATTATCTTGTTTTTCCTAATCAACACGTTGTAACTCTATGTGCTTTTGTGTTGCGTGTATGTCTAAGCTTGTATCTTCCACAGAGAATGCACTATACAGTTTTCTTTCTGAACTATATTTTCGAATACGAAATTTTAAGGAAAGACAGTGATGCAGAATAAAGAAAACCATGAATGTATTAGAAAAACTTAATCGCGATGAGAAGAAATCCCGCATTGTGCGAAATTATCTTGTTTTTTCTAATCAACACGTTGTAACTCTATGTTCTTTTGTGTTGCGTGTATGTCTAAGCATGTATCTTCCACAGAGAATGCACTGTACAATTTTCTCTCGGAATAATACGTGCGAATACCACATTTTAAGGAAATGCAGTGTTGCAGAGGAAAGACAACCACGAATGTTTTAGAAATACTTAATCTGGACAAGCAGAAAACACTCATTTTGCGAAATTATCTTGTTTTCCTAAAAAACACGTTGTAAGTCTATGTTCTTCGGTGTTGTGTGTATGTCTAAGTGTGTATCTTCCACAGCGAATGCACTGTACATTTTTTTTCTTGGAAGGATATGTGTGAATACCACATTTTAAGGAAAAACAGTGTTGCAGAGTAAAGACAAACACGAATGTATTAGAAATACTTAATTGCGCATGATGAAAACTCAGTGTGCAAAATTATCGTGTTTTTCCTAAACAACATGTGGTAACTCTATTTGCTTTGGTGTTGCGTGTATGTCTAAGAATTTATCTTCCACAGAGAATGCACTGAACAGTTTTATCTCGAAAGTATATAGGCGAATATGATATTTTAAGGAAATAAAATGTTGCATAATAAAGGCAACCAGGAATGTATTAGAAATACTTAATCTAGATGAGAAGAATTCCCACTTCTTGCAAAATTATCTTGTTTTTCCTAAACAACACGTTGTAACTCTATGTGCTTTAGTTTTGGTTGTGTGTCTGAGCTTGTATCTTCCACAGAGAATGCACTGTACAATTTTCTCTTGGAAGAATATGTGGGAATACCACATTTGAAGGAAATACAGTATTGCAGAGTAAAGACAACCACGAATGTTTTAGAAATACTTAATGTGGACGAGCAGAAATCCCTCATTTTGAGAAATATCTTGTTTTTCCTAAACAACAAGTTGTAAATCTATGTACTGTGGTGTTGCAATCATGTCTAAGCGTGTCTTCCACAGAGAATGCACTGAACAGTTTTATCGGGAAAGTATATGGGCAAATTCCATATTTTAAGGAAATACAGTGTTGCAGAGTAAAGACATCCTTGAATGTTTTAGAAATACTTAATCTGGACAAGAAGAAAACCCGCATTGTGCGAAATTATCCTGTTTTTCCTAAACAACACGTTGTAACTCTATGTGCTTTAGTTTTGGTTGTGTGTCTGAGCTTGTATCTTCCACAGAGAATGCACTGTACAATTTTCTCATGGAAGAATATGTGCGAATACCACATTTTAAGGAAATACAGTGTTGCAGAGTAAAGACAACCACGAATGTTTTAGAAATACTTAAACTGGAGGAGAAGAATTCCCACATCTTGCAAAATTATCTTGTTTTTCCTAAACTACACGTTGTAACTCTATGTGTTTTAGTTATTGTTGTGTGTCTGAGCTTGTATCTTCCACAGAGAATGCACTGTACAATTTTCTCTTGGAAGAATATGTGCGAATACCACATTTTAATAAAATACACTGTTGCAGAGTAAAGACAACCACGACTGTTTTAGAAATACTTAATATAGACGAGAAGAAATGGCTTATTTTGAGAAATTATCTAGTTTTCCTAAAAAAACACGTTGTAACTCTATGTGCTTTGGTCTTGCATGTATGTCTAAGCGTGTATCTTCCACAGAGAATGCACTGTACAATTTTTTCTTGGAAGGATATGTGTGAATACCACATTTGAAGGAAATACAGGGTTGCAGAGTAAAGACAAACACAAATGTTTAAAAATCCATAATCTGGACATGAAGCAATCCCTCATTTTGCGAAGTTATCTTGTTTTTCCTAAGCAACACATTGTAACTCTATGTGCTTCTGTAGTGCATGTATGGCTAAGCGTTTATCTTCCACAGAGAATGCACTGTACATCTTTCTCTCTGAAGATTATGTGCAAATAACACATTTTAAGGAAATACAGTGTTTCAGAGTAAAGACAAACAGGAATGTATTTGAAATACTTAATTGTGACTAAAAAAATTCCAACAGTGTGCGAAATTATCTTGTTTTTCCTTAACAACACGTGGTAAATCTATGTGCTTTGGTGTTGCGTGTATGTCTAAGCATGTATCTTCCAAAGAGAATGTACTGTACAGTTTTCTTTCTGAACTATATGTGTGAATACTACATTTTAAGTAAATATAGTGTTGCAGAATAAAGACAACCACGAATGTATTAGAAATACTTAATTGCGACGAGAAGAAATATCGCATTGTGCGAAATTATCTTGTTTTTCCTAAACAACATGTTGTAACTCTATGTACTTTGGTGTTGCGTGTATGTCTAGGCATGTATTTACTACGGGGAATGCACTGCACAGTTTTCTCTCAGAATAATATATGCGAATACCATATTTTAAGGAAATACAGGGTTGCAGAAAAAAGACATCCATGAATGTTTTAGAAATACTTAATCTGGACAGGAAGAAAACCCTCATTTTGCGAAATTATCTTGTTTTCCTAAATCACACGTTGTAACACTATGTGCTCTGGAGTTGTGTGTATGTCTAAGTGTGTATCTTCCACAGAGAATGCACGGTACAGTTTTTTCTTGGAAGGATATGTGCGAATACCACATTTTAAGAAAATACAGGGTTGCAGAGTAAAGACAACCACGAATGTTTAAAAATATGTAATCTGGACGAGAAGAAATCCTCTTTTTGTAAAATTATCTTGTTTTTCCTAAACAATACATTGTAACTGTCTGTGCTTTGATGTTGCGTGTATGTTTAAGCTTGTACTTCCTCTGAGAATGCACTGTACAATTTTCTCTCTGATGAATATGTGTGAATACTACTTTTTAAGGAAATACAGTGTTGTACAGTAAAGACAACCATGAATGAATTAGATATACTTAATCTGGATGAGAAGAAATATCGCATTGTGTGAAATTATCTTGTTTTTCCTAAACAACACGTTGTAACTCTATGTGCTTTGGTGTTGCGTGTATTTCTAAGCGTGTATCTTCCACAGAGATGCACTGTACAATTTTCTGTCGGATGAATATGTGGAATACCACATTTATAGAAATACAGTGTTGCAGAGTAAAGACAACCATGATGTTTTAGAAATACTTAATCTGGATGAGAAGAAATCCCTCATTTTTCGAAATTATCTTGTTTTTCCTAAACAACATGTTGTATATCTAGCTGCATTGGTGTTGCATGTATGTCTAAGCATGTATATTCCACAGAGAATGCACTGTACACTTTTCTCTCAAAAGAATATTTGCAAATACCACATTTTAAGGAAATACAGTGTTGCAGAGTAAAGACAAACACACATGTATTAGAAATACTTAATTGCATATGATGAAAACTCAGTGTGCAAAATTATCGTGTTTTTCCTAAACAACATGTGGTAACTCTATGTGCTTTAGTTTTGGTTGTGTGTCTGAGCTTGTATCTTCCACAGAGAATGCACTGTACAATTTTCTCTTGGAAGAATATGTGCGAATACCACATTTTAAGAAAATACCGTGTTGCAGAGTAAAGACAACCACGAATGTTTTAGAAATACTTAATGTGGATGAGAAGAAATCCCTCATTTTGAGAAATTATCTTGTTTTTCCTAAACAACAAGATGTAAATCTATGTACTGTGGTGTTGCAAGTATGTCTAAGTGTGTCTTCCACAGAGAATGCACTGAACAGTTTTATCTGGTCACTATATGGGCGAATACCACATTTGTCTTGCAGAGTAAAGACAACCACGAATGTATTAGAAGTACTTAATCTGGACTAGAATAAACCCCACATTGTGCGAAATTATCTTGTTTTTCCTAATCAACACGTTGTAACTCTATGTGCTTTTGTGTTGCGTGTATGTCTAAGCTTGTATCTTCCACAGAGAATGCACTATATAGTTTTCTTTCTGAACTATATTTTCGAATACGAAATTTTAAGGAAAGACAGTGATGCAGAATAAAGAAAACCAAGAATGTATTAGAAATACTTAATCGCGATGAGAAGAAATCCCGCATTGTGCAAAATTATCTTGTTTTTCCTAATCAACACGTTGTAACTCTATGTGCTTTTGTGTTGCGTGTATGTCTAAGCATGTATCTTCCACAGAAAATGCACTGTACAGTTTTCTCTCGGAATAATACGTGCGAATACCACATTTAAAGGAAATGCAGGGTTGCAGAGGAAAGACAACCACGAATGTTTTAGAAATACTTAATCTGGACAAGCAGAAAACACTCATTTTGCGAAATTATATTGTTTTCCTAAAAAACACGTTGTAAGTCTATGTGCTTTGGTGTTGCCTGTATGTCTAAGTGTGTATCTTCCACAGCGAATGCACTGTACATTTTTTTCTCGGAAGGATATGTGTGAATACCACATTTGAAGGAAATACAGGGTTGCAGAGTAAAGACAAACACAAATGAATTAGAAATACTTAATTGAGCATGATGAAAACTCAGTGTGCAAAATTATCGTGTTTTTCCTAAACAACATGTGGTAACTCTATTTGCTTTGGTGTTGCGTGTATGTCTAAGAATTTATCTTCCACAGAGAATGCACTGAACAGTTTTATCTCGAAAGTATATAGGCGAACACGATATTTTAAGGAAATAAAATGTTGCATAGTAAAGGCAACCACGAATGTATTAGAAATACTTAATCTGGACGAGAAGAATTCCCACTTCTTGCAAAATTATCTCTTTTTTCCTAAACAACACGTTGTAACTGTATGTGCTTTAGTTTTGCTTGTGTGTCTGAGCTTGTGTCTTCCACAGAGAATGCACTGTACAATTTTCTCTTGGAAGAATATGTGCGAGTAACACATTTTAAGGAAATACAGTGTTGCAGAGTAAAGACAACCTTGAATGTTTTAGAAATCCTTAATGTGGACGAGAAGAAATCCCTCATTTTGAGAAATATCTTGTTTTTCCTAAACAACACGTTGTAACTCTATGTGCTTTGGTGTTAAATATATATCTAAGCATATATCTTCCATAGAGAATGCACTGTACAGTTTTCTCTCAGATTACGTGTGAATACCACATTTTAAGGAAATACAGGGTTGCAGAGTAAACCAATGTTTTAGATACACTTAATCGCAATCACAAGAAATACTCATTGTGCGAAATTATCTTGTTTTTCCTAAACAGCACGTTGTACCTCTATGTGCTTTTGTGTTGCATGTATATCTAAGCGTATATCTTCCAAAGAGAATGCACTGTACGGTTTTTTCCTCTGGAGTATGTGTGCGAATACCATATTTTAAGGAAATACAATGTTGCAGAGTAAAGACAACTATGGATTTGTTAGAAATACTTTATGTGGATGAAAGAAATTGAGCATTGCATGAAATTATCTTGTTTTTCCTAATCAACGCGTTGTAACTCCATGTGCTTTGGTGTTAAGTGTATGGCTAAGCGTCTATCTTCCACAGAGAATGCACTGTACAATTTTTTTCTGTGAAGAATATGTGGGCATACCACATTTTAAAGAAATGCAGGGTTGCAGAGCAAAGACAATCATGAATGTTTTAGAAATTCTTAATCTGGACGAGAAGAAATCCCTCTTTTTGAGATATTATCTTGTTTTTCCTAAACAACAAGATGGAAAACTTTGTACTGTGGTGTTGCAATTATGTCTAAGCGTGTCTTCCACAGAGAATGCACTGAACAGTTTTATCTGGAAAGTATATGGGCGAATACCACATTTTAAGGAAATACAGTGTTGCAGAGTAAAGAAAACCACGAATGTATTAGAGGTACTTAATCTGGACTAGTAGAAACCCCGCATTGTGCGAAATTATCTTGTTTTTCCTAATCAACACGTTGTAACTCTATGTGCTTTTGTGTTGCGTGTATGTCTAAGCATGTATCTTCCACAGAAAATGCACTATACAGTTTTTTTCTGAACTATATTTTCGAATACGAAATTTTAAGGAAAGACAGTGATGCAGAATAAAGAAAACCACGAATGTATTAGAAATACTTAATCGCGATGAGAAGAAATCCCGCATTGTGCGAAATTATCTTGTTTTTCCTAATCAACACATTGTAACTCTATGTGCTTTTGTGTTGCGTGTATGTCTAAGCATGTATCTTCCACAGAGAATGCACTGTACAGTTTTCTCTCGGAAAAATATGTGCGCATACCACATTTTAAGGAAATGCAGGGTTGCAGAGGAAAGACAACCACGAATGTTTAAGAAATACTTAATCTTGACAAGAAGAAAACCCTCATTTTGCGAAATTATCTTGTTTTCCTAAAAACCACGTTGTGAGTCTATGTGCTTTGGTGTTGTGTGTATGTCTAAGTGTGTATCTTCCACAGAGAATGCACTGTACATTTTTTTCTTGGAAGGATATGTGTGAATACCACATTTGAAGGAAATACAGGGTTGCAGAGTAAAGACAAACACGAATGTTTAAAAATACGTCATCTGGACAAGAAGTAATCCCTCATTTTGCGAAGTTATCTTGTTTTTCCTAAACAACACGTTGTAACTCTATGTGCTTCTGTAGTACATGTATGGCTAAGCGTGTATTTTCCACAGCGAATGCACTGTACATCTTTCTCTCTGAAGATTATGTGCAAATACCACATTTTAAGGAAATACAGTGTTGCAGAGTAAAGACAAACAGGAATGTATTAGAAATACTTAATTGTGAATAAAAGAAATCCCACAGTGTGCGAAATTATCTTGTTTTTCCTTAACAACACGTGGTAAATGTATGTGCTTTAGTTTTGCGTGTATGCCTAAGAGTATATCTTGTACAGAGAATGCACTGTACAGTTTTCTTTTGAACTATATGTTTGAATACTACATTTTAAGGAAATACAGTGTTGCAGAATAAAGACAACCACAAATGTATTAGAAATACTTAATGTGGACGAGAAAAAAATCCCGCATTGTGCGAAATTATCTTGTTTTCCTAAACAGCACGTTGGAACTCTATGTTCTTTGGTGTTGCATGTATGTCTTAGCATGTATCTTCCACAGGTATTGCACTGTAAAGTTTTCTCTCGTAATAATATGTATGAATACCATATTTTAAGAAAATACAGGGTGGCAGAAAAAAGACATCCACGAATGTTTTAGAAATACTTAATCTGGACAAGAAGAAAACCCTCATTTTGCGAAATTATCTTGTTTTCCTAAACAACACATTGTAACACTATGTGCTTTGGAGTTGCGTGTATGTCTAAGTGTGTATCTTCCACAGAGAATGCACTGTACAGTTTTTTCTTGGAAGGATATGTGCGAATACCACATTTTAAGGAAATACAGGGTTGCAGAGTAAAGACAACCACGAATGTTTAAAAATATGCAATCTATATGAGAAGAAATCCCTCATTTTGAAAATTATCTTGCATTTCCTAAACAACACGTTGTAACTCTATGTGCTTTGGTAGTGCGTGTATGTCTAAGCATGAATCTTCCACAGAGAATGCACTGTACAACTATCTCTCTGAAGAATATGTGCGAATACCACATTTAAGGAAATACAGTGTTGTAGAATAAAGACAAACAGGAAAGTATTAGAAATACTTAATTTCGACTAAAAGAAATCGCACAGTGTGCGAAATTATCGTGTTTTTCATTAACAACACGGGGTAAATCTATGTTATTTGGTGTTGCATGTATGTCTAAGAGGGTATCCTCCACAGACAATGCACTGTACAATTTTTACTCGAAAGTATATGTGCGAATACGATATTTTGAGAAATACAGTGTTGCAGAGTAAAGACAACCACGAATTTATTAGAAATACTTAATCTGGACGAGAAAAAATCCCACATTGTGTGAAATTATCTTGTTTTTACTAAACAACACGTTGTAACTCTATGTGCTTTGGTGTTGCATGTTTGTCTAAGCATGTATCTTCCACAGAGAATGCACTGTACAATTTTCTCTCTGAAGAATATGTGTGAATACCACATTTTAAGGAAGTACAAGGTTGCAGAATAAAGACAACCATGAAAAACTTAGAAATACTTAATCTGAACAAGAAAAAATCCCTCATCGTGCGAAATTATCTTGTTTTTCCTAAACAACACGTTGTATCTCTATGTGCTTTGGTGTTGAATATACATCTAAGCATATATCTTCCATAGACAATGCACTGTACAGTTTACCCTCTGAAAAATATGTGTGAATACCACATTTAAGGAAATACAGGGTTGCACATTAAAGACAACCACGAATGTTTTAGAATCACTTAAAAGCTATCACAAGAAATCACTCATTGTGAGAAATTATCTTGTTTTGCCTAATCAGCACGTTGTAACTCTATGTGCTTTTGTGTTGCATGTATATCTAAGCATATATCTTCCAAAGAGAATGCACTGTACAGTTTTTTCTCTGAAGTATATGTGCGAATAGCATATTTTAAGGAAATACAGTGTTGCAGAGTAAAGACAACCACGGATTTGTTAGAAATACTTTATGTGGATGAAAGAAATTGTGCATTGCACGAAATTATCTTGTTTGTCATAAACAACACGTTGTAACTCCATGTGCTTTGGTGTTACGTGTATGGCTAAGCATGTATCTTCCATAGAGAATGCATTGTACAATTTTTCTCAGAAGAATATGTGGGCATACCACATTTTAAAGAAATACAGGGTTGCAGAGCAAAGACAAACATGAATGTTTTAGAAATTCTTAATCTGGACGAGAAGAAATCCCTCATTTTGTAAAATTATCTTGTTTTTCCTAAACAATACACTGTAACTCTATGTGCTTTGGTGTTGTGTGTATGTCTAAGCGTGTATCTTCCTCAGAGAATGCACTGTACAATTTTCTCTCTGAAGAATATGTGCGAATAGCATTTTTTATGGAAATACAGTGTTGTAGAGTAAAGACAACCACGAATGAATTAGATATACATAATCTGGACGAGAAGAAATATCGCATTGTGCAAAATTATCTTGTTTTTCCTAAACATCACGTTGTAACTCTATGTGCTTTGGGGATGCGTGTATTTCTAAGCATGGATCTTCCACAGAGATGCACTGTACAATTTTCTGTCTGATGAATATTTGCGAATACCACATTTATAGAAATACAGTGTTGCAGAGTAAAGACAACCACGAATGTTTTAGAAATACTTAATGTGGACGAGAAGAAATCCCTCATTTTCAGAAATTATCTTGTTTTTCCTAAACAACAAGATGTAACTCTATGTGCTTTGGTGTTGTGTGTATGTCTAAGCATGCATCTTCCACAGGGAATGCACTGTACAGTTTTCTTGGAATAATATGTGTGAATACCATATTTTAAGGAAATACAGTGTTGCAGAAAAAAGACATCCATGAATGTTTTAGAAATACTTAATCTGGACAAGAAAAAAAACCCTCATTTTGCGAAATTATCTTGTTTTCCTAAACAACACGTTGTAACACTATGTGCTTTGGTGTTGAGTGTATGTCTAAGTGTGTATCTTCCACAGAGAATGCACTGTACAATTTTTTCTTGGAAGGATATGTGCGAATATCACATTTTAAGGAAATACAGGGTTGCAGAGTAAAGACAACCACGATTGTTTAAAAATATGTAATCTGGACGAGAAGAAATCCCCCATTTTGCGAAATTATCATGTTTTTCCTAAACAACACGTTGTAACTCTATGTGCTTTGGTGTTGCGTGTATGTCTAAGCGTGTATCTTCCACAGAGAATGCACTGTACAACTTTCTCTCTGAAGAATATGTGTGAATACCACATTTTAAGGAAATACAGTGTTGCAGAGTAAAGACAAACAGGAAAGTATTAGAAATACTTAATTGCGACTAAAAGAAATCTCACAGTGAGCGAAAGTATCGTGTTTTTCCTTTACAACACATGGTAAATCTATGTGATTTGGTGTTGCGTGTGTGTCTAAGAGTGTATCCTACACAGAGGAAGCACTGTACAGTTTTAACTCAAAAGTATATGTGCAAATACGATATTTTTAAGAAATAAAGTGTTACAGAGTAAATACAACGAACAATGTATTAGAAATACTTAATCTGGACGAGAAGAAATCCCGCATCGTGCGAATTTATCTTGTTTTCCCTAAACAATACGTTGTACCTCTATGTGCTTTGGTGTTGCGTGTTTGTCTAGGCATGTATCTTCCACAGAGAATGCACTGTACAATTTGCTCTCTGGAGAATATGTGAGAATACCACATTTTAAGGAAGCACAGGGTTGCAGAATAAAGACAACCATGAATATCTTAGAAATACTTAATCTGAACAAGAAAAAAATCCCTCATTGTGCGAAATTATCTTGTTTTTCCTAAACAACACGTTGTAACTCTATGTGCTTTGGTATTGAATATATATCTAAGCATATATCTTCCATAGAGAATGCAGTGTACAGTTTACTCTCGGAAAAATACGTGTGAATACCACATTTTAAGGAAATACAGGTTTGCAGAGTAAAGACAACTACCAATGTTTTAGAAACACTTAATCGCTATCACAAGAAATCACTCATTGTGCGAAATTATCTTGTTTTTCCTAAACAGCACGTTGTACCTCTATGTGCTTTTGTGTTGCATGTATATCTAAGCGTATATCTTCCAAACAGAATGCACTGTATGGTTTTTCCTCTGGAGTATATGTGTGAATACCATATTTTAAGGAAATACAGTGTTGCAGAGTAAAGACAACTACGGATTTGTTAGAAATATTTAATGTGGATGAAAGAAATTGAGCATTGCACGAAATTATCTTGGTTTTCCTAATCAACACATTGTAACTCCATGTGCTTTGGTGTTACATGTATGGCTAAGCGTCTATATTCAACAGAGAATGCACTGTACAATTTTTTCTGTGAAGAATATGTGGGCATGCCACATTTTAAAGAAATGCAGGGATGCAGAGCAAAGACAATCATGAATGTTTTAGAAATTCTTAATCTGGACGAGAAGAAATCCCTCATTTTGTAAAATTATCTTGTTTTTCATAACCAATACATTGTAGCTCTATGTGCTTTGCTGTAGTGTGTATGTTTAAGCGTGTATCTTCCTCAGAGAATGCACTGTACAATTTTCTCTATGAAGAATATGTGCGAATACCATTTTTTAAGGAATTACAGTGTTGTAGAGTAAAGACAACCACGAATGAATTAGATATACATAATCTGGACGAGAAGAAATATCGCATTGTGCAAAATTATCCTGTTTTTCCTAAACAACACGTTGTAACTCTATGTGCTTTGGGGATGCGTGCATTTCTAAGCATGTATCTTCCACAGAGATGCAGTGTACAATTTTCTGTCTGATGAATATGTGCGAATACCACATTTATAGAATTACAGTGTTGCAGAGTAAAGACAACCATGATGTTTTAGAAATACTTAATCTGGATGAGAAGAAATCCCTCATTTTTCAAAATTATCTTGTTTTTCCTAAACAACAAGTTGTAAATCTAGGTGCTTTGGTGTTGCGTGTATGTCTAAGCATATATCTTCCCCAGAGAATGCATTGTACAGTTTTCTCTCAAAAGAATATGTGAAAATATCACATTGTAAGGTAATACAGTGTTGCAGAGTGAAGACAAACACGAATGTATTAGAAATACTTAATTGCGCATGATGAAATCCCTCAGTGTGCAAAATTATCGAGTTTTTCCTAAACAACATGTGGTAACTCTAGTTGCTTTGGTGTTGCGTGTATGTCTAAGCATATATCTTCCCCAGAGAATGCATTGTACAGTTTTCTCTCAAAAGAATATGTGAAAATATCACATTGTAAGGTAATACAGTGTTGCAGAGTGAAGACAAACACGAATGTATTAGAAATACTTAATTGCGCATGATGAAATCCCTCAGTGTGCAAAATTATCGAGTTTTTCCTAAACAACATGTGGTAACTCTAGTTGCTTTGGTGTTGCGTGTATGTCTAAGAATTTATCTTCCACAGAGAATGCACTGAACAGTTTTATATCGAAAGTATATAGGCGAATACGATATTTTAAGGAAATACAGTGTTGCATAGTAGAGACAACCACGAATGTTTTAGAATTACTTAATCTGGACGGGAAGAATTCCACATCTTACAAAATTATCTTGTTTTTCCTAAACAACACGTTGTAACTCTATATGCTTTCGTTTTGCTTGTCTGTCTGAGCTTGTATCTTTCACAGAGAATGCAGTGTACAATTTTCTCTTGGAAGAATATGTGTGAAAACCACATTTTAAGGAAATACAGTGTTGCAGAGTAAAGACAACCAAGAATGTTTTAGAAATACTTAATGTGGACGAGAAGAAATCCCTCATTTTTAGAAATTATCTTGTTTTTCCTAAACAACAAGATGTAACTCTATGTGCTTTGGTGTTGCGTGTATGTCTAAGCATGTATCTTCCACAGGGAATGCACTGTACAGTTTTCTCTTGGAATAATATGTGCAAATACCATATTTTAAGGAAATACATTGTTGCAGAAAAAAGACATCCACGAATGTTTTAGAAATGCTTAATCTGGACAAGAAGAAAACCCTCATTTTGTGAAAATATCTTGTTTTCCTAGACAACACGTGGTAACACTATGTGCTTTGGTATTGCGTGTATGTCTAAGTGTGTATCTTCCACAGTGAATGCACTGTACAGTTTTTTCTTGGAAGGATATGTGCGAATACCACATTTTAAGGAAATACATTGTTGCAGAGTAAAGACAACCACGAATGTTTAAAAATACGTAATCTGGACGAGAAGAAATCCCTCATTTTGCGAAATTATCTTGTATTTCCTAAACAACACGTTAAAACTGTATGTGCTTTGGTAGTGCGTGTATGTCTAAGCGTGCATCTTCCACAGAGAATGCACTGTAAAACTTTCTCTATAGAATATGTGCAAAAACCACATTTTAAGGAAATACAGTGTTGCAGAATAAAGACAAACAGGAAAGTATTAGAAATACTTAATTGCGACTAAAAGAAATTGCACAGTGTGTGAAATTATCGTGTTTTTCCTTAACAACATGGGGTGAATCTATTTAATGTGGTGTTGCGTGTATGTCTAAGAGTGTATCCTCCACAGAGAATGCACTGTACAGTTTTAACTTGAAAGTATATGTGTGAATACGTTATTTTTAAGAAATACAGTGTTGCAGAGCAAAGACAACCACCAATGTATTAGAAATACTTAATCTGGAAGTGAAGAAATCCCGTATTGTGCGAAATTATCTTGTTTTCCTAAACAACACGTTGTAACTCTATGTGCTTTGCTGTTGCGTGTATGTCTAAGCATGTATCTTCAACAGAGAATGCACTGTACAATTTGCTCTTTGAAGAATATGTGCGAATACCACATTTTAAGGAAATACAGGGTTGCAGAATAAAGACAACCATGAAAATCCTAGAATTACTTAATCTGAACAAGAAGAAATCCCTCATTGTGCGATATTATCTTGTTTTTCCTAAACAACACGTTTTAACTCTATGTGCTTCGGTGTTGAATATATATCTAAACATATATCTTCCATAGAGAATGCACTGTACAGTTTACTCTTGGAAGAATATGTGTGAATACCACATTTTAAGGAAATACAGGGTTGCAGAGTAAAGACAACCATGAATGTTTTAGAAACACTTAATCGCGATCACAAGAAATCACTCATTGTGCGAAATTATCTTGTTTTTTCTAAACAGCACGTTGTAACTCTATGTGCTTTTGTGTTGCATGTATATCTAAGCATATATCTTCCAAAGAGAATGCACTGTACAGTTTTTTCTCTGGAGTATATGTGCGAATACCATATTTTAAGGAAATACAGTGTTGCAGAGTAAAGACAACCACGGATTTGTTAGAAATACTTAATGTGGATGCAAGAAATTGTACAATTTACAAAATTATCTTGTTTTTCCTAAACAAAATGTTGTAACTCCATGTGCTTTGGTGTTACGTGTATGGCTAAGCGTGTATCTTCCACAGAGAATGCATTGTACAATTTTTCTCAGAAGAATATGTGGGCATACCACATTTTAAAGAAATACAGGGTTGCAGAGCAGGACAAACATGAATGTTTTAGAAATTCTTATCTGGACGAGAAGAAATACCTCATTTTGTAAAATTATCTTGTTTTTCATAAACAATACATTGTAACTCTATGTGCTTTGGTGTTGTGTGTATGTCTAAGTGTGTATCTTCTTCAGAGAATGCACTGTACAATTTCTCTCTGAAGAATATGTGCAAATACCATTTTTTAAGGAAATACAGTGTTGTAGAGTAAATACAACCACGAATGAATTAGATGTACATAATCTGGATGAGAAGAAATATCGCATTGTGCGAAATTATCTTCTTTTTCCTAAACAACACGTTGTAACTCTATGTGGTTTGGTGTTGCGTGTATTTCTAAGCATGTATCTTCCACAGAGATGCACTGTACAATTTTCTGTCTGATGAATATGTGTGAATACCACATTTATAGAAATACAGTGTTGCAGAGTAAAGACAACCATGATGTTTTAGAAATACTTAATCTGGATGAGAAGAAATCCCTCATTTTTCGAAATTATCTTGTTTTTCCTAAACAACAAGTTGTAAATCTAGGTGCTTTGGTGTTGCGAGTATGTCTAAGCATATATCATCCCCAGAGAATGCACTGTACAGTTTTCTCTCAAAAGAATTTGTGAAAATACCACATTTTAAGGATATACAGTGTTGCAGAATAAAGACAAATACGAATGTATTAGAAATACTTAATTGCGCATGATGAAATCCCTCAGTGTGCAAAATTATCGTGTTTTTCCTAAACAGTATGTGGTAACTCTATTTGCTTTGGTGTTGCATGTATGTCTAAGAATTTATCTTCCACAGAGAATGCACTGAACAGTTTTATCTCGAAAGTATATGGGCAAATAAGATATTTTAAGGAAATACAGTGTTGCATAGTAAAGACAACCACGAATGTATTTCAAAAACTTAATCTGGACGAGAATTCCCACATCTTGCAAAATTATCTTGTTTTTCCTAAACAACATGTTGTAACTCTATATGCTTTAGTTTTGCTTGTCTGTCTGAGCTTGTATCTTCCACAGAGAATGCACTGTACAATTTTCTCTTGGAAGAATATGTGCGAATACCACATTTTAAGGAAATACAGTGTTGCAGAGTAAAGACAACCACAAATGTTTTAGAAATACTTAATGTGGACGAGAAGAAATCCCTCATTTTCAGAAATTATCTTGTTTTTCCTAAACAACAATATGTAACTCTATGTGCTTTGGTGTTGCATGTATGTCTAAGCATGTATCTTCCACAGGGAATGCACTGTACAGTTTTCTCCTGTAATAATATGTGCAAATACCATATTTTAAGGAAATACAGGGTTGCAGAACAAAGACATCCATGAATGTTTTAGAAATACTTAATCTGGACAAGAAGAAAACCCGCATTTTGCGAAATTATCTTGTTTTCCTAAACAACACGTGGTAACACTATGGGCTTTGGTGGTGTGTGTATGTCTAAGTGTGTATCTTCCACAGAGAATGCACTGTACAGTTTTTTTCTTGGAAGGGTATGTGCAAATACCACATTTTAAGGAAATACAGGGTTGCAGAGTATAGACAACCACAAATGTTTAAAAGTAGGTAATCTCGACGAGAAGAAATCCCTCATTTTGCGAAATTATATTTTATTTCCTAAACAACATGTTGTAACTCTATGTGCTTTTGTAGTGCGTGTATGTCTAAGCGTGTATCTTCCACAGAGAATGCACTGTACAACTTTCTCTCTGAAGAATATGTGCGAATACCACATTTTAAGGAAATACAGTGTTGCAGAATAAAGACAAACAGGAAAGTATTAGAAATACTTTATTGCGACTAAAAGAAATCGCACAGTGTGCGAAATTATCGTGTTTTTCCTTACCAACATGTGGTAAACCTATGTGATTTGGTGTTGCGTGTATGTCTAAGAGTGTATCCTCCACAGAGAAAGCACTTTACAGGTTTAACTCGAAAGTATATGTGCGAATACGATATTTTTAAGAAATACAGTTTTGCAGAGTAAAGACAACCACCAATGTATTAGAAATACTTAATCTGGACGAGAAGAAATCCCGCATCGTGCGAAATTATCTTGTTTTACCTAAACAGCACGTTGTAACTCTATTTGCTTTGCTGTTTTGTGTATATCTAAGCGTGAATGTTCCACAGAGAATGTACTGTACAATTTTCTCTCTGAAGATAATGTGTGATTACCACATTTTAAGGAAGTACAGGGTTGCAGAATAAAGACAATCATGAAAATCCTAGAAATACTTAATCTGAACAAGAAGAAATCTCTCATTGTGCGACATTATCTTGTTTTTCCTAAACAGCACATTGTAACTCTATGTGCTTTTGTGTTGCATGTATATCTAAGCATATATCTTCCAAAGAGAATGCAATGGACAGTTTTTTCTCGGGAGTTTATGTGCGAATACCATATTTTAGGGAAATACAGTGTTCCAGAATAAAGACAACCACGAATTTGTTAGAAATACTTAATGTGGATGAAAGAAATTGTGCATTGCGCGAAATGATCTTGTTTTTCCTAAACAACACGTTGTAACTCCATGTGCTTTGGTGTTACGTGTATGGCTAAGCGTGTATCTTCCACAGAGAATGCACTCTACAATTTTTCTCAGAAGAATATGTGGGCATACCACATTTTAAAGAAATACAGGGTTGCAGAGTAAAGACAAACAGGAATGTTTTAGAAATTCTTAATCTGGACGAGAAGAAATCCCTCATTTTGCAAAATTATCTTGTTTTTCCTAAACAATACATTGTAACTCTATGTGCTTTGGTGTGGCGTGTATGTCTAAGCATTTATCTTCCACAGAGAATGCACTGTACAATTTTCTCTCTTAAGAATATGTGAGAATACCACTTTTTAATGAAATACCGTGTTGCAGAGTAAAGACAACCACGAATGTATTAGATATACTTAATCTGGACGAGAAGAAATCTCACATTGTGCGAAATTATCTTGTTTTTCCTAAACAACACGTTGTAACTCTATGTGCTTTGGTGTTGCGTGTATTTCTAAGCGTGTATCTTCCACATAGATGCACTGTACAATTTTCTGTCTGAAGAATATGTTCGAACATTTAAAGAAATACAGCGTTGCAAAGTAAAGCCAACCATGATGTTTTAGAAATACTTAATCTGAATGAGAAGAAATCCCTCATTTTTCGAAATTAACTTGTTTTTCCTAAACAACAATTTGTAAATCTAGGTGCTTAGGTGTTGCGTGTATATCTAAGCATGTATCTTCCACAGAGAATACACTATACAGTTTTTTCTCAAAAGAACATGTGCAAATACCACATTTTAAGGAAATACAGTGTTGCAGGGTAAAGAAAAACGCGAATGTATTAGAAATACTTAATAGCGCATGATGAAATCCCTCAGTGTGCAAAATTATCGTGTTTTTCCTAAACAACATGTGGTAACTTTATTTGCTTTGGTGTTGCGTGTATGTCTAAGAATTTATCTTCCACAGAGAATGCACTGGTCAGTTTTATCAAGAAAGTATATGGTCGAGTACGATATTTTAAGGAAATACAGTGTTGTATAGTAAGACAACCACGAATGTATTAGAAATACTTAATCTGGACGAGAAGAATTCCCACATCTTGCCAAATTATCTTGTTTATCCTAAAGAAAACGTTGTAACTCTATGTGCTTTAGTTTTGCTTGTGTGTCTGAGCTTGTATCTTGCACAGAGAATGCACTGTACAATTTTCTCTTGGAAGAAAATGTGCGAATACCACATTTTAAGGAAATACAGAGTTGCAGAGTAAAGAAAACTACGAATGTTTTAGAAATACTTATTGTGGACGAGAAGAAATCCCTCTTTTGAGAAATTATCTTGTTTTTCCTAAACAATAAGATGTAAATCTCTGTGCTGTGGTGTTGCATGTATGTCTAAGCGTGTCTTCCACAGAGAATGCACTTAACAGTTTTATCTCGAAAGTATATGGGCAAATACCACATTTTAAGGAAATACAGTGTTGCAGAGTAAAGACAACCACGAATGTATTAGAAGTACTTAATCTGGACTAGAGGAAATCCTGCATTGTGCGAAATTATCTTGTTTTTCCTAATCAACACATTGTAACTCTATGTGTTTTTGTGTTGGGAGTATGTCTAAGCGTGTATCTTCCACAGAGAATGCACTATACAATTTTCTTTCTGAACTATATGTTCGATTACGGCATTTTAAGGAAATACAGTGATGCAGAATAAAGAAAACCACGAATGTATTAAAATACTTAATCGCGACTAGAAGAAATCTTGCATTTTGCGAAATTATCTTGATTTTCCAAATCAACACGTTGTTACTCTATGTGCTTTGGTGTTGCGTGTATGTCTAAGCATGTATCTTACACAGGGAATGCACTGTACAGTTTTCTCTCAGAATAATATGTGCGAATACCATATTTTAGGGAAATGCAAGGTTGCAGAAAAAAGACAACCACGAATGTTTTAGAAATTCTTAATATGGACATGAAGAAAACATTCATTTTGCGAAATTATCTTGTTTTCCTAAACAACATGTAGGAACACTATGTGCATTGGTGTTGCGTGTATGTCTAAGAGTGTATCTTCCACAGAGAATGCCCTGTACACTTTTTTCTTGGAAGGATATGTGCGAATACCACATTTTAAGGAAATACAGGGTTGCAGAGTAAAGACAACCAACATGTTTAAAAATTCGTAATCTGGACGAGAAGAAATCCTTCATTTTGCAAAATTATCTTGTTTTTCCTAAACAACACGTTGTAACTATACGTGCTTCAGTAGTGCCTGTAAGTCTAAGCGTGTTTCTTACACAGAAAATGCACTATACAACTTTCTCTCTGAAGAATATGTGTGAATACCACATTTTAAGGAAATACAGTGTTGCAGAGTAAAGACAATCACGATTGTATTAGATATACTTAATCTGGACAAGAAGAAATCTCGCATTGTGTGAAATTATCTTGTTTTTCCTAAACAACACGTTTTAACTCTATGTGCTCTGGTGTTGCGTGTATTTCTAAGCGTGTATCTTCCACAGAGAATGCACTGTACAATTTTCTGTCTGAAGAATATGTGCGAATACCACATTTATAGAAATACAGTGTGGCAGAGTAAAGACAACCATGAATGTTTTAGAAATACTTAATCTGGATGAGAAGAAGTCCCTCATTTTTCGAAATTATCCTGTTTTTCCTAAACAACAAGTTGTAAATCTAGGTGCTTTGGTGTTGCGTGTATGTATAAGCATGTATCTTCCACAGAGATTGCACTGTACAGTTTTCTCTCAAAAGAGTATGTACAAATACAACATTTTAAGAAATACAGTGTTGCAGAGTAAAGACAAATACGAATGTGTTAGAAATACTTAATTGCTCATGAAGAAATCCCTCAGTGTGCGAAATTATCGTGTTTTTCTTAATCAACATGTGGTAACTCTATTTGCTTTGGTGTTGCATGTATGTCTAAGCATGTATCTTCCACAGAAAATGCACTGAACAATTTTAACTCGAAACTATATGGGGAATACGATATTTTAAGGAAATACAGTGTTGCATAGTAAAGACATCCACGAATGTATTAGAAATACTTAATCGGGATGAGAAGAATTCCCACAACTTGCGAAATTATCTTCTTTTTCCAAAACAAAACGTTGTAACTCTATGTGCTTTAGTTTTGCTTGTGTGTCTGATCTTGAATCTTCCAAAGAGAATGCACTGTACAATTTTCTCTTGGAAGAATGTGTGCGAATACCACATTTTAAGGAAACACAGAGTTGCAGACTAAAGACAACCACGAATGTTTTAGAAGTACTTAATGTGGATGAGAAGAAATCCCTCATTTTGAGAAATTATTTTGTTTTTCCTAAACAACACGATGTAACTCTATGTGCTTTCTTGTTGCATGTATGTCTAAGTGTCTATCTTCCACAAAGAATGCACTGTACAATTTTTTCTCGACATTATATGTGCGAATACCACATTTTAAGGAAATACAGTGTTGCAGAATAAGGACAGCCACGAATATATTAGAAGTAATTAATCTGGACTAGAAGAAATCTCGCATTGTGCGAAATTATCTTGTTTTTCCTAAACAACATGTTGTAACTCTATGTGATTTGGTGTTGCGTGTATTTCTTTTTTTTCTTTTTTTTTTTTTTTTTACTTTTTTTTAGAGATATATTTTACTTGTTCGTTTGAAATACAGTCTTTTTTTTTATTATTCGATATAATTTATTTACATTTCAAATGATTTCCCCTTTTCTAGCCCCCCCACTCCCCAAAAGTCCCGCAAGTCCCCTTCTCTTCCACTGTCCTCCCACCCACCCCTTCCCACTTCCCCATTCTGGTTTTGCTGAATACTGTTTCACTGAGTCTTTCCAGAACCAGGGGCCACTCCTCCTTTCTTCTTGTACCTCATTTGATGTGTGGATTATGTTTTGGGTATTCCAGTTTTCTAGGTTAATATCCACTTATTAGTGAGTGCGTACCATGATTCACCTTTTGAGTCTGGGTTACCTCACTTAGTATGATATTCTCTAGCTCCATCCATTTGCCTAAGAATTTCATGAATTCATTGTTTCTAATGGCTGAATAGTACTCCATTGTGTAGATATACCACATTTTTTGCATCCACTCTTCTGTTGAGGGATACCTGGGTTCTTTCCAGCATCTGGCAATTACAAATAGGGCTGCTATGAACATAGTAGAACATGTATCCTTATTACATGGTGGGGAGTCTTCTGGGTATATGCCCAGGAGTGGTATAGCAGGATCTTCTGGAAGTAAGGTGCCCAGTTTTCGGAGGAACCGCCAGACTGATTTCCAGAGTGGTTGTACCAATTTGCAACCCCACCAGCAGTGGAGGAGTGTTCCTCTTTCTCCACACCCTCTCCAACACCTGCTGTCTCCTGAATTTTTAATCTTAGCCATTCTGACTGGTGTAAGATGAAATCTTAGGGTTGTTTTGATTTGCATTTCCCTAATGACTAATGAAGTTGAGCATTTTTTAAGATGCTTCTCTGCCATCCGAAGTTCTTCAGGTGAGAATTCTTTGTTTAACTCTGTACCCCATTTTTTAATAGGGTTGTTTGGTTTTCTGGAGTCTAACTTCTTGAGTTCTTTATATATATTGGATATTAGCCCTCTATCTGATGTAGGATTGGTGAAGATCTTTTCCCAATTTGTTGGTTGCCGATTTGTCCTCTTGATGGTGTCCTTTGCCTTACAGAAACTTTGTAATTTTATGAGGTCCCATTTGTCAATTCTTGCTCTTAGAGCATACGCTATTGGTGTTCTGTTCAGAAACTTTCTCCCTGTACCGATGTCCTCAAGGGTCTTCCCCAGTTTTTTTTTCTATTAGCTTCAGAGTGTCTGGCTTTATGTGGAGGTCCTTGATCCATTTGGATTTGAGCTTAGTACAAGGAGACAAGGATGGATCAATTCGCATTCTTCTGCATGCTGACCTCCAGTTGAACCAGCACCATTTGTTGAAAAGGCTATCTTTTTTCCATTGGATGTTTTCAGCCTCTTTGTCGAGGATCAAGTGGCCATAGGTGTGTGGGTTCATTTCTGGAACTTCAATCCTGTTCCATTGATCCTCCTGCCTGTCACTGTACCAATACCATGCAGTTTTTAACACTATTGCTCTGTAGTATTGCTTGAGGTCAGGGATACTGATACCCCAGATTTCCTTTTGTTGCTGAGAATAGTTTTAGCTATCCTGGGTTTTTTGTTGTTCCAGATGAATTTGATAATTGCTCTTTCTAACTCTGTGAAGAATTGAGTTGGGATTTTGATGGGTATTGCATTGAATCTGTATAGTGCTTTAGGCAAAATGGCCATTTTAACTATATTGATTCTACCGATCCATGAGCATGGGAGGTTTTCCCATTTTTTGAGGTCTTCTTCCATTTCCTTCTTCAGAGTCTTGAAGTTCTTGTCATACAGATCTTTCACATGTTTGGTAAGAGTCACCCCAAGATACTTTATACTGTTTGTGGCTATTGTGAAGGGGGTCATTTCCCTAATTTCTTTCTCAGCCTGCTTATCCTTTGAGTATAGGAAGGCCACTGATTTGCTTGAGTTGACTTTATAACCTACCACTTTGCTGAAGTTGTTTATCAGCTGTAGGAGCTCTCTAGTGGAGTTCTTTGGGTCACTTAGGTAGACGATCATGTCGTCTGCAAATAATGATAGTTTGACTTCTTCCTTTCCAATTTGTATCCCTTTGACCTCCTTATGTTGTCGAATTGCCCGAGCTAGTACCTCAAGTACAATATTGAAAAGATAAGGAGAAAGGGGGCAGCCTTGTCTGGTCCCTGATTTCAGTGGGATTGCTTCAAGTTTCTCTCCATTTAGTTTGATGCTGGCTACCGGTTTGCTGTATATTGCTTTTACTATGTTTAGGTATGGGCCTTGAATTCCTGTTCTCTCCAAGACTTTAAGCATGAAGGGATGCTGAATTTTGTCAAATGCTTTTTCAGCATCCAATGAAATGACCATGTGGTTTTGTTCTTTCAGTTTGTTTATGTAGTGGATTGTATTGATGGATTTCCGTATATTGAACCAACCCTGCAATCCCGGGATAAAGCCTACTTGATCATGGTGGATGATCGTTTTGATGTGTTCTTGGATTCGGTTGGCAAGAATTTTATTGAGTATTTTTGCATCGATGTTCATAAGGGAAATTGGTCTGAAGTTCTCTTTCTTTGTTGGATCTTTGTGTGGCTTTGGTATCAGCGTAATTGTGGCTTCGTAGAAGGAATTGGGTAGTGTTCCTTCTGTTTCTATTTTGTGGAATAGTTTGAAGAGTATTGGTGTTAACTCTTCTTTGAAGGTCTGGTAGAATTCTGCACTGAAGCCATCTGGTCCTGTGCTTTTTTTGGTTGGAAGACTTTCTATGACTCCTTCTATTTCTTTAGGCATTATGGGACTGTTTAGATGGTCTAGTTGGTCCTGATTTAATTTTGGTATTTGGTATCTGTCAAGGAAATTGTCCATTTCCTCCAGATTCTCCAGTTGTGTTGAGTATAGGCTCTTGTAGTAGGATCTGATGATTTTTTGGATTTCCTCAGTTTCCGTTGTTATGTCTCCCTTTTCATTTCTAAGTTTGTTAATTTGGATACTTTCTCTGTGCCCTTTGGTCATTCTGGCTAAGGATTTATCTATCTTGTTGATTTTCTCAAAGAACCAGCTCCTGGTATTGTTGATTTTTTGTATGGTTCTCTTTGTTTCTACTTGATTGATTTCGGCCCTGAGTTTGATGATTTCCTGCCTTCTACTCCTCCTGGGCGAAATAGCTTCTTTTTGTTCCAGGGCTTTCAGGTGTGTCATTAAGCTGGTAATGTATGCTCTCTCCATTTTCTTTTTGGAGGCACTCAGGGCTATGAGTTTTCCTCTTAGCACTGCTTTCATTGTGTCCCATAGATTTGGGTATGTTGTGTTTTCATTTTCATTGTGTTCTAAAAAGTCTTTAATTTCTTTCTTTATTTCTTCCTTGACCAAGGTATCATTGAGTAGAGTATTGTTCAGTTTCCACGTGTATGTGGGCTTTCTGTTGTTTCTGTTGCTATTGAAGACCACTTTTACTCCATAGTGATCAGATAGGAGGCATGGGATTAGTTCGATCTTCTTATATTTGTTGAGGTCTGTCTTGTGACCAATTATATGGTCAATTTTGGAGAAGGTACCGTGAGGTGCTGAGAAAAAGGTATATTCTTTTGTTTTAGGATAGAATGTTCTATATATATCTGTTAAATCTAATTGGTCCAAAGCTTCAATTAGTTTCATTGTGTCCCTGTTTAGTTTCTGTTTTCCCGATCGGTCCATTGAGGAAAGTGCCGAGTTGAAGTCACCCACAATTATTGTGTTAGGTGCAATGTGTGCTTTTAGTTTTAATAAAGTTTCTTTTACGAAAGAGGGTGCCCTTGCATTTGGGGCATAGATGTTCAGGATTGACAGTTCTTCTTTTTGTATTTTTCCTTTGACCAGCAAGAAGTGTCCCTCAGGGTCTCTTTTGATGACTTTGGGTTGAAAGTCAATTTTATCTGATATTAAAATGGCTACTCCAGCTTGTTTCCTGAGACCATTTGTTTGTAAAATTGTCTTCCAGCCTTTTACTCTAAGGTAGTGTTTGTCTTTGACCCTGAGGTGTGTTTCCTGTAAGCAGCAAAATGTAGGGTCCTGTTTACGTATCCATTCAGTTAGTCTGTGTCTTTTTATTGGGGCATTAAGTCCATTGATGTTAAGAGATATTAAGGAATAGTGATTGTTACTTCCTATCATTTTTGACGTTATTTTTTAAATTTGAATGCTTAACTTCTTTTGGGTTTGATGAAAGGTTACTATCTTGCTTTTTCCAGGGTGAAGTTTCCCTCCTTATATTGGTGTTGTCCTCCTATTATCCTTTTTAGGGCCGGGTTTGTGGATAGATATTGGGTAAACTTGGTTTTGTCATGAAATATCTTAGTTTCTCCATCTATGGTGATTGAGAGTTTTGCTGGATATAGTAGTTTTGGTTGGCATTTGTGTTCTCTTAAGAGTCTGCATGAGATCTGCCCAGGACCTTCTAGCCTTCATAGTCTCAGGTGAAAAGTCTGCTGTGATTCTGATAGGTCTTCCTTTATATGTTACTTGGCCTTTTTCTCTTACTGCCTTTAGTATTCTTTCTTTGTTTAGAACATTTGGTGTTTTGATTATTATGTGACGGGAAGTATTTCTGTTCTGGTCCAGTCTGTTTGGAGTTCTATAGGCTTCTTGTATATTCATGGGCATCTCTCTCTTTAGGTTAGGGAAGTTTTCTTCCATAATTTTATTGAAGATATTTGCTGGCCCTTCAAGTTGTAAATCTTCACTCTCATCTATGCCTATAATCCTTAGGTTTGGTCTTCTCATTGTGTCCTGGATTTCCTGGATATTTTGGGTTACAAGCTTTTTGCATTTTGCATTTTCTTTAACTGTTGAGTCCATGGTTTCTATGGAATCTTCAGCATCTGAGATTCTTTCTTCTATCTCTTGTATTCTGTTGTTGATATTTGTATCTCTGTCCCCTGATTTCTTCCCAAGGCTTTCTATCTCCAAAGTTGTCTCCCTTTGAGTTTTCTTAGTTGTTTCTACTTCTGATTTTAGATCTTGGATGGTTTTGCTTAGCTCCTTCACTTGCATGTTTGTGTTTTCCTGTAATTCTTTAAGAGATTTTTGTGTTTCCTCTTTCATGAGCTCAGCCTGTTGACCAAAGTTCTCCTGTATTTCTTTAAGAGATTTTTGTGTTTCGTCTTTCATGATCTCAGCCTGTTGAGCAAAGTTCTCCTGTATTTCTTTAAGTGTTTTTTGCATTTCCTCCTTGTTGGCTTTTGTATTCTCCTGGATTTCTTTCAATGATTTTTGTGTTTCCCTTGCAAGGGCTTCTAACTCTTGATCCATTTTCTCCTGAATTTCTTTATGTATGACCTTCATGTGTTCCTGTACCAGCATCATGACCAGTGATTTTAAATCCAAATCTTGTTTTACTGGTGTGATGGGGTATCCAGGACATGTTGGTAGAGGAGAATTGGGTTCAGATGTTGCCATATTGCCTTGATTTCTGTTAGTGACGTTCCTGCGTTTGCCTTTTGCCATCTAGATCTCACTGGTGTTAGTTTATCTTGTCAGTGCTGGACCCCCCAGTGCAAGCTGCCCCTTCCCAGTTGGCCTCTGGTGCACCGCTTACCTCCTGCACAGCTTGTAGACAGTGTGCTGCTGCCCAGGCTGTTCCGATCCCAAAGCAGGCACCCGAAGGCTCCCGCTGGGGCCCGCTGGATTCACTGGAGCACACTGACTTCTCCCAGCTGGCCGCCCGGAAGCCCAGCTAGCCACTTGCAGGACTTGGAGATGTAATGCTGCCGCCCAGACTGATCTGGATCCGGAAGCGGAGAGAGTAGAGCTAAGGGCTTCTGCCTGAGGCCTTGCCCCAGATTGTGTCTGTGGAGCAGATGGAGCCCGTGTGCACTCCCAGGGAGTGCTGACGGTGTATGCTACTGTGACCTCCCCTGTGTTCCGCTCACTCCGCTGGGCAGCCGATCTGCCAACCGGGCTGTCGCACACAAGGTTAGCCTGGCCGCCCAGTCCCTGAGTCCAGGCAAAAGCCTGGGAGGCCAAGGTCCGAGCAAAGTTCCCCTAGGGCTATGTCTGTTAATTGGGTTTGCCAGGTGACTAGGATGGCGGGCGTGCGCGCCCGCGCTCCCTGAAAGCGCCGGGAGAGTCTGCTTTGCTAACAATCACCTGGGCGGGTTGACTCACAGATGGCCCACCAAGCCGCCCAGTTCTTGGGGTCAGTCCTGTGCCTTTTGGGGCCTGGACCCCCGCTTTGTTAGCCTTAGGCTATGCCTGTTACAGGTCTGCCCGCCTGAGCTCTCTGTCGTCCTGCAGGCAAAATGGCGGCGGCGCGCTCGCAGGCCTGGGCAAAAAACCTCCTGGTTGGGTTGGCACCCCGATGGCCCCCCAACCCGCCCAGGGCCTGGGTGCAGGCCAACGCCCGTCGGGCTCAGACCACCGCGGTGTTGGCCTCGGATTATATTTGTGTACCTCAGTCTGTCCGATTCCTGGAGTACGGAACCAAGATGGATGCTCCTCTCCTGACTGGTGGGAGGCCGAGTTCTGCGTGTATTTCTAAGCGTGTATCTTCCACAGAGATGCACTGTACAATTTTCTGTCTGATGAATGTGTATGAATAACACATTTATAGAAATACAGTGTTGCAGAGTAAAGACAACCATGATGTTTTAGAAATACTTAATCTGGATGAGAAGAAATCCCTCATTTTTCGAAATTATCTCGTTTTTCCTAAACAACAAGTTCTAAATCTAGGTGCTTAGGTGTTGCATGTATGTCTAAGCATGTATCTTCCACAGAGAATGCACTGTACAGTTTTCTCTCAAAAGAATATGTGAAAATAACACATTTTAAGGAAATACAGAGTTGCAGAGTAAAGACAAACAAGAATGTATTAGAAATACTTAATTGTGCATGATGAAATCCCTCAGTGTGCAAAATTATCGTGTTTTTCCTAAACTACATGTGGTAACTCTATTTGCTTTGGTGTTGCGTGTATCTCAAAGAATTTATCTTCCACAGAGAATGCACTGAACAGTTTTATCTCGAAATTATATGGGCGAATACGATATTTTAAGGAAATAGAGTATTGCATAATAAATACAACCACGAAAGTATTAGAAATACTTAATCTGGACGAGAAGAATTCCCACATCTTGCAAAATTATCTTGTTTTTCCTAAACAACACATTGTAACTCTATGTGCTTTAGTTTTGCTTGTGTGTCTGAACTTGTATCTTCCACAGAGAATGCAGTGTATAATTTTCTCTTGGAAGAATATGTGCGAATACCACATTTTTAGGAAATACAGTGTTGTAGAGTAAAGACACCCACGAATGTTTTAGAAATACTTAATGTGGACGAGAAGAAATCCCTCATTTTGAGAAATTATCTTGTTTTTCCTAAACAACAAGATGTAAATCTATGTGCTGTGGTGTTGCATGTATGTCTAAGCATGTCTTCCACTGAGAATGCACTGAACAGTTTTATCTCAAAAGTATATGGGTGAATACCACATTTTAAGGAAATACAGTGTTGCAGAGTAAAGACAACCACGAAGGTATTAGAACTACTTAATCGGGACTAGAAGAAACCCCGCATTGACCAAAATTATCTGGTTTTTCCTAATCAACACGTTGTAACTCTATGTGCTTTTGTTTTGCGTGTATGTCTAAGCATGTATCTTCCACAGAGAATGCACTATACAGTTTTCGTTCTGAATTATATGTTCGAATACGAAATTTTAAGGAAATACAGTGATGCAGAATAAAGAAAACCATGAATGTATTAGAAATACTTAATCGCGACTAGAAGAAATCCCGCATTGTGTGAAATTATCTTGTTTTTCCTAATCAACATGTTGTAACTCTATGTGCTTTTGTGTTGCGTGTATGTCTAAGCATGTATCTTCCACAGAGAATGCACTGTACAGTTTTCTCTCTGAATAATATGTGCGAATACCACTTTTTATATAAATGCAGGGTTGCAGAGGAAAGACAACCACGAATGTTTTAGAAATACTTAATCTGGACAAGAAGAAAACCCTCATTTTGGAAAATTGTCTTGTTTTCCTAAACAACACGTTGTAACTCCATGTGCTTTGGTGCTGCGTGTAGGTCTAAATGTGTATCTTCCACAGAGAATGCACTGTACATTTTTTTCTTGGAAGGATATGTGTGAGTACCACATTTTAAGAATATACAGGGTTGCAGAGTAAAGACAAACATGAATGTTTAAAAATATGTAATCTGGACGAGAAGAAATCCCTCATTTTGTGAAGTTATCTTGTTTTTCCTAAAGAACACATTGTAACTCTATGTGCTTCGGTGGTGCGTGTATGGCTAAGCGTGTATCTTCCACAGAGAATGCACTGTACAATTTTTTCTCTGAAGATTATGTGCGAATACCACATTTTAAGGAAATACAGTGTTGCAGAGTAAAGACAAACAGGAATATATTAGAAATACTTAATTGTGACTAAAAGAAATCCCACAGGATGCGAAATTATCTTGTTTTTCTTTATCAACACGTGGTAAATCAATGTGCATTGGTGCTGCGTGTATGTCTAAGCTTGTATCTTCCTCAGTAATTCATTGTACAATTTTCTCTCGGAAGAATATGTGCGAATACCAAATTTTAAGGAAATACATGGTTGCAGAGTTAGGACAACCACGAATGTTTTAGAAATACTTAATCTGGACAGGAAGAACTTTCTCATTTTGAAGAATTATCTTGTTTTTCCTAATTAACACGTTGTAACTCTATGTGCTTTGGTGTTGCGTGTATGTCTAAGCATGTATCTTCCACAGAGAATGCCCTATACAGTTTTCTCACAGAAGAATGTGTGCGAATACCACATTTTAAGGAAATACAGTGTTTTAGGAAAAGACAACCATGAATGTATTAGAAATACTTAATCTGGACGGGATGAAATCCCGCATTGTGCAAAATTATTTTGTTTTTCCTAAACAACACGTTGTAACTCTATGTGCTTTGGTGTTGCGTGTAAGTCTAAGCATGTATCTTCCACAGAGAATGCACTGTACATTTTTCTCTCAGAAGAATATGTGCGAATACCACATTTTAAGGAAATACAGGGTTGCAGAGTAAAGACAATCATGATTGTATTAGAAATACTTAATCTCGAAAAGGAGAAATCCGTCATTGTGCGAAATTCTCTTGGTTTTCCTAAATAACACGTTTGTAACTATATGTGCTTTGGTGTTGCATGTATGTCTAAGCATGTATCTTCATAGAGAATGCACTGTACAGTTTACTTTCAGAAGAATATGTGCAAATACCACATTTTAAGGAAATACAGTGTAGGAGAGTAAGACAACCATGAATGTTTTAAAAATACTTAATTTGGACGAGAACAAATCCCTCATTTTGCGAAATTATCTTGTTTTTCCTAAACAAGACGTTGTAACTCTATGTGTTTTGGTGTTGAGTGTATGTCTAAGCATGTATCATTCACAGAGAATGTACTGTAGAGTTTTCTCTCGAAAGTATATGTGCGAATACCACATGTTATGGAAATACAGTGTTGCAGAGTAAAGACAACCAGGAATGTATTAGAAATACTTAATCTGGACGAGAAGAATTCCCGCATTGTGCGAAATTATCTTGTTTTTCATAAGCAACACGTTGAAACTCTATGTGCTGTGCTGTTCCATGTATGTCTACGCGTTTATCTTTTACAGAGACTGCACTGTACAATTTTCTCTTGGAAGAATATGTGCGAATACCACATTTTAAGGAAATACAGGGTTTCAGAGTAAAGACAACTACAAATGTTTTAGAAATACTTAATCTGGTTGAGAAGAAATCCCTCATGTTGTGAAGTGACCTTGTTTTTCCTAAACAACAAGTTGTAACTCTATGTGCTTTGGTGTTGCGTGTATGGATAACCATGTATCTTCCACAGAGAATGCACTGTAGAGTTTTCATTCGGAACTATATGTGCATAAAGCACATTTTAAGGAAATACAGTGTTGCAGAATAAAGACAACCACGAATGTATTAGAAATACTTAATAGTGGGAAGAGAAATCCCGCATTGTGCGAATTTATCTTCTTTTTCCTAAACAACACGTCTAACTATGTGCATTGGTGCTGCGTGTATGTCTAAGCTTGTATCTTCCTCAGTAATTCATTGTACAATTTTCTCTCAGAAGAATATGTGCGAATACCAAATTTTAAGGAAATACATGGTTGCAGAGTTAGGACAGCCACGAATGTTTTAGAAATACTTAATCTGGACACAAGAACTTTCTCATTTTGAGGAATTATCTTGTTTTTCCTAATTAACACGTTGTAACTCTATGTGCTTTGGTGTTGCATGTATGTCTAAGCAGGTATCTTCCACAGAGAATGCCCTGTACAGTTTTCTCACAGAAGAATATGTGCGAATACCACATTTTAAAGAAATACAGTGTTGCAGGAAAAGACAACCACGAATGTATTAGAAATACTTAATCTGGACGGGGTGAAATCCCACATTGTGCAAAATTATTTTGTTTTTCCTAAACAACACGTTGTAACTATATGTGTTTTGGTGTTGCGTGTATGTCTAAGCGTGTATCTTCCACAGAGAATGCACTGTACAGTTTCATCTTGGACGAATATGTGCAAATACGACATTTTTAAAAAAAAGAGTGTTTCAGAGTAAAGACAGCCACGGATGTATTAGAAATACTTAATCACGAAGAGATGTAATCCCGAATTGTGCGAAATTATCTTGTTTTTCCTAAAGAACACAATGTAACTCTATGTGATTTGGTGTTGCCTGTAAGTCTAAGCATGTATCTTACACAGAGATTGGCCTGTACAGTTTTTTCTGAACTATATGTGCGAATACCACATTTTAACGAAATACAGTGTGGCAGAGTAAAGACAACCAAGAAAGTATTAGAAATACTTTCACTGGACAAGAAGAAATCCCTCATTTTGCGAAATTATCTCGTATTCCTAAGCAACACGTTGTAACTCTATGTGCTTTGGTGTTGTGTGTATGTCTAAGCATGTATCTTCCACAGAGAATGCACTGTACACTTTTCTTTCGGAAGTATAAGTGCAAATAACACATTTTAAGGAAATACAGTGTTGCAGAATAAAGAAAACCATGAATGTATTAGAACTACTTAATAGCAACGAGAAGAAATCCAGCATTATAAGAAATTATCTTGTTTTTTCTAAAATTCAAGTTGTAACTCTATGTGTTTTGGTGTTGGGTGTATGTCTAAGCGTGTTTCTTTCTTTTTTTTTTTAATTTTTTTTATTCGATATAATTTATTTACCTTTCAAATGATTTCCCCTTTTCTAGCCCCCCACTCCCTGAAAGTCCCGTATGTCCCTTTCTCTTTCCCTGCCCTCCCACCCACCACTCCCCACTTCCCCGTTCTGGTTTTGCCGAATACTGCTTCACTGATTCTTTCCAGAACAAGGGGCCACTCCTCCTTTCTTCTTGTACCTCATTTGATTTGTGGATTATGTTTTGAGCATTACAGTTTTCCAGGTTAATATCCACTTATTAGTGAGTGCATACCATGATTCACCTTTTGAGTCTGGGTTACCTCACTTAGTATGATGTTCTCTAGCTCCATCCATTTACCTAATAATTTCATGAATTCATTGTTTCTAATGGCTGAATAGTACTCCATTGTGTAGATATACCACATTTTTTGCATCCACTCTTCTGTTGAGGGATACCTGGGATCTTTCCAGCATCTGGCAATTATAAATAGGGCTGCTATGAACATAGTAGAGGATGTATCCTTATTGCATGGTGGGGAATGCTCTGGGTATATGCCCAGGAGTGGTATGGCAGGCTCTTCTGGAAGTGAGGTGCCCAGTTTTCGGAGGAACCGCCAGACTGATTTCTAGAGTGGTTGTACCAATTTGCAACCCCACATACAGTGAAGGAGTGTTCCTCTTTCTCCACACCCTCTCCAACACCTGCTGTCTCCTGAATTTTTAATCTTAGCCATTCTGACTGGTGTAAGATGAAATTCCAGGAAAAGAAACTGGGGAAGACCCTTGAGGACATCGGTACAAAGAGAAGGTTTCTGAACAGAACACCAATAGCGTATGCTCTAAGAGCAAGAATTGACAAATGGAACCTCATAAAATTACAAAGTTTCTGTAAGGCAAAGGACACCATCAAGAGGACAAATCGGCAACCAACAAATTAGGAAAAGATCTTCACCAATCCTACATCAGATAGAGCAATAATATCCAATATATATAAAGAACTCAAGAAGTTAGACTCCAGAAAACCGAACAACCCTAATAAAAATGGGGTACAGAGTTAAACAAAGAATTCTCACCTGAAGAACTTCGGATGGCAGAGAAGCATCTTAAAAAATGCTCGACTTCATTAGTCATTAGGGAAATGCATGTTTCTTTCACAGAGAATGCAGTGTACAGTTTTCTTTCGGAAGAATATTTGTGAATACCACATTTTAAGGAAATACAGTGTTGCATAGTAAAGACAACCACAAATATATTGGAAATAATTAATCTGGACGAGATGAAAGCCCGAATTGTGCGAAATTATCTTGTTTTTCCTAAACAACACGCTGTAACTCTATGTGCTTTGGTGTTGCCTATATGTATAAACGTGTATCTTCCACAGAGTATACACTGTACAATTTTCTCTCGGAAGAATACGTTCGAATACCACATTTTAAGGAAATACAGTGTTGCAGAGTAAAGACAACCACGAATGTGTTAGAATTACTTAATCTGGACGAGAAGATTTCCAGCATTGTGCGAAATTATTTGGTTTTTCGTAATCAACACAATGTAACTCTATGTGCTTTGGTGTGCGTGTATGTCTAAGGGCGTATCTTCCACAGAGAATGCACTGTACAGTTTTCTCTTGAAGGAATATGTGCAAATATGACATTTTAAGAAAAATACAGTGTTGCAGAGTAAAGACAACCATGAATGTATTAGAAATACTTAATCGCAACATGATGTAATAACGCCTTGGGCGAAATAATCTTGTTTTTATAACAACACGTTATAACTCTATGTGCTTTGGTGTTGCGTTATGACTAAATTTGTATCCTTCACATAGAATGCACTGTACAATGTTTTAGAAATACTTAATCTTGACGAGAAGAAATCCCTCATTTTGAGAATTTCTCTTTTTTGTCCTAAAGAAACCATTGTAACTCTATGTCCTTTGGTGTTGCGTGTATATCTAAGCCTGTATCTTCCACAGAGCAAGCACTGTACAATTTTCCGTCTGAAGAATATGTGTGAATACATTTTACAGAAATACAGTGTTGCAGAATAAAAACAACAATGAATGTTTTAGAAATACTTAATTTGGATGAGAATAAATCCTGCATTGTGCTAAATTAACTTGTTTTTTCTAAACAACACGTTGTAGCTCTATGTGCTTTGGAGTTGGGTGTCTTTGGAGTTGGGAGTTTTGGGGTTGCGTGTATCTTCCAATGAGAATGCACTGTACAGTTTTCTCTCCTAAGAATATGTATGGATACTACATTTAAAGAAATACAGTGTTTTATTGTAAAGAAAACCACGAATATATTAGAAATGCTTAATCACGACTAGAAGAAATCACGCCTTGTGCGAAATTATCTTGTTTTTATAACAACAAGTTGTAACTCTATGTGCTTTGGTGTTGCGTTATGACTAAAGTGTATCTTTCACATAGAATGCACTGTACAATTTTCTATCGGAAGAATATGTGCACATACCACATTTTAAGGAAATACAGTGTTGCAGAGTAAAGACAACTGCGAATGATTTAGAAATACTTATTCTGGAAGAGAAGAAATACCTCATTTTGCGAAATTATCTTGTTTTTCCTAAACAACATGTAACTCTATGTGCTTTGGGGGTGCGTGTATGAATAAGCGTGTATCTTTCACAGAGAATGCACTGTACAATTTTCTCTGGGAATAATATGTGTGCATACCACATTTTAAGGAAATACAGGGTTGCAGAGTAAAGACAACCATGGATGTTTTAGAAATACTTAACCTTGACGAGAAGAAATCCCTCATTTTGAGAAATTCTCTTTTTTGTCCTAAAGAAACCGTTGTAACTCTATGTCCTTTGGTGTTGCGTGTATGTCTAAGCCTGTATCTTCCACAGAGAATGCACTGTACAATTCTCTGTCTGAAGAATATGTGCGAATACCACATTTTACAGAAATACAGTGTTGCAGAATAAAGACAACCATTAATGTTTTAGAAATACTTAATTTGGATGAGAATAAATCCTGCATTGTGCGAAATTATCTTGTTTTTCCTAAACAACATGTTGTAACTCTATGTGCTTTGGAGTTGGGTGTATGTCTAAGAATGTATCTTCCACAGAGAATGCACTGTACAGTTTTCTCTCAGAAGAATCTGTGCAAATACCACATTTTGAGGAAATACAGTGTTGCAGAGTAAAGACAACCAGGAATGTATTAGAAATACTTAATCTGGACGAGAAGAAATCTCTCAATTTGAGAAATTATCTGGTTTGTGCTAAACAACACGTTGTAACTCTATGTGTTTTGGGGTTGCGTGTATGTCTAAGCGTGTTTCTTCCACAGAGAAATCACTGTACGGTTTTCTCTCGAACATATATGCGTGAATCCCACATTTTAAGGAAATACAGGTTTGCAGAGTAAAGACAACAAGGAATGTTTTAGAAAAACTTAATCTGGACGAGAAGATATCCCTCATTTTGCGAAATTATCTTGTTTTTCCTAAACAACATGGTGTAACTGTATGTGCTTTGGTGTTGCGTGTATGTCTGGCGTGTATCTTCCACAGAAAATGCACTGTTCAATTTTCTCTCGGAAGAATATGTGCGAATACCACATTGTAAGGAAATACAGGGTTGCAGAGTAAAGACAACAACGAATGTTTTAGAAATATTTAATCTGGACTAGAAGAAATCCCTCATTTTGCGAAATTATCTTGTTTTGCCTAAACAACACCTTGTAACTCTATGTTCTTTAGTGTTGCTTGTATGTCTAAACCTGTATCTTGCACAGAGAATGCACTCTACTGTTTTCTCTCAGCAGAATATGTGCGAATACCACATTTTAAGGAAATACAGTGTTGCACAGTATAGACAAACATGAGTATATTAGAAATACTTAATCTGGACATAAAGAAATCCCTCACTGTGCGAAATTATCTTGTTTTTCCTAAACAACACCGTGTATCGGTATGTGCTTTGATGCTGCGTGAATGTCTAAGAGTGTATCTTCCACAGAGAATGCACTGTACAGTTTTCTCTCGGAAGAATATGTGCGAATACCACATTGTAAGGAAATACAGCTTTGCAGAGTAAAGACACCAACGAATGTATTAGAAATCCTTAATCGTGAGGATAAGAATTCCTGCATTGTGCCAAATTATCTTGATTTTCCTAATCGACACGTTGTAACTGTATGTGCTTTGGTATTGCAAGTATGTCTAAGCATGTATCATCCATAGAGAATGCACTGTACAGTTTTCTCTCAGAAGAATATGTGCGAATACCACGCATTAAAGGAATACAGGGTAGTAGAGTAAAGACAAGGACAAATGTTTTAGAAATACATAATCTGGATGAGAAGAAATCCCTCATTTTGAGAAATTATCTTGTTTTTCCTAAACAACACGTTGTAACTATATGTGCTTCGGTGGTGCGTGTATGCCTACGCCTGTATCTTCCACAGAGAATGCACTGTACAATTTTCTCTCTGAAGAATACGTGTGAATACCACATTTTAAGGAAATAGAGTGTTGTAAAGACAACCACGAATGTTTTTGAAATAGTACCAACAAGAAGAAATCACTCATTGTCCAAAATTATCTTGTTTTTCCTAAACAACACGTTGTTACACTATGTGCTTTGGTGTTGGTTGTATGTCTAAGCGTTTATCTTCCAATGAAATGCACTGTGCAGTTTTCTCTCCCAAGAATATTTGTGGATAACACATTTAGAGAAATACAGTGTTGCATTGTAAAGACAACCACGAATATATTAGAAATACTTAATCACGACTAGAAGAAATCACGCCTTGTGCGAAATTATCTTGTTTTTATAACAACACGTTGTAACTCTATGTGCTTTGGTGTTGCGTTATGACTAAAGTGTATCTTTCACATAGAATGCACTGTACAAATTTCTATCGGAAGAATATTTGCGCATACCACATTTTAAGGAAATACAGTGTTGCAGAGTAAAGACAACCGCGAATGATTTAGAAATACTGATTCTGGAAGAGAAGAAATACCTCATTTTGCGAAATTATCTTGTTTTTCCTAAACAACATGTAACTCTATGTGCTTTGGGGGTGCGTGCATGACTAAGCGTGTATCTTTCACAGAGAATGCACTGTACCATTTTCTCTGGGAATAATATGTGTGCATACCACATTTTAAGGAAATACAGGATGGCAGAGTAAAGACAACCATGGATGTTTTAGAAATACTTAATCTTGACGAGAAGAAATCCCTCATTTTGAGAAATTCTCTTTTTTGTCCTAAAGAAACCGTTGTAACTCTATGTCCTTTGGTGTTGCGTGTATGTCTAAGCCTGTATCTTCCACAGAGAATGCACTGTACAATTCTCTGTCTGAAGAATATGTGCGAATACTTCATTTTACAGAAATACAGTGTTGCAGAATTAAGACAACCATGAATGTTTTAGAAATACTTAATTTGGATGAGAATAAATCCTGCATTGTGTGAAATTATCTTGTTTTTCCTAAACAACACGTTGTAACTCTATGTGCTTTGGATTTGGGTGTATGTCTAAGAATGTATCTTCCACAGAGAATGCACTGAACGATTTTCTCTCAGAAGAATATGTGCAAATACCACATTTTGAGGAAATACAGTGTTGCAGAGTAAAGACAACCAGGAATGTATTAGAAATACTTAATCTGGACGAGAAGAAATCTCTCAATTTGAGAAATTATCTGGTTTTTGCTAAACAACACATTGTAACTCTATGTGTTTTGGGGTTGCATGTATGTCTAAGCGTGTTTCTTCCACAGAGAAATCACTGTACGGTTTTCTCTCGAACATATATGTGTGAATCCCACATTTTAAGGAAATACAGGTTTGCAGAGTAAAGACAACCAGAAATGTTTTAGAAAAACTTAATCTGGATGAGAAGTTATCCGTCATTTTGCGAAACTATCTTGTTTTTCCTAAACAACATGGTGTAACTGTATGTGCTTTGGTGTTGCGTGTATGTCTGGCGTGTATCTTCCACAGAAAATGCACTGTTCAATTTTCTCTCCGAAGAATTTGTGCGAATACCACATTGTAAGGAAATACAGGGTTGCAGAGTAAAGACAACAACGAATGTTTTAGAAATATTTCATCTGGACTCGAAGAAATCCCTCATTTTGCAAAATTATCTTGTTTTGCCTAAACAACACCTTGTAACTCTATGTTCTTTGGTGTTGCTTGTATGTCTAAACCTGTATCTTGCACAGAGAATGCACTCTACTCTTTTCTCTCAGAAGGATATGTGTGAATACCACATTTTACGGAAATACAGTGTTTCATAGTATAGACAAACATGAATATATTAGAAATCCTTAATTTGGACATGAAGAAATCCCTCACTGTGCGAAATTATCTTGTTTTTCCTAAACAACACCGTGTATCGAGATGTGCTTTGATGTTGCGTGAATGTCTAAGAGTGTATCTTCCACAGAGAATGCACTGGACAGGTTTCTCTCGGAAGAATATGTGCGAATACCACATTGTAAGGAAATACAGCGTTTCAGAGTAAAGACACCAATGAATGTATTAGAAATCCTTAATCGAGAGGATAATAATTCCTGCATTGTGCCAAATTTTCTTGTTTTTCCTAATCGACACCTTGTAACTGTATGTGCTTTGGTATTGCGAGTATGTCTAAGCATGTATCTTCCACAGAGAATGCACTGTACAGTTTTCTCTCAGAAGAATATGTGCGAATACCACGCATTAAAGGAATACAGGGTAGCAGAGTAAAGACAAGGACGAATGTTTTAGAAATACGTAATCTGGATGAGAAGAAATCCCTCATTTTGAGAAATTATCTTGTTTTTCCTAAACAACACGTTGTAACTCTATGTGCTTCGGTGGTGTGTGTATGCCTACGCCTGTATCTTCCACAGAGAATGCATTGTACAATTTTCTCTATGAAGAATACGTGTGAATACCACATTTAAGGAAATAGAGTATTGTAAAGGCAACCACGAATGTTTTAGAAATACTTAATACCAACAAGAAGAAATCACTCATTGTGCAAAATTATCTTGTTTTTCCTAAACAACACATTGTAACACTATGTGCTTTGGTGTTGGTTATATGTCTAAGCGTGTATCTTCCAATGAGAATGCACTCTACTGTTTTCTCTCCGAAGAATATGTGTGGATTCCACATTTAAAGAAATACAGTGTTGCATTGTAAAGACAACCACGAATATATTAGAAATACTTAATCACGACTAGAAGAAATCACGCCTTGTGCAGAATTATCTTGTTTTTATAACAACACGTTTTAACTCTATGTGCTTTTGTGTTGCGTTATGACTAAAGTGTATCTTTCACATAGAATGCACTGTACAATTTTCTATCAGAAGAATATGTGCGCGTACCACATTTTAAGGAAATACAGTGTTGCAGAGTAAAGACAACCACGAATGATTTAGAAATACTGATACTGGAAGAAAAGAAATACCTCATTTTGCGAAATTATCTTGTTTTTTCTAAGCAACATGTAACTCTATGTGCTTTGGGGGTGCGTGCATGACTAAGCGTGTATCTTCCACAGAGAATGCACTGTATAATTTTCTCTGGGAATTATATGTGTGCATACCACATTTTAAGGAAATACAGGATTGCAGAGTAAAGACAACCATGGATGTTTTAGAAATACTTAATCTTGACGAGAAGAAATCCCTCATTTTGAGAAATTCTCTTCTTTGTCCTAAAGAAACCATTGTAACTCTATGTCCTTTGGTTTTCGTGTATGTCTAAGCCTGTATCTTCCACAGAGAATGCACTGTACAATTTTCGGTCTGAAGAATATGTGGGAATACCACATTTTACAGAAATACAGTGTTGCAGAGTAAAGACAACCATGAATGTTTTAGAAATACTTAATTTGGATGAGAATAAATTCTGCATTGTGCGAAATTATCTTGTTTTTCCTAAACAACACATTGTAGCTCTATGTGCTTTGGAGTTGGGTGTTTGTCTAAGCATGTATCCTCCACAGAGAATGCACTGTACAGTTTTCTCTCAGAAGATATGTGCAAACACCACATTTTAAGGAAATACAGTGTTGCAGAGTAAACACAACGACGAATGTATTAGAAATACTTAATCTGGACGAGAAGAAATCTCTCAATTTGAGAAATTATCTGGTGTTTGCTAAAGAACAAGTTGTAACTCTGTGTTTTGGGGTTGCGTGTATGTCTAAGCGTGTTTCTCCATAGAGAAATCACTGTACGGTTTTCTCTCAAACATATATGTGTGAATCCCACATTTTAAGGAAATACAGGTTTGCAGAGTAAAGACAACAAGGAATGTTTTAGAAAAACATAATCTGGACGAGAAGATATCCCTCATTTTGCGAAATTATCTTGTTTTTCCTAAACAACCTGGTGTAACTGCATGTGCTTTGGTGTTGCGTGTATGTCTGGCGTGTATCTTCCACAGAAAATGCACTGTTAAATTTTCTCTCGGAAGAATATGTGTGATTACCACATTGTAAGGAAATACAGGGTTGCAGAGTTAAGACAACAACGAATGTTTTAGAAATATTTAATCTGGACTAGAAGAAATCCCTCATTTTGCGAAATTATCTTGTTTTGCCTAAACAACACCTTGTAACTCTATGTTCTTTGGTGTTGCTTGTATGTCTAAACCTGTATCTTGCACAGAGAATGCACTCTACTGTTTTCTCTCAGAAGAATATGTGCGAATACCACATTTTAAGGAAATACAGTGTTGCACAGTATAGACAAACACGAATATATTAGAAATACTTAATCTGGACATGAAGAAATCCCTCATTGTGCGAAATTATCTTGTTTTTCCTAAACAACACCATGTATCGGTATGTGCTTTGATGTTGCATGAATGTCTAAGAGTGTATCTTCCACAGAGAATGCACTGTACAGTTTTCTCTCGGATGAATATGTGCGAATACCACATTGTAAGGAAATACAGCGTTGCAGAGTAAAGACACCAACGAATTTATTAGAAATCCTTAATCGCGAGGATAAGAATTCCTGCATTGTGCCAAATTATCTTGTTTTTCCTAATCAACACGTTGTAACTGTATGTGCTTTGGTATTGTAAGTATGTCTAAGCATGTATCTTCCACAGAGAATGCACTGTACAGTTTTCTCTCAGAAGAATATGTGCGAATACCACGCATTAAAGGAATACAGGGTAGCAGAGTAAAGACAAGGACGAATGTTTTAGAAATACGTAATCTGGATGAGAAGAAATCCCTCATTTTGGGAAATTATCTTGTTTTTCCTAAACAACACGTTGTAACTATATGTGCTTCGGTGGTGCATGTATGCCTATGCCTGTATCTTCCACAGAGAATGTACTGTACAATTTTCTCTCTGAAGAATACGTGTGAATACCACATTTTAAGGAAATAGAGTGTTTTAAAGACAACCACGAATGTTTTAGAAATACTTAATACCAACAAGAAGAAATCACTCATTGTGCAAAATTATCTTGTTTTTCCTAAACAACACGTTGTAACACTATGTGCTTTGGTGTTGGTTGTATGTCTAAGCGTGTATCTTCCAATGAGAATGCACTGTACAGTTTTCTCTCCGAAGAATATGTGTGGATACCACATTTAAAGAAATACAGTATTGCATTGTAAAGACAACCACGAATATATTAGAAATACTTAATCACAACTAGAAGAAATCACGCCTTGTGCGAAATTATCTTGTTTTTATAACAACACATTGTAACTCTATGTGCTTTGGTGTTGTGTTATGATTAAAGTGTATGTTTCACATAGAATGCACTGTACAATTTTCTATCGGAAGAATAAGTGCGCATACCACATTTTATGGAAATACAGTGTTGCAGAGTAAAGACAACCGCAAATGATTTAGAAATACTGACTCTGGAAGAGAAGAAATACCTCATTTTGCGAAATTATCTTGTTTTTCCTAAACAACATGTAACTCTATGTGCTTTGGGGGTGCGTGCATTACTAAGCGTGTATCTTTCACAGAGAATGCACTGTACAATTTTCTCTGGGAATAATATGTGTGCATGCCACATTTTAAGGAAATACACGGTTGCAGAGTAAAGAAAACCATGGATGTTTTAGAAATGCTTAATCTTGACGAGAAGAAATCCCTCATTTTGAGAAATTCTCTTTTTTGTCCTAAAGAAACCGTTGTAACTCTATGTCCTTTGGTGTTGCTTGTATGTCTAAGCCTGTATCTTCCACACAGAATGCACTGTACAATTCTCTGTCTGAAGAATATGTGCGAATACCACATTTTAGAGAAATACAGTGTTGCAGAATAAAGACAACCATGAATGTTTTAGAAATACTTAATTTGGATGAGAATAAATCCTTCATTGTGCGAAATTATCTTGTTTTTCCTAAACAACATGTTGTAACTCTATGTGCTTTGGATTTGGGTGTATGTCTAAGAATGTATCTTCCACAGAGAATGCACTGTACAGTTTTCTCTCAGAAGAATATGTGCAAATACCACATTTTGAGGAAATACAGTGTTGCAGAGTAAAGACAACCACGAATGTATTAGAAATACTTAATCTGGACGGGAAGAAATCTCTCAATTTGAGAAATTATCTGGTTTTTGCTAAACAACAGGTTGTACCTCTTTGTGTTTTGGTTTTGCGTGTATGTCTAAGCGTGTTTCTTCCACAGAGAAATCATTGTACGGTTTTCTCTCGAACATATATGTGTGAATCCCACATTTTAAGGAAATACAGGTTTGCAGAGTAAAGACAACCAGGAATGTTTTAGAAATACTTAATCTGGACGAGAAGATATCCATCATTTTGTGAAATTATCTTGTTTTTCCTAAACAACATGGTGTAACTGTATGTGCTTTAGTGTTGCATATATGTCTGGCATGTATCTTCCACAGAAAATGCACTGTTCAATTTTCTCTCGGAAGAATATGTGCGAATACCACATTGTAAGGAAATACAGGGTTGCAGAGTAAAGACAACAATGAATGTTTTAGAAATATTTAATCTGGAGTAGAAGAAATCCCTCATTTTGCAAAATTATCTTGTTTTGCCTAATCAACACCTTGTAACTCTATGTGTTTTGGTGTTGCTTGTATGTCTAAACCTGTATCTTGCACAGAGAATGCACTCTACTGTTTTCTCTCGGAAGGATATGTGCGAATACCACATTTTAAGGAAATACAGTGTTGCACAGTATAGACAAACACGAATATATTAGAAATCCTTAATCTGGACATGAAGAAATCCCTCATTGTGCGAAATTATCTTGTTTTTCCTAAACAACACCGTGTATCGGTATGTGCTTTGATGTTGCGTGAATGTCTAAGAGTGTATCTTCCACAGAGAATGCACTGTACAGTTTTCTCTCAGAAGAATATGTGCGAATACCACATTGTAAGGAAATACAGCGTTGCAGAGTAAAGACACCAACGAATGTATTAGAAATCCTTAACCGCGAGGATAAGAATTCCTGCATTGTGCCAAATTATCTTGATTTTCCTAATCGACATGTTGTAACTGTATGCGCTTTGGTATTGCGAGTATGTCTAAGCATGTATCTTCCACAGAGAATGCACTGTGCAATTTTCTATCTGAAGAGTATGTGTGAATACCACATTTTAAGGAAATACAGGGTTGCAGAGTAAAGACAAGCATGAATGTTTTAGAAATACTTAATCTAGATGAGAAGAAATTTCTCATTTTGAGAAATTATCTTGTTTTTACTAAACAACATGTTGTTACTTTAAGTGCTTTGGTGTTGCGTGTATGTCTAAGCGTGTATCTTCCACAGAAAATGCACTGTACAGTTTTCTCTTGAAAGTATACGTATGAATACCACATTTTAAGTAAATACACTGTTCCTGAATAAAGACAACCAAGAATGTATGAGAAATACTTAATCTGGACGAGAAGAAATCCCATATTGAGCGAAATTATCTTATTTTTCCTAAACAGCACGTTGTAACTCTATGTGCTTTGGTGTTGCGTGTATGTGTAAGTGTGTATCTTCCACAGAGAATGCACTGTACAATTTTCTCTCAGAAGAATATGTGCGAATACCACATTTATGGAAATACAGTGTTTCAGAGGAAAGACAAAATCGAATGTAATAGAAATACCTAACTGGATGAAAAGAAATCCAGCATTGTGTGAAATTATCTTGTTTTTCCTAAACAACACATGAGTATATGTGCTTTGGGGTTGCGTGTATGTCTAAGCGTGTATCTTACACGGAGAATGCATTGTACAGTTTTCTCTCGGAAGAATATGTGCGAATACCACATTTTAAGGAATTAGAGGGGTGTAGAGTAAAGACAGCCACGAATGATTTAGAAATAAATAATCTGGATGAGAAGAAATCCCTCATTTTGCAAAATTATCTTGTTTTTCCTAAACAACATGTTGCAACTTTTTGTGCTTTGGTGATGCGTGTATTTCTAAGCGTGTATCTTCCAAAGAGTATGCACTGTACAATTTTCTTTCGGAAGAATACGTTTGAATACTACATTTTAAGGAAATACGGGGTTGCAGAGTAAAGACAACCACGAATATTTTAGAAATACTTAATTACAAGGAGAAGAAATCACTCATTGTGTGAAATTACCTTGTTTTTCCTAAACAACATGTTGTAACTCCATGTGCTTATGTGTTGCATTTATGTCTAAGCTTGTATCTTCCACAGAGAATGCACTGTACAGATTTCTCTTGGAAGTATATGTGCGAATACCAAATTTTAAGGAAATACAGTGTTGCAGAGTAAAGACAACCACGAATGTTTTACAAATACTTAATCTGGACGAGAAGAAATCCATCATTGTGCGGAATTATCTTGTTTTTCCTAAATAACACGTTGTAACAATATGTTCTTTGGTGTTGCATGTGTGTCTAAGCATGTATCTTCCACAGAGAATGCCTTGTAGAATTTTTTTCTCAGAAGAATATGTGTGAATACCACATTTTAAGGAAATAGAGTGTTGCAGAGTCAAGACAACCACAACTGTTTTCGAAATACTTAATCTGGACGAGAAGAAATCCCTCATTTTGCGAAATTATCTCATTATTCCTAAACAAAGCATTGTAAGTCTATGTGCTTTGGTGTTGTATGTATGTCTAAGCATGTATCTTCCACAGAGAATGCCCTGTACAGTTTTCTCTCAGAAGAATATGTGTGAATACCACATTTTAAGGAAATAGAGTGTTGCAGAGTCAAGACAACCACAACTGCTTTCGAAATACTTAATCTGGACGAGAAGAAATCCCTCATTTTGCGAAATTATCTCATTATTCCTAAACAACGCGTTGTAACTCTATGTGCTTTGGTGTTGTATGTATGTCTAAGCTTGTATCTTCGACAGGAATGCACTGTGCAATTTTCTATCTGAAGAGTATGTGCGAATACCACATTTTAAGGAAATACAGGGTTGCAGAGTAAAGACAAGCATGAATGTTTTAGAAATACTTAATCTGGACGAGAAGAAATTTCTCATTTTGAGAAATTATCTTGTTTTTACTAAACAACATGTTGTTACTTTATGTGCTTTGGTGTTGCATGTATGTCTAAGCGTGTATCTTCCACAGAAAATGCACTGTACAGCTTTCTCTTGAAAGTATATGTACGAATACCACATTTTAAGTAAATACACTGTTGCTGAATAAAGACAACCAAGAATGTATGAGAAATACTTAATCTGGGCGAGAAGACATTCCACATTGAATGAAATTATCTTATTTTTCCTAAACAGCACATTGTAACTCTATGTGCTTTGGTGTTGTGTTTATGTGTAAGTGTGTATCTTCCACAGAGAATGCACTGTAAAATTTTAACTCAGAAGAATATGTGCGAATACCACATTTTGCGGAAATACAGTGTTGCAGAGGAAAGACAACCACGAATGTAATAGAAATACCTAACTGGATGAAAAGAAATCCAGCATTGTGTGAAATTATCTTGTTTTTCCTAAACAACACATGAGTATATGTGCTTTGGGGTTGCGTGTATGACTAAGCGTGTATCTTACACAGAGAATGCTTTGTACAGTTTTCTCTCAGAAGAATATGTGCGAATACCACATTTTAAGGAATTAGAGGGATGTAGAGTAAAGATAACCACAAATGTTTTAGAAATACATAATCTGGATGAGAAGAATTGCCTCATTTTGCGAGATTATCTTGTTTTTCCTAATCAACACGTTGTAACTCTATGTTATTTGGTGTTGCTTGTATGTGTAAGTGTGTATCTTCCACAGAGAATGCACTGTATAGTTTTCTTTCTGAAATACATGTGCAAATAGCACATTTTAAGGAAATACAGTGTTGCAGAATAAAGACAACCACGAATGTATTAGAAATAATTAATCGCAATGAGAAGAAATCCCGCATTGTGCAAAATTTTCTTATTTTTCCTAAACAACACATTGTAACTCTATGTGCTGTGGTGTTGGGTGTATGTCTAAGTGTGTACCTTCCACCGAGAATGCACTGTACAGTTTTCTCTCAGAAGAATATGTGCAAATACCACATCTTAAGGAAATACAGTGTGGCAGAGTAAAGAAAACCACGAATGTACAAGAAATACTTAATCTGGACAAGAAGAAGTCCCTCATTTTCGAAATTATCTTGTTTTTCATAAAGAACACGTTGTAACTCAATGTGTTTTGGTGTTGTGTGTATTTCTCAGCGTGTACCTTCCACCAAGTATGCACTGTACAGTTTTCTCTCGGTTGTATATGTGCGAATAATATATTTAAAAGAAATACAGTGTTTCAGAGTAATGACAACCACGACTATTTTTTGAAATCCTTAATCTGGACGAGAAGAAATGCTTCATTTGGCGAAATTATCTTGTTTTTTCTAAACAACACCTTTTTACTCTATGTGCTTTGGTGTTGCGTGTATGTCTAAGCGTGTATCTTCCACACAGAATGCTCTTAACTGTTTTCTCTCAAAAGTATATGTTCGAATACCACATTTTAAGGAAATAAAGTGTAGCAGAGTAAAGACAACCACGAATGTATGAGTAATACTTACTCTGGAAGAGAAGAAATCCCACATTGTTCGAAATTATCTTGTTTTTCCTAAACAATCCGGTGTATGTCTATGTGCTTTGTTGTTGTGTGCATGTCTAAGCGTGTATCTTCCACAGAGAATGCACTGTACAGTTTTCTCTTGGAAGAATATGTGCGAATACGACATTTTAAAGAAATACAGTGTTGCAGAGTAAAGACAACGACGAATGTATTAGAAATACCTAACTGGACGAAAAGAAATCCAGCATTGTGCAAAATTATCTTATTTTTCCTAAACAACACGTTGTAACTCTGTGTGCTATGTTGTTGCGTGTATGTCTAAGCGTGTATCTTCCACAGAGAATGCACTGTACAGTTTTCTCTTGAAAGAATATGTGCAAATACCACATTTTAAGGAAATACAGAGTTGCAGAGTAAAGAAAACCACGAATGTTTTAGAAGTACTTAATATGGACAAGATGAAATCCCTCGTTTTGCTAAATTATCTCGTATTCCTAAGCAACACATTGTAACTCTATGTGCTTTGGTGTTGTGTGTATATCTAAGCGTGCATCTTCCACAGAGAATGCACTGTACAGTTTTCTTTCGGAACTACATGTGCGAATAACACATTTTAAGGAAACACAGTGTTGCAGAATAAAGAAATCCACGAATGTATTAGAAATACTTAATAGCAACGAGAAGAAATCGAGCATTATACGAAATTATCTTGTTTTTGCTAAACAACACATTGTAACTCAATGTGCTTTGGTGATGGTTGTATGTCTAAGCGTTTTTCTTCCACAGAGAATGCAGTATACAGTTTTTTCTGAACTATATGTATGAATACCACATTTTAAGGAAATAAAGTGGGGCAGAGTAAAGACAACCAAGAATGTATTAGAAATACTTAATCTGGACGAGAAGAAATCAGTCATTTTGCGAAATTATCTTGTTTTTCCTAAACAACACGTTGTAACTCTATTTGCTTTGGTGTTGCGTGTAAGTCTAAGCGTGTATCATTCACAGAGAATGCACTGTAGAATTTTCTCTACATGTATGTGCGAATACCACATTTTAAGTAAATACAGGGTTGCAGAATAAAGACAACCACAAATGTTTTAGAAATACTTAATCTGGATGAGAAGAAATCCCTCATGTTCTGAAATGATCTTGTTTTTCCTAAACAACACATTGTAAATCTACGTGCTTTGGTGTTGTGTGTATGTCTAACCATGTATCTTCCACAGAGAATGCACTGTAGAGTTTTCATTCGGAAGTATATGTGAGTATACCACATTTTACGGAAATACAGTGTTGCAGAAAAAGACAACCACGAATGTATTAGAAATACTTAATAGCGAGAAGAGACACCCGCATTTTTGAAATTATCTTCTTTTTCCTAAACAACACATTCTAACTCTATGTGCTTTAGTGCTACGTGTATGTCTAAGCTTGTATCTTCCACAGTAATTCACTGTACAAATTTCTCTCGGAAGAATATGTGCGAATACCAAATTTTAAGGAAATACATGGTTGCAGAGTTAGGACAACCACGAATGTTTTAGAAATACTTAATCTGGACAAGAAGAACTTTCTCATTTTGAGATATTATCTTGTTTTTCCTAATTAACACATTGTAACTATGTGCTTTGGTGTTGCGTGTATATCTAATCGTGTATCTTCCACAGAGAATGCACTGTACAGTTTTCTCTTGAAAGTATATGTGTGAATACCACATTTTAAGGAATTACAGTGTTGTAGAGTAAAGACAACCATGAATGTATAAGAAATACTTAATCTGGACGAGAAGAAATGCCCCATTTGGCAAAATTATCTTGTTTTCCCTAAACAACATGTTGTTACTCTATGTGCTTTGGTGTTGCGTGTATGTCTAAGCCTGTATCTTCCACAGGAATGCACTGTACAATTTTCTCTCAGAAGAATATGTGCGAATACCACATTTTAAGGAAATACATGGTTGCAGAGTAAAGACAACCAAGAATGTTTTAGTAATACTTAATCTGGACAAGAAGAAATTTCTCATTTTGAGAAATTATCTGGTTTTTCCTAAACAACACATTTTAACTCTATGTGCTTTTGTGTTGCGTGTATGTCTAACTGTGTATCTACCGCAGAGAATGCACTGTACAGTTTTCTTTCAAAAGTGTATGTGCAAATACTTCATTTTAAGGAAATACAGTGTTGCAGAGTAAAGACCACCAGGAATATATTAGAAATACTTCATTGCGACAAGAAGAAATCACGCATTGTGTGAAAGTATCTTGTTTTTCCTAAACAAAATGTTCTAATTCTATGTGCTTTGGTGTTGCATTTATTTCTGAGCGTGTACCTTCCACAGAGAATGCACTATACAGTTTTCTCTCAGAAGAATATGTGCAAATACCACATTTTAAGGAAATACAGTGTGGCAAATTAAAGAAAACCACAAATGTATTAGAAATACTTAATCTGGACTAGAAGAAATCCCGCATTGTGCGAAATTATCTTGTTTTTCCTAAACAACACGTTGTAAATCTATGTTCTTTGGTGTTGCATGTATGTCCAAGCCTGTATCTTCCACAGAGTTTTCACTGTACAATTTTCATTCGGAAGAATATGTGCAAATATCAAATTTTAAGGAAATACAGGGTTACAGAGTAAGACAAGCAAGAATGTTATAGAAATAATCTGGACAAGAAGAAATCCAGCATTGTTTGAAATTATCTTATTTTTCCTAACCAACACGTTGTAACTCTATTTCCTTTGGTGTTGTGTGTATGTCTAGGCGTGTAACTTCCACAGAGAATGCACCGTACAGTTTTCTCTCAGAAGAATATGTGAGAATACATCATTTTAAGGAAATACAGGATTGCAGAGTAAAGACAACCACACATGTATTAGAAATACTTAATCTGGATGAGAAGAAATCCCGCGTTGTGCGAAATTATTTTGTTTTTTCTACGCAACATTTTATAACTCTATGTGCCTTGCTGTTACGTGTATGTCTAAGCGTGTATATTCCACAGAGAATGCACTGTACATTTTTTTCGATCGGAAGAATATGTGCGAATACCTAATTTTAAGGAAAAACAATGTTGCAGAGTAAAGACAACCATGAATATTTTAGAAATATTTAATCTGTACTAGAAGAAATTGCTCATTTTTCGAAATTATCTTGTTTTTCCTAAACAGTACATTGTAGTTCAATGTGTTTTGGTGTTGCTTGTATGTCTAAACATGTATCTTTCACAGAGAATGCACTCTACACTTTTCTCTGGGAAATAAACGTGTGAGTACCATATTTAAAAGAAATACAGTGTTGCAGAGTAAAGACAGCCAGGAATATATTAGCAAAACTTAATCTGGACAAGACGCAATCCTGCAATGCACGAAATTATCTTGTTTTTCCTAAACAAAACATTGTAACTTTATGTGCTTTGCGGTAACGTGTATGTCTTAGCATGTATCTTCCACAGAGATTGCACTGTACAATTTTCATTCAGAAGAATATGTGCGAATACCAGATTTTAAGGAAATACAGGGTTGCAGAGTAAAGACAGCCACGAATGTTTTAAAAATTCTTAATCTGGATAAGAAGAAATCCCTCATTTTGCGAAATTATCTTGTTTGTCCTAAACAACACATTGTAACTCTATGTGCTTTGGTGTTGTGTGTATGTCTAAGCATGTATCTTCCACAGAGAATGCACTGTACAGTTTTTTCTGAACTATATGTGCGAATACCACATTTTAAGGAAATACAGTGTTGCAGAATAAAGACAACCACGAATGTATTAGAAATACTTAATAGCGACAAGGAAAAATCCTGCATTGTGCGAAATTATCTTTTTTTTCCTAAAGGACACATTGTAACTCTATGTGCATTGGTGTTGCCTGTATGTCTAAGCATGAATCTTCCACAGAATATGCACTGTACAATTTTCTCTTGGAAGAATGTGTGTGCATACCACATTTAAAGGAAATACAGTGTGACAGAGTAAAGACAACCACGAATATATTAGTAATACTTAATCTGGACAAGAAGAAATCCCTCATTTTGAGAAATCATCTTGTTTTTACTAAACAACACGTTGTAACTCTTTGTGCTTTGGTGTTTCATGTATGTCTAAGTGGGCATCTTCCATGGAGAATGCACTGTACAGTTTTCTCTCAGAATAATATGTGCGAATACATCATTTTAAGGAAATACAGTGTTGCAGAGAAAAGACAACCACACATATTTTAGAAATACTTAATCTGGACAAGAACAAATGCCTCATGTTGTGAAATTACCCTGTTTTTCCTAAACAACACGCTGTAACACAATGTGTTTTGGTGTTTCGTGTATGTCTTAGCGTGTATCTTTCAGAGAGAATGCACTGTGCATTTTTCTCTTGGGAGTATATGTGCAAATACCATATTTAAAAGAAATACAGTGTTGCAGAATAATGGCAACAAATAATATATTAGAAATACTTAATCTGGATGAGAAGAAATAATTGTGCGAACTTATTTTGTTTTTCCTAAACAATACTTTGAAACTCTATATGCTTTGGTGTTGCCTGTATGTCTAAGCGTGTATCTTCCACAGAGAATGCACTGTACAATTTTCTCTCTGAGGAATTTGTGTGAATACCACATATTAAGGAAAAATATGGTACCAGAGTAAAGACAACCATGAATGTTTTAAAAATACTTAATATGGACAAAAAGAAATCCCTCATTTTGCGATATTATCTTCTTAATCTTAAACAACATGTTGTAACTCTATGTTTTTCGGTGTTACATGTATGTCTAAGAGTGTATCTTCCACAGAGAATGCACTGTACAATTTTCTCTTGGAAGAATATGTGCGCATACCACATTTTAAGGAAATACAGGGTTGCAGAGTAAAGACAACCATGAATGTTTTAGAAATACTTAATCTGGATGAGAAGAAATCCCTCATTTTGCGAAATTATCATGTTTCTCTTAAACAAAACGTTGTAACTCTATGTGTGTTGGTGTTGGCTGTATCTCTAACCAAGTATCTTCCACAGAGAATGCACTGTACAGATTTCTCTTCCAAGAATATGTGCGAATAACACTTTTTAAGGAAATACAGCATGGCAGTGGAAAGGCAACCAGGAATATATTAGAACTACTTAATCACGACGAGATGAAAGCCCGCATTGTGCTAAATTATCTTGTTTTTCATAAACGACACGTTGTGACTCTGTGCTTTGGTGTTGTGTGTATGTCTGAGCACATATCTTCCACAGAGAATGCACTGTACTGATTTCTCTCAGAAGAATATGTGCGAATACGACATTTAAGGAAATACAGTGTGACAGAGTAAAGACAACCACAAATGTATTAGTAATACTTAATCTGGACAAGAAGAAATTCCTCATTTTTCGAAACCATCTTGTTTTTCTAAACAACACGTTATAACTCAATGTGTTTTGTTGTTGCGTGTATGTCTTAGCGTGTATCTTCCACAGAGAATGCACTGTACAGTTTTCTCTTGGGAGTATATGTGCGAATACCATATTTAAAAGAAATACAGTGTTGCAGAGTAAAGACAACCAATAATATATTAGAAATACTTAATCTGGATGAAAAGAAATCCTGCATTGTGCGAACTATCTTGTTTTTCCTAAACAACACTTTGTAACTGTATGTGCTTTGGTGTTGCGTGTATGTCTAAGCATGTATCTTCAACAGAGAATGCACTGTACAGTTTTCTCTCGAAAGTATATGTGCGAATACCACATTTTAAGGAATTACAGTGTTGCAGAGTAAAGACAACCACGAATGTATAAGAAATACTTAATCTGGACGAGAAGAAATGCCTCATTTGGCAAAATTATCTTGTTTTACCTAAACAACATGTTGTTACTCTATGTGCTTTGGTGTTGCGTGTATGTCTAAGCTTGTATCTTACACAGAGAAGGCACTGTACAGTTTTCTCTTGAAATATATGTGCGAATACCATATTTTATGGAAATAAAGTGTTGCATATTGAGGACAACCACGAATGTATTAGAAATACTTAATCTGGATGAGAAGAAATCCTGAATTGTGTGAAATGATCTTGTTTTTCCTAAACAACACATTGTAAATCTCTGTGCTTTTGTGCTGCCTATATGTCTAAGCCTGTATCTTCCACAGGAATGCACTGTACAATTTTCTCTCGGAAGAATATGTGCAAATACCACATTTTAAGGAAATACATGGTTGCAGAGTAAAGACAACCACGAATGTTTTAGTAATACTTAATCTGGACAAGAAGAAATTTCTCAGTTTGAGAAATTATCTTGTTTTTCCAAAACAACACATTTAACTCTATGTGCTTTTGTGTTGCGTGTATGTCTAACTGTGTATCTACCACAGAGAATGCACTGTACAGTTTTCACTTGAAAGTGTATGTGCAAAAACCACATATTAAGGAAATACAGTATTGCAGAGGTAAGACAACAACGAATGTATTAGAAATACTTAATCCGGACGAGAAGAAAACCTGCATTGTGTGAAATTATCTTATTTTTCCTAAACAACACGTTATAACTCTATTGGCTTTGGTGTTGTGTGTATGTCTAAGCGTGTAACTTCCACAGAGAATGCACTGTACAGTTTTCTCTCTGAAGAATTTGTGTGAATACCACATATTAAGGAAAAACTTGGTACCAGAGTAAAGACAACCATGAATATTTTAAAAATACTTAATAAGGACGAGAAGAAATCCGTCATTTTGCGATATTATCTTCTTATTCTTAAACAACATGCTGTAACTTTATTTGTTTTGGTGTTACATGTATGTCTAAGCGTGTATCTTCCACAGAGAATGCACTGTACAATTTTCTCTTGGAAGAATATGTGTGCATACCACATTTTAAGGAAATACAGGGTTGCACAGTAAAGACAACCATGAATGTTTTAGAAATACTTAATCTGGACGAGAAGAAATCCCTCATTTTGTGAAATTATCAGGTTTTTCTTAAACAAAACGTTGTAACTCTATGTGCTTTGGTGTTGGCTGTATCTCTAACCATGTATCTTCCACAGAGAATGCACTGTATAGTTTTCTCTATGAAGAATATGTGCTTATACCACATTTTAAGGAAATACATGGTTGCAGAATAAAGACAACCACGAATGTTTAAAAATACTTAATCTGGATGAGAATAAATCCCTCATTTTGCGAAATTATCTTGTTTGTCCTAAACAACACGTTGTAACTATATGTGCTTTGGTGTTGCATGTATTTCTAAGTGTGTATCTTCCACAGAGATTGCTCTGTACATTTTTCTCCCCAAAGTATATGTGCGAATACCACATTTAAAAGAAATACAGTGGTGCAGAGTAAAGACAACCAGGAATGTATTAGAAATACTTAATTTGACGTGAAGAAATCCAGCATTGTGCAAAATCATCTTGTTTTTTCCTAAACAACACGTTGTAACTCTCTTTGCTTTGGTGTTGCCTGTATGTCTAAGCGTGTATCTTTCACAGAGAATGCACTCTACTGTTTTCTCTCAGAAGAATATGTGCGAATACATCATTTTAAGGAAATACAGGGTTTCAGAGTAAAGAAAACCACGCATGTTTTAGAAATACTTTATCTGGACGAGAAGAAATCCCACATTGTGCGAAATTATCTTGTTTTTCCTAAACAACACGTTATAACTCTTTGAGCTTATGTGTTGCATGTATATCAACGCGTGTATCTTCCACAGAGAATGCACTGTAGTGTTTTCTCTCAGAAGAATATGTGTGAATACATCATTTTAAGGAAATACAGGATTGCAGAGTAAAGACAACCACGCATGTTTTAGAAATACTTAATCTGGACATGAAGAAATCCCTCATTTTGCAAACTAATCTTGTTTTTCCTAACAACCCGTTGTAACTCTATGTGCTTTGGTGGTGCGTGCATGTCTAAGCGTGTATCTTCCACAGAGAATGCATTGTACAATTTTCTCTCTGAAGAATTTGTGTGAATACCACATTTTAAGGAAATACAGGGTACCAGAGTAAAAACATCCATGAATGTTTTAATAATACTTAATCTGGACGAGAAAAAATCCCTCATTTTGCGAAATTATCTTGTTTTTCCTAAGCAACACGTTGTAACTTTATGTGCTTTGTGTAACGTGTATGTCTAAGCATGTATCTTCCACAAAGATTGCACTGTACAATTTTCTCTCGGGAGAATATGTGTGAATACCACATTTTAGGGAAATACAGGGTTGCAGAGTAAAGACAGCCACGAATGTTTTAAAAATTCTTAATCTGGATGAGAAGAAATCCCTCATTTTGCGAAATTATCTTGTTTGTCCTAAACAACACGTTATAACTCTTTTAGCTTCTGTGTTGCATGTATATCAACGCGTGTATCTTCCACAGAGAATGCACTATAGAGTTTTCTCTCAGAAGAATATGTGTGAATACCTCATTTTAAGGAAATACAGGATTGCAGAGTAAAGACAACCATGCATGTTTTAGAAATACTTAATCTGGACATGAAGAAATCCCTCATTTTGCAAACTAATCTTGTTTTTCCTAACAACCCGTTGTAACTCTATGTGCTTTGGTGTTGCGTGCATGTCTAAGCATGTATCTTCCACAGAGAATGCATTGTACAATTTTCTCTCTGAAGAATTTGTGTGAATACCACATTTTAAGGAAATACAGGGTACCAGAGTAAAAACATCCATGAATGTTTTAATAATACTTAATCTGGACGAGAAAAAATCGCTCATTTTGCGAAATTATCTTTTTTTTTTCCTAAACAACTATTGTAACTCTATGTACTTTGCTGTTGCGTGTATGTCTAAGTGTCTATATTCCACAGAGATTGCACTGTACAATTTTCTCTCGGAAGAATATGTTCGAATATCATATTTTAAGGAAATACACGGTTGCAGAGTAAAAACAACCACGAATGTTTTAGAAATACTTAATCTGGAAGAGAAGAAATCCCTCATTTTGCGAAATTATCTTGTTTTTCCTAAACAATACGTTGTAACTCTATGTGCTTTGGTGTTGCGTGTATGTCTAAGCATGTATCTTCCAAAGAGAAAGCACTGTACAGTTTTCTTTTAGAACTATATGTGCAAATACCACATTTAAAGGAAATACAGTGTTGCAGAATAATGACAACCACGAATGTATTAGAAATACTTAAAAGAGTCAAGGAGAAATCTCATATTGTGAGAAATTATCATGTTTTTGCTAAACAGCACGTTGTAACTATATGTGCATTTGTGTTGCATGTACGTCTAAGCGTGTATCTTACACAGAGTATGGACTGTACAATTTTCTATTGGAAGAATATGTGTGCATACCACATTTAAGGAAATACAGTGTTGCAGAGTAAAGACAACCAGGAATATATTAGAAATACTTAATCACTACGAGAATAAATCCCGCATTGTGCGAAATTATCTTGTTTTTCCTAAGCAACAGGTGGTAACTCTATGTGCTTTTGTGTTGCATGTATGTCTAAGCATGTATCTTCCACAGAGAATGCACTGTACAGTTTTCTCTCGGTAGTATGTGTACAAAAAACATCTTTTAAAGAAATACAGTTTTGCAGAATAAAGACAACCACGAATTAATTAGAATTACTTAATCTGGACGAGAAGGTATCCCGTAATGTGCAAAATTATCTTCTTTTTCCTAAACAACACGTTTTAACTCTATGTGATTTGGTGTTGCATGTATGCCTAATCATGTGCCTTCCACAGAGAATGCACTCTACAGTTTTCTCTTGAAAGTATATGTGCGAATAACACATTTTAAGAAAATACAGTGTTGCAGAGTTAAGACCACCACGAATGTATTAGAAATACTTAATCTGGACGAGAAGAAATCCCGAATTGTGCGAAATTATCTTGTTTTCTTACACAACATTTTGTAACTCTTTGTGCCTTGCTGTTGCGTGTGTGTCTAAGCGTGTATCTTCCACAGAGAATGCACTGTACATTTTTTCGCTCGGAAGAATATGTGCAAATACCTAATTTTAAGGAAAAACAATGTTGCAGAGTAAAGACAACCATGAATATTTTAGAAATACTTAATCTGTACTAGAAGAAATCCCTCATTTTTCGAAATTATCTTGTTTTTCCTAAACAACACGTTGTAATTCAATGTGTTTTGGTGTTGCGTGTATGTCTAAGCATGTATCTTCCACAGAGAATGCACTCTACTCTTTTCTCTCGGGAGTAAACGTGCGAGTACCATATTTAAAAGAAATACAGTGTTGCAGAGTAAAGACAGCCAGGAATATATTAGAAAAACTTAATCTGGACAAGAAGAAATCCCTCATTTTTCGAAACCATCTTGTTTTTCTATACAACACGTTATAACTCAATGTGTTTTGTTGTTGCATGTATGTCTTAGAGTGTTTCTTCCACAGAGAATGCACTGTACAGTTTTCTCTTGGGAGTATATGTGCGAATACCATATTTAAAAGAAATACAGTTTTGCAGAGTAAAGACAACTAATAATAAATTGGAAATTCTTAATCTGGATGAGAAGAAATCCCGAATTGTGCGAAATTATCTTGTTTTCTTACACAACATTTTGTAACTCTATGTGCCTTGCTGTTGCGTGTATGTCTAAGCGTGTATCTTCCACAGAGAATGCACTGTACATTTTTTCGCTCGGAAGAATATGTGCGAATACCTAATTTTAAGGAAAAACAATGTTGCAGAGTAAAGACAACCATGAATATTTTAGAAATACTTAATCTGTACTAGAAGAAATCCCTCATTTTTCGAAATTATCTTGTTTTTCCTAAACAACACGTTGTAATTCAATGTGTTTTGGTGTTGCGTGTATGTCTAAGCATGTATCTTCCACAGAGAATGCACTCTACTCTTTTCTCTCGGGAATAAACGTGCGAGTACCATATTTAAAAGAAATACAGTGTTGCAGAGTAAAGACAGCCAGGAATATATTAGAAAAACTTAATCTGGACAAGAAGAAATCCCTCATTTTTCGAAACCATCTTGTTTTTCTATACAACACGTTATAACTCAATGTGTTTTGTTGTTGCGTGTATGTCTTAGAGTGTTTCTTCCACAGAGAATGCACTGTACAGTTTTCTCTTGGGAGTATATGTGCGAATACCATATTTAAAAGAAATACAGTGTTGCAGAGTAAAGACAATTAATAACATATTAGAAATTCTTAATCTGGATGAGAAGAAATCCTGCATTGTGCGAACTTAACTTGTTTTTCCTAAATAGCACTTTGTAATTCTATGTGCTTTGGTGTTGCATGTATGTCTAAGCGTGTATCTTCCACAGAGCATGCACTGTACAGTTTTCTCTCGAAAGTATATGTGCGAATACCATATTTTAAGGAATTACAGTGTTGCAGAGTAAAGACAACTACGAATGTATAAGAAATACTTAATCTGGACGAGAAGAAATGCCTCATTGGCAAAATTATCTTGTTTTCCCTAAACAACATGTTGTTACTCTATGTGCTTTGGTGTTGCGTGTATGTCTAAGCTTGTATCTTACACAGAGAAGGCACTGTACAGTTTTCTCTTGAAATATATGTGCGAATACAACCTTTTATGGAAATAAAGTGTTGTAGATTGAAGACAACCACGAATGTATTAGAAATATTTAATCTGGATGAGAAGAAATCCTGAATTGTGTGAAATGATCTTGTTTTTCCTAAACAACACGTTGTAAATCTCTGTGCTTTTGTGCTGCCTGTATGTCTAAGCCTGTATCTTCCACAGGAATGCACTGTACAATTTTCTCTCGGAAGAATATGTGCGAATACCACAATTTAAGGAAATACATAGTTGCAGAGTAAAGACAACCACGAATGTTTTAGTAATAATCTGGACAAGAAGAAATTCCTCATTTTGAGAAATTATTTTGTTTTTTCCTAAACAACACGTTTTAAATCTACGTGCTTTCCTGTTGCGTGTATATTTAACTGTGTATCTACCTCAGTGAAAGCACTGTACAGTTTTCTCTCGAAAGTGTATGTGCAAATACCACATATTAAGAAAATACAGTATTGCAGAGTAAAGACAATAAACGAATGTATTAGAAATACTTAATCCAGAGGAGAAGAAATCCTGCATTGTGCGAAATTATCTTTTTTTTCCTAAACAACACGTTGTAAATCTATGTGTTTTGGTGCAGACTGTATATGTAAGCTTGTATATTCTCCAGGAATGCACTGTGCAATTTTCTCTCAGGGGAATATGTGCAAATACCAAATTTTCAGGAAATACAGGGTTGCAGAATAAAGACAACCATGAATGTTTTAGAAATACTTAATCTGGACGAGAAGAAATTTCTCATTTTGAGAAATTATCTTGTTTTTCTTAAAAAACACTTGGTAACATTATGTGCTTTGGTGTTCCGTGTATGTCTAAGCGAGTATCTTCCACAAAAATGAACTGTACATTTTTCTCTCGGAAGAATATGTGTGAATACCATATTTAAAAGAAATACAGTGTTGCAGAGTAAAGACAAGCAATAATATATTAGAAATACTTAATCTGGATGAGAAGAAATTCCGCATTGTGTGAACTTATCTTGTTTTTCCTAAACAACACTTTGTAACTCTATGTGCTTTGGTGTTGCGTGTATGTCTAAGCGTGTATCTTCCACAGAGAAACACTATACAGTTTTCTCTCTGAAGAATTTGCATGAATACCACATATTAAGGAAAAACTTGGTACCAGAGTAAAGACAACTGTGAATATTTTAAAAATACTTAATATGGACGAGAAGAAATCCGTCATTTTGCGATATTATCTTCTTATTCTTAAACAACATGTTGTAACTTTATGTGTTTTGGTGTCACGTGTATGTCTAAGCGTGTATCTTCCACAGAGAATGCACTGTACAATTTTCTCTTGGACGAATATGTGTGCATACCACATTTTAAGGAAATACAGTGTTGCACAGTAAAGACAACCATGAATGTTTTAGAAATACGTAATTTGGACCAGAAGAAATCCCTCATTTTGCGAAATTATCAGGTTTTTCTTAAACAAAACGTTGTAACTCTATGTGCTTTGGTGTTGGCTGTATCTCTAACCATGTATCTTCCACAGAGATTGCACTGTACAGTTTTCTCTACGAAGAATATGTGCTTATACCACATTTTAAGGAAATACATGGTTGCAGAATAAAGACAACCACGAATGTTTTAAAAATACTTAATCTGGATGAGAATAAATCCCTCATTTTGCGAAATTATCTTGTTTGTCCTAAACAACACATTGTAACTATATGTGCTTTGGTGTTGCATGTATCTCTAAGCGTGTATCTTCCACAGAGTTTGCACTGAACAGTTTTCTCCCCAAAGTATATGTTCAAATACCACATTGTAAGGAAATACAGTGTTGCAGAGTAAAGACAACCAGGAATGTATTAGAAATACTTAATTTGACGTGAAGAAATCCAGCATTGTGCGAAATCATCTTGTTTTTCCTAAACAACACGTTGTAACTCTCTTTGCTTTGGTGTTGCGTGTATGTCTAAGCGTGCATCTTTCACAGAGAATGCATTGTACTGTTTTCTCTCAGAAGAATATGTGTGAATACATCATTTCAAGGAAATACAGGGTTGCAGAGTAAAGACAACCACGCATGTTTTAGAAATATTTAATCTGGACGAGAAGAAATCCCACATTGTGCGAAATTATCTTGTTTTTCCTAACCAACATGTTATAACTCTTTGAGCTTCTGTGTTGCATGTATATCAACGCGTGTATCTTCCACAGAGAATGCACTGTAGAGTTTTCTCTCAGAAGAATATGTGTGAATACATCATTTTAAGGAAATACAGGATTGCAGAGTAAAGACAACCATGCATGTTTTGGAAATACTTAATCTGTACTAGAAGAAATCCCTCATTTTTCGAAATTATCTTGTTTTTCCTAAACAACCCATTGTAACTCTATGTGCTTTGGTGGTGCGTGTATGTCTAAGTGTGTATCTTCCACAGTAATTCACTGTGCAATTTACTCTTGGAAGAATATGTGTGAATACCACGTTTTAAGGAAATATAGGGTACCAGAGTAAAAAACATCGATGAATGTTTTAAAAATACTTAATCTGGATGAGAAGAAATCCCTCATTTTGCGAAATTATCTTGTTTGTCCTAAGCAAAATGTTGTAACTCTATGTGCTTTGGTGTTGCATGTATCTCTAAGTGTGTATCTTCCACAGAGTTTGCACTGAACAGTTTTCTCCCCAGAGTATATGTGCGAATACCACATTTTAAGGAAATACAGTGTTGCAGAGTAAAGACAACCAGGAATATATTAGAAATACTTAATTTGGACGTGAAGAAATCCAGCATTGTGCGAAATCATCTTGTTTTTCCTAAACAACTGGTTGTAACTCTATTTGCTTTGGAGTTGCCTGTATGTCTAAGTGTGTATCTTCCACAGAGAAAACACTGTAGAGTTTTCTCTCAGAAGAATATGTGTGAATACATCATTTTATGGAAATACAGGACTGCAGAGTAAAGACAACCATGCATATTTTAGAAATACTTAATCTGGACATGAAGAAATCCCTCATTTTGCAAAATAATCTTGTTTTTCCTAACAACCCGTTGTAACTCTATGTGCTTTGGTGGTGCGTGCATGTCTAAGCGTGTATCTTCCACAGAGAATGCATTGTACAATTTTCTCTCTGAAGAATTTGTGTGAATACCAAATTTTAAGGAAATACAGGGGACCAGAGTAAAAACATCCATGAATGTTTTAAAAATACTTAATCTGGATGAGAGAAATCCCTCATTTTGCGAAATTATTTTGCTTTCCTAAACAACAGATTGTAACTCTATGTACTTTGCTGTTGCGTGTATGTCTAAGCGTCTATCTTCAACAGAGATTGCACTGTACAATTTTCTCTCAGAAGAATATGTTCGAATACCATATTTTATGGAAATACAGGGTTGCAGAGTAAAGACAACCACGAATGTTTTAGAAATACTTAATCTGGAAGAGAAGAAATCCCTCATTTTGCTAAATTATCTTGTTTTTCCGAAACAATACGTTGTAACTCTATGTGCTTTGGTGTTGCGTGCATGTCTAAGCATGCATCTTCCAAAGAGAAATAACTGTGCAGTTTTCTTTTAGGACTATATGTCCGAATACGACATTTTAAGGAAATACAGTGTTGCAGAATAAAGACAACCACGAATGTATTAGAAACAATAGAGTCAAGGAGAAATCCCACATTGTGCAAAATTATCAGGTTTTTCCTAAACAACACGTTGTAACTCTATGTGCATTTGTGTTGCATGTATGTCTAAGCTTGTATCTTCCACAGAGTGTGGACTGTACAATTTTCTATTGGAAGAATATGTGTGCATACCACATTTAAGGAAATACAATGTTACAGAGTAAAGACAACCAGTAATATATTAGAAATACTTAATCACTACGAGAATAAACCCCGCATTGTGCGAAATTGTCTTCTTTTTCCTAAACAACAGGCTGGAACTCTATGTGCTTTTGTGTTGTGTGTATCTCTAAGCATGTATCTTCCACAGAGAATGCACTGTTCAGTTTTCTCTCGGAAGTATGTGTGCAAAAACCATATTTTAAAGAAATACAGTTTTGCAGAGTAAAGACAACCACAAATTACTTGGAAATATTTAATCAGGACGAGAAGAAATCCCGCATTGTGCGAAGTTATCTTCTTTTTCCTAAACAACACATTTTAACTCTATGTGATTTGGTGTAGCATGTATGCCTAAGCGTGTACCTTCCACAGAGAATGTACTCTACACTTTTCTCTCGAATGTATATGTGCGAATACCACCTTGCATTTCCTTAAAAGGTGGTACAACCACGAATGTATTACAAATACTTAATCTGGACGAGAAGAAATCCCGCATTGTGCGAAATTATCTTGTTTTTCCTACACAACATTTTGTAACTCTATATGCTTTGCAGTTGCGTGTATGTCTAAGCGTGTATCTTCCACAGAGAATGCACTGTACATTTTTCTCTCAGAAGAATATGTGTGAATACTTAATTTTAAGGAAAAACAATGTTGCAGAGTAAAGACAACCACGAATGTTTTAGAAATAGTTAATCTGTACTAGAAGAAATCCCTCATTTTTCGAAATTATCTTGTTTTTCCTAAACAACACGTTGTAACTCAATGTGTTTTGGTGTTGCGTGTATGTCTAAGCATGTATCTTCCATAGAGAATTGACTCTACACTTTTCTCTCGGGTGTAAACTTGCGAGTACCATATTTAAAAGAAATACAGTGCTGCAGATTAAAGACAGCCAGGAATATATTAGAAATACGTATTCTGGACAAGAAGAAATCCTGCATTGTGTGAAATTATCTTGTTTTTCCTAAGCAACACGTTGTAACTTTATGTGCTTTGCTGTAACGTGTATGTCTAAGCATGTATCTTCCAAAGAGATTGCACTGTACAATTTTTTTCTCTGAAAATATGTGTGAATACCACATTTTAAGGAAATACAGTGTTGCAGAGTAAAGACAACTACGCATGTTTTAGAAATACTTAACCTGGACAAGAAGAAATGCCTCATTTTGTGAAATTACCTTGTTTTTCCTAAACAACACGTTGTAACTCAATGTGTTTTGGTGTTGTGTGTATGTCTTCTTGTTTATCTTCCACAGAGAATGCACTGTACAGTTTTCTCTTGAGAGTATATGTGTGAATACCATATTTAAAAGAAATACAGTCTTGCAGAGTAAAGACAACCAATAATATATTTGAAATACTTAATCTGGATGAGAAGAAATCCCGCAATGTGAGAACTTATCTTGTTTTTCCTAAACAATACTTTGTAACTTGATGTGCTTTGGTGTTGCGTGTATCTCTAAGCGTTTATCTTCCACGGAGTTTGCACTGAACAGTTCTCTCCCCAAAGTATATGTGTGAATACCACATTTTAAGGAAATACAGTGTTGCAGAGTAAAGACAACCAGGAATGTATTAGAAATACTTAATTTGGACGTGAAGAAATCCAGCATTGTGCGAAATCATCTTGTTTTTCCTAAACAACACATTGTAACTCTCTTTGCTTTGGTGTTGCGTGTATGTCTAAGCGTGTATCTTTCACAGAGAATGCACTGTAGTGTTTTCTCTCAGAAGAATACATGTGAATACATCATTTTAAGGAAATACAGGGTTGCAGAGTAAAGACAACCACGCATGTTTTAGAAATATTTAATCTGGATGAGAAGAAATCCCACATTGTGCGAAATTATCTTGTTTTTCCTAAACAACATGTTATAACTCTTTGAGCTTCTGTGTTGCATGTATATCAACGCGTGTATCTTCCACAGAGAATGCACTGTAGAGTTTTCTCTCAAAAGAATATGTGTGAATACATCATTTTAAGGAAATACAGGATTGTAGAGTAAAGACAACCATGCATGTTTTAGAAATACTTAATCTGGACATGAAGAAACCCCTCATTTTGCAAAATAATCTTGTTTTTCCTAACAACCCATTGTAACTCTATGTGCTTTGGTGGTGCGTGCATGTCTAAGCATGTATCTTCCACAGAGAATGCATTGTACACTTTTCTCTCTGAAGAATTTGTGTGAATACCACATTTTAAGGAAATACATGGTTGCAGAGTAAAGACAACAATGAATGTTTTAGTAATACTTAATCTGGACAAGAAAAAATTTCACATTTTGAGAAATTATCTTGTTTTTCCTAAACAACACGTTTTAAGTCTATGTGCTTTTGTGTTGCATGTATGTCTAACTGTGTATCTACGACAGAGAATGCACTGTACAGTTTTCTCTCGAAAGTGTATGTGCGAATACCACATATTACGGAAATACAGTATTGCAGAGTAAAGACAACAACGAATGTATTAGAAATACTTAATATGGATGAGAAGAAACCCTGCATTGTGCGAAATTATCTTTTTTTCGTAAACAACACATTGTAAATCTATGTGTTTTGGTGCTGACTGTATATCTAAGCTTGTATCTTCCCCAGGAATGCACTGTGCAATTTTCTCTTGGAAGAATATGTGCAAATACCAAATTTTCAGGAAATACAGGCTTGCAGAGTAAAGATAACCAGGAATATATTAGAAATACTTAATCACTACGAGAATTAATCCCGCATTGTGCGAATTTATCTTGTTTTTCCTAAGCAACAGGTGGTAACTCTATGTGCTTTGACGTTGCATGTATATCTAAGCATGTATCTTCCACAGAGAATGCATTATACAGTTTTCTCTCGGGAGTATGTGCGCGAAAAACATATTTAAAGAAATACAGTTTTGCAGAATAAAGACAACCACGAATTAATTAGAAATACTTAATCTGGACGAGAAGAAATCCCACAATGTGCGAAATTATCTTGTTTTTCCTAAACAACACGTTTTAACTCTATTTGATTTGGTGTTGCATGTATGCCTAATCATGTACCTTCCACAGCGAATGCACTCTACAGTTTTCTCTCTAAAGTATATGTGCGAATACCACATTTTAAGGAAATACAGTGTTGCAGAGTTAAGACAACCACGAATGTATGAGAAATACTTAATCTGGACGAGAAGAAGTCCCGCATTGTGCGAAATTATCTTGTTTTCCTACACAACATTTTGTAACTCTATGTGCCTTGCTGTTGCGTGTATATCTAAGCGTGTATCTTCCACAGAGAATGCAATGTACATTTTTTCACTCGGAAGAATATGTGCGAATACCTAATTTTAAGGAAAAACAATGTTGCAGAGTAAAGACAACGATGAATATTTTAGAAATACTTAATCTGTACTAGAAGAAATCCCTCATTTTTCGAAATTATCTTGTTTTTCCTAAACAACACGTTGTAATTTAATGTGTTTTGGTGTTGCGTGTATGTCTAAGCATGTATCTTCCACAGAGAATGCACTCTATACTTTTCTCTCGGGAGTAAACGTGCAAGTACCATATTTAAAAGAAATACAGTGTTGCAGAGTAAAGATAGCCAGGAATATATTAGAAAAACTTAATCTGGACAAGACGAAATCCTGCATTGCGCGAAATTATCTTGTTTTTCCTAAACAACACGTAACTTTATGTGCTTTGCTGTAACGTGTATGTCTAAGCATGTATCTTCCACAGAGATTGCACTTTACAAATTTCTCTCGGAAGAATATGTGCGAATACCACCTTTAAAGGAAATACAGGGTTGCAGAGTAAAGTCAGCCACGAATGTTTTAAAAATACTTAATCTGAATGAGAAGAAATCCCTCATTTGCGAAATTATCTTGTTTGTCCTAAACACCACGTTGTAACTCTATGTGGTTTGGAGTTGCATGTATGTCTAAGCATGTATCTTCCACAGAGAAAGCACTGTACAGTTTTTTTTCTGAACTATATTTGTGAATACCACATTTTAAGGAAATACAGTGTTGCAGAATAAAGACAACCACGAATGTATTAGAAATACTTAATAGTGACAAGAAAAAAATCCTGAATGGTGCGAAATTATCTTGTTTTTCCTAAAGGACACGTTGTAACTCTATGTGCTTTGGTGTTGCCTGTATGTCTAAGCGTGAATCTTCCACAGAGTATGGACTGTACAATTTTCTCTTGGAAGAATATGTGTGCATACCACATTTAAAGGAAATAAAGTGTGATAGAGTAAAGAGAACCACGAATATATTAGTAATACTTAATCTGGACAAGAAGAAATCCCTCATTTTGAGAAATCATCTTGTTATTCCTAAACAACACGTTGTAACTCTTTGCGCTTTGGTGTTTCGTGTAAGTCTAAGCTGGTATCTTCCATGGAGAATGCACTGTACAGTTTTCTCTCAGAATAATATGTGTGAATACAACATTTTAAGGAAATACAGTGTTGCAGAGTAAAGACAACCACGCATGTTTTAGAAATACTTAATCTGGACAAGAAGAAATGCCTCATTTTGTGAAATTACCCTGTTTTTCCTAAACAACACGTTGTAACTCATTGTGTTTTAGTGTTGCGTGTTTGTCTTAGCGTGTATCTTCCACAGAGAATGAACTGTGCAGTTAAAGACAACCAATAATATATTAGAAATACTTAATCTGGAGAAGAAGAAATTTGTCATTTTGAGAAATTATCTTGTTTTTTCCTAAACATGACATTTTTAAGTCTATGTCCTTTTGTGTTGCGTGTATGTCTAACTGTGTATCTACCACAGAGAATGCACTGTACAGTTTTCTCTCAAAAGTGTATGTGCGAATACCACATATTAGGGAAATACAGTATTGCAGAGTAAAGACAACAACGAATGTATTAGAAATACTTAATCCAGATGAGAAGAAATCCTGCATTGTGCGAAATTATCTTTGTTTTCCTAAACAACACATTGTAAATCTATGTGTTTTGGTGCTGCCTGTATATCTAAGCTTGTATCTTCCCCAGGAATGCACTGTGCAATTTTCTCTCGGAAGAATATGTGCGAATACCAAATTTTCAGGAAATACAGGGTTGCAGAGTAAAGATAACCAGGAATATATTAGAAATACTTAATCACTACGAGTATAAATCCCACATTGTGCGAAATTATCTTGTTTTTTCCTAAACAACAGGTGTTAACTCTATGTGCTTTGGTGTTGCATGTATGTCTAAGCATGTATCTTCCACAGAGAATGCATTGTACAGCTTTCTCTCGGGAGTATGTGTGCGAAAAACATATTTTAAAGAAATACAGTTTTGCAGAATAAAGACAACCACGAATTAATTAGAAATACTTAATCTGGACGAGAAGAAATCCCGCAATGTGCAAAATTATCTTGTTTTTTCCTAAACAACACGTTTTAACTCTATTTGATTTGGTGTTGCATGTATGCCTAATCATGTACCTTCCAAAGAGAATGCATTCTAAAGTTTTCTCTCAAAGTATAAGTGCGAATACCACATTTTAATGAAATACAGTTTTGCAGAGTTAAGACAACCATGAATGTTTTAGAAATACTTAATCTGGACGAGAAGAAATTTCTCATTTTGAGAAATTATCTTGTTTTTCTGAAAAAAACACGTGGTAACACTATGTGCTTTGGTGTTGCGTGTATGTCTAAGCGTGTATCTTCCACAGAGAATGCACTGTACATTGTTCTCTTGGAAGAATATGCACGAATACCTCATTTTAAGGAAATACAAGGTTGCAGAGTAAAGACGACCACGAATGTTTTAGAAACACTTAATCTAGATGAGAAGAAATGCCTCATTTGGCAAAATTATCTTGTTTTTCCTATACCACACGTTGTTACTCTATGTTCTTTGGTGTTGCGTGTATGTCTAAGCATGTATCTTCTACAGAGAATGCACTGTACAGTTTTCTCTCAGAAGAATATTTGCGAATCCACCTTTTAAGGAAATACAGTGTTGCACAATAAAGACAACCACAAATGTATTAGAAATACTTAATCTGGACTAGAAGAAATCCTGCATTGTGCGAAATTATCTTGTTTTTCCTAAATAACACGTTGTCACTCTATGTTCTTTGGTGTTGAATGTAGGTCTAAGCCTGTATCTTCCACAGAGTTTTCACTGTACAATTTTCACTCGGAAGAATATGTGCAAATACCAAATTTTAAGGAAATACACTGTTACAGAGTAAGCCAATCACGAATGTTTTAGAAATAATCTGGACGAGAAGAAATCCAGCATTGTGTGAAATTATCTTATTTATCCTAAACAACCCATTGTAACTCTATTTGCTTTGGTGTTGTGTGTATGTCTAAGCGTGTAACTTCCACAGAGAATGCACTGTACAGTTTTCTCTCAGAAGAATATGTGCGAATACATCATTTTAAGGAAATACAGGATTGCAGAGTAAAGACAACCATTCATGTTTTGGAAATACTTAATCTGGACGAGAAGAAATCCCTCGTTTTGCAAAATAATCTTCTTTTTTCTAAACAACCATTGGAACTCTATGTGCTTTGGTGGTGCGTGCATGTCTAAGCATGTATCTTCCAAGGAGAATGCACTGTACTATTTTCTCTCGGAAGAAAATGTGCGAATACCACATTTTTGGAAATACAGTATTGCAGAATAAAGACAACCACGAATTACTTAATCTGGACAAGAAGATATCCCTCATCTTGCGAAATTATCTTGTTTTTCCTAAACAACACGTTTTAACTCTATGTGATTTGGTGTTGCATGTATGCCTAAGCGTGTACCTTGCACAGATCATGCACTCTACAGTTTTCTCTCGAAAGTATATGTGCGAATACCACATTTTAAGGAAATACAGTGCTGCAGAGTAAAGACAACCACGAATGTATTAGAAATACTTAATCTGGACGAGAAGAAATCCCGCATTGTGTGAAATTATCTTGTTTTTCCTACACAACATTTTGTAACTCTATGTGCTTTGTTGTTGCGTGTATGTCTAAGCGTGTATCTTCCACAGAGAATGCAGTGTACATTTTTCTCTCGGAAGAATATGTGCGAATAGCTAATTTTAAGGAAAAACAATGTTGCAGAGTTAAGACAACCACGAATATTTTAGAAATACTTAATCTGTACTAGAAAAAATCCGTCATTTTTTGAAATTATCTTGTTTTTCCTAAACAACACGTTGTAACACTATGTGCTTTGGTGTTGGGTGTATGTCTAAGCATGTATCTTCCACAGAGTATGCACTGTACAATTTTCTCTCAGAAGAATATGTATGAATACAACATTTTAAAGAAGTACAGGGTTGCAGAGTAAAGACAACCACGAATGTTTTAGAAATACTTAATAGCAACAAGGAGAAATCCCGATTTTTGTGAAATTATCTTGTTTTTTCTAAACAACACGTTGTAACTCTATGTGCATTTGTGTTGCGCATATGTCTAAGCGTGTATCTTCCACAGGGTATGCACTGTTCAATTTTCTCTTGGAAGAATATGTGTGCATATCACATTTCAAGGAATTACAGGTTTTCAGAGTAAAGACAACCATAATTGTTTTAAAAATACTTAAACTGGACGAGAAGAAATCCCTCATTTAGCGAAATTGTCATGTTTTTCCTAAACAAAACTTGTAACTCTAAGTGCTTTGGTGTTGGGTGTATGTCTAAGCATGTGTCGTCCACAGAGAATGCACTGTCCAGTTTTCTCTCCAAAAAATATGTGCGAATACCACATCTTAAGGAAATACAGTGTTGCAGAGTAAAGACCACCAGGAATATTTTAGAAATACTTCATCGCGACAATAAGAAATCCCGCATTGTGTGAAAGTATCTTGTTTTTCCTAAACAACCTGTTGTAACTCTATGTTCTTTGGTGTTGCATGTAGTTCTGAGCGTGTATCTTCCACAGAGAATGCACTGTACAGTTTTCACTCGGAAGAATATGTGCAAATACCAAATTTTAAGGAAATACAGGGTTACAGAGTAAGACAACCACGAATGTTTTAGAAATAATCTGGACGAGAAGAAATCCAGCATTGTGTGAAATTATCTTATTTTTCCTAAACAACACGTTGTAACTCTATTTGCTTTGGTGTTGTGTGTATGTCTAAGCGTGTAACTTCCAAAGAAAATGCACTGTACATTTTTTCGCTCAGAAGAATATGTGCGAATACCTAATTTTAAGGAAAAACAATGTTGCAGAGTAAAGACAACCATGAATATTTTAGAAATACTTAATCTGTACTAGAAGAAATCGCTCATTTTTCAAAATTATCTTGTTTTTCCTCAACAACACGTTGTAATTCAATGTGTTTTGGTGTTGCATGTATGTCTAAGCATGTATCTTCCACAGAGAATGCACTCTATACTTTTCTCTCGGTAGTAAACATGCGAGTACCATATTTAAAAGAAATACAGTGTTGCAGAGTAAAGATAGCCAGGAATATATTAGAAAAACTTAATCTGTACAACACGAAATCCTGCATTGCTCGAAATTATCTTATTTTTCCGAAACAACACGTTGTAATTTTATGTGCTTTGCTGTAATGTGTATGTCTAAGCATGTATCTTCCAGAGAGATTGCACTTTACAAATTTCTCTCAGAAGAATATGTGCAAATACCACTTTTAAAGGAAATACAGGGTTGCAGAGTAAAGACAGCCACGAATGTCTTGAAAATACTTAATCTGGATGAGAAGAAATCCCTCATTTGCGAAATTATCTTGTTGGTCCTAAACAACACATTGTAACTCTATTGTACAGTTTTCTCTCAGGAATATGTGTGCGAAAAACATATTTTAAAGAAATACAGTTTTGCAGAATAAAGACAACCACGAATTAATTAGAAATACTTAATCTGGACGAGAAGAAATCCCGCAATGTGCGAAATTATCTTGTTTTTCCTAAACAACACGTTTTAACTCTATGTGATTTGGTGTTGCATGTATGCCTAATCATGTACCTTCCACAGAGAATGCACTCTACAGTTTTCTCTCGAAAGTATATGTGCGAATACCACATTTTAAGGAAATACAGTGTTGCAGAGTTAAGACATCCACGAATGTATTAGAAATACTTAATCTGGATGAGAAGAAATCCCTCATTTTGCGAAATTATCTTGTTTGTCCTAAACAACACGTTGTAACTCTATGTGCTTTTGTGTTGCATGTATGTCTAAGCATGTATCTTCCACAGAGAAAGCACTGTACTGTTTTTTTCTGAACTATATGTGTGAATACCTCATTTTAAGGAAATACAGTGTTGCAAATTAAAGACAACGACGAATGTATTAGAAATACTTAATAACGACAAGGAAAAATCCTGCATTGTGCGAAATTATCTTGTTTTCCTACACAACATTTTGTAACTCTATGTGCCTTGCTGTTGTGTGTATGTCTAAGCGTGTATCTTCCACAGAGACTGCCCTGTACATTTTTCGCTCGGAAGAATACGTGTGAATACCTAATTTTAAGGAAAAGCACTGTTGCAGAGTAAAGACAACCATGAATGTTTTAGAAATACTTAATCTGTACTAGAAGAAGTCTCTCCTTTTTCGAAATTATCTTGTTTTTCCTAAACAACATGTTGTAATTCAATGTGTTTTGGAGTTGCGTGTATGTCTAAGCATGTATCTTCCACAGAGAATGCACTCTATACTTTTCTCTCGGGAGTAAACCTGTGAGTACCATATTTCAAAGAAATACAGAGTTGCAGAGTAAAGACAGCAAGGAATATATGAGAAAAACTTAATCTGGACAAGACGAAATCCTGTATTGCGCGAAATTATCTTGTTTTTCCTAAACAACACGTTGTAACTTTATGTGCTTTGCTGTAACGTGTATGTCTAAGCATGTATCTTCCACAGAGATTGCACTTTACAAATTTCTCTCGGAAGAATATGTACGAATACCACATTTAAAGGAAATACAGGGTTGCAGAGTAAAGACAGCCACGAATGTTTTAAAAATTCTTAATCTGGATAAGAAAAAATCCCTCATTTTGCGAAATTATCTTGTTGGTCCTAAACAACACGTTGTAAGTCTATGTGCTTTGGTGTTGCGTGTATGTCTAAGCATTTATCTTCCACAGAGAAAGCACTGTACAGTTTTTTTCTGAACTGTATGTGCGAATACCACATTTTAAGGAAATACAGTGTTGCAGAATAAAGACAACCACGAATGTATTAGAAATACTTAATAGCGACAAGGAAAAATCCTGCATTGTGCAAAATTATCTTGCTTTTCCTAAAGGACAAGTTGTAACTCCATGTGCTTTGATGTTGCCTGTATGTCTAAGCGTGAATCTTCCACAGAGTATGCACTGTACAAATTTCTCTTGGAAGAATATGTGTGCATACCACATTTAAAGGAAATACAGTGTGATAGAGTAAAGACAACCACGAATATATTAGTAATACTTAATCTGGACAAGAAGAAATCCCTCATTTTGAGAAATCATCTTGTTTTTCCTAAACAACACGTTGTAACTCTTTCTGCTTTGGTGTTTTGTGTATGTCTAAGCGGGTATCTTCCATGGAGAATGCACTGTACAGTTTTCTCTCAGAAGAATATGTGCGAATACATCATATTAAGGAAATACAGTGTTGCAGAGTAAAGACAACCATGCATATTTTATAAATATTTAATCTGGACAAAAAGAAATGCCTCAATTTGTGAAATTACCTTGTTTTTCCTAAACAACACATTGTAACTCAATGTGTTTTGATGTTGCGTGTATGTCTTAGCGTGTATCTTCCACAGAGAACGCACTGTACAATTTTCTCTCTGAAGAATTTGTGTGAATACCACATATTAAAGAAATACATGGTACCAGAGTAAATCAACCATGAATGTTTTAAAAATACTTAATATGGACAAGAAGAAATCCCTCATTTTGCGATATTGTCTTCTTATTCTTTAACAACATGTTGTAACTCTATGTGTTTTGGTGTTACCTGTATGTCTAAGCGTTTATCTTCCACAGAGAATGCACTCTACAATTTTCTCTTGGAAGAATATGTGCGCATACCACATTTTAAGGAAATACAGGGTTGCAGAGTAAAGACAACCATGAATGTTTTAGAAATACTTAATCTGGACGAGAAGAAATCCCTCATTTTGCGAAATTATCATGTTTTTCTTAAACAAAACGTTGTAACTCTATGTGTGTTGGTGTTGGCTGTATCTCTAACCAAGTATCTTCCACAGAGAATGCACTGTACAGATTTCTCTTCGAAGAATATGTGTGAGTAACACTTTTTAAGGAAAGACAGCATTGCAGAGTAAAGGCATCCAGGATTATATTAGAACTACATAATCAAGACGAGAAGAAATCCCGCATTGTGCGAAATTATATTTTTCATAAACGACACATTGTGACTCTGTGCTTTGGTGTTGTGTGTATGTCTGAGCACATATCTTCCACAGAGAATGCACTGTATTGATTTCTCTCAGAAGTATATGTGCGAATACGACATTTAAGGAAATACAGTGTGACAGAGTAAAGACAACCACGAATATATTAGTAATACTTAATCTGGACAAGAAGAAATCCCTCATTTTTAGAAATCATCTTGTTTTTCTAAACAACACGTTATAACTCAATGTGTTTTGTTGTTGCGTGTATGGCTTAGCGTGTATCTTCCACAGAGAATGCACTGTACAGTTTTCTCTTGGGAGTATATGTGTGAATACCATATTTAAAAGAAATTTAGTGTTGCAGAGTAAAGACAACCACGAATGTTTTAGAAATACTTAATCTGGATGAGAAGAAACCCCGCATTGTGTGAACTTATCTTGTTTTTCCTAAACAACACTTTGTAACTCTATGTGCTTTGGTGTTGCGTGTATGTCTAAGCGTGTATCTTCCACAGAGAATGCACTGTACAGTTTTCTCTCGAAAGTATATGTGCGAATACCACATTTTAAGGAATTACAGTGTTGCAGAGTAAAGACAACCACGATTGTATAAGAAATACTTAAACTGGACGAGAAGAAATGTCTAATTTGCCAATATTATCTTGTTTCCCCTAAACAACATGTTGTTACTCTATGTGCTTTGGTGTTGCATGTATGTCTAAGCTTGTATCTTACACAGAGAAGGCACTGTACAGTTTTCTCTTGAGATATATGTGCGAATACCACATTTTATGGAAATAAAGTGTTGCAGATTGAAGACAACCACGAATGTATTAGAAATAATTAATCTGGATGAGAAGAAATCCTGAATTGTGTGAAATGACCTTGTTTTTCCTAAACAACACGTTGTAAATCTCTGTGCTTTTGTGCTGCCTGTATGTCTAAGCCTGTATCTTCCACAGGAATGCACTGTACAATTTTCTCTCGGAAGAATATGTGCGAATACCACATTATAAGGCGATACATGGTTCCAGAGTAAAGACAACCACGAATATTTTAGTAATACTTAATCTGGACAAGCAGTAATTTCTCATTTTGAGAAATTATCTTGTTTTTCCTAAACAACACGTTTTCACTCTATGTGCTTTTGTGTTGCATGTATGTCTAACTGTGTATCTACCACAGAGAATGCACTGTACATTTTTCTCTCGAAAGTGTATGTGAGAATACCACATATTAAGGAAATTCAGTATTGCAGAGTAAAGACAACAACAAATGTATTAGAAATACTTAATCCGGACGAGAAGAAATCCTGCACTGTGTGAAATTATCTTTTTTTCCCTAAACAACACGTTGCAAATCTATGTGTTTTGGTGCTGCCTGTATATCTAAGCTTGTATCTTCCCCAGGAATGCACTGTGCAATTTTCTCTCGGAAGAATATGTGTGAATACCAAATTTTCAGGAAATACAGGGTTGCAGAGTAAAGACAACCTCGAATGTTTTAGAAATACTTAATCTGGACGAGAAGAAATTTCTCATTTTGAGAAATTATCTTGTTTTTCTTAAAAAAAAAACACGCGGTAACACTATGTGCTTTGGTGTTGCATGTATGTCTAAGCGTGTATCTTCCACAGAGAATGAACTGTACATTTTTCTCTCAGAAGAATAAGTGTGAATACCTCATTTTAAGGAAATACAAGGTTGCAGAGTAAAGACAACCACGAATGTTTTAGAAACAATCTGGACGAGAATAAATGCCTTATTTGGCGAAATTATCTTGTTTTTCCTATACCACACGTTGTTATTCTGTGTTCTTTGGTGTTGCGTGTATTTCTAAGCATGTATCTTCTACAGAGAATGCACTGTACAGTTTTCTCTCAGAAGAATATTTGCAAATACCACTTTTAAGGAAATACAGTGTTGCACAATAAAGACAACCATGAATGTATGAGAAATATTTAATCTGGACGAGAAGAAATCCCACATTTTGCGAAATTATCTTGTTTTTCCTAAATAACACATTGTAACTCTATGTGCATTGGTGTTGCGTGTATGTCTACGTGTGTATCTTCCACAGAGTGTGCACTGCACAATTTTCTGTTGGTAGAATTTGTGCCAATACCACATTTTAAGGAAATATATGGTTGCAGAGTAAAGTCAACCACGAATGTAATACCTAACTGGACAAAAAGAAATCCCGCATTGTGCGAAATTATCTTGTTTTTCCTAGACAACACGTAACTATATGTGCTTTGGTGTTTCGTGTATGTCTAAGCGTGTATCTTCTACAGAGAATGTAGTATACAGTATTATCTCCTGAGATTATGTGTGAATACCACATTTTAAGGAAATACATGTTTGCACAGTAAAGACAACCACGAATGTTTTAGAAATTCTTAATTTGGATTAGAAGAAATCCCACATATTGCGAAATTATCTTGTTTTTCCTAAACAACACGTTGTAACTTTATGTGATTTGGTGTTGTGTGTATGTCTATGTTTGTATCTTCCAAAGAGAATGCAATGTACATTTTTCTTTCTGAACTATACGTGCGAATACAACATTATTGGAAATACAGTGTTGCAGAATAAAGACAACCACGAATTACTTAATCTGGAAGAGAAGATATCCCTCATCTTGTGAAATTATCTTGTTTTCCTAAACAACACGTTGTAACTCAGTGTGTTTTGGGGTTGCGTGTATGTCTAAGTGTGTATCTTCCACAGGAATTCACTGTGCAATTTACACTTGGAAGAATATGTGTGAATACCACATTTTATGGAAATACAGGCTTACAGAGTAAAGACAACCACGAATGGATTAGAAATACTTAATCGCGAGGAGAAGAAATCTCACATTGTGCGAAATTATCTTATTTTTCCTAAACCACACGTTGTAACACTATGTGCTTTGGTGTTGGGTGTATGTCTAAGCATGTATCTTCCACAGAGAATGCACTGTACAGTTTTCTCTCAGAAGAATATGTGCGAATACAACATTTTAAAGAAGTACAGGGTTGCAGAGTAAAGACAACCACAAATGTTTTAGAAATACTTAATAGCGACAAGGAGAAATCCCGATTTGTGTGAAATTATCTTGATTTTTCTAAACAACACGTTGTAACTCTATGTGCATTTGAGTTGTGTATATGTCTAAGCGTGTATCTTCCACAGGGTATGCACTGTTCAATTTTCTCTTGGAAGAATATGTGTGCATACCACATTTCAAGGAAATACAGGTTTGCAGAGTAAAGACAACCATAAATGTTTTAAAAAAACTTAATCTGGACGAGAAGAAATCCCTCATTTTGCGAAATTATCATGTTTTTCCTAAACAAAACTTGTAACTTTGTGCTTTGTGCTTTGTGCTTTGTGTGTGTAACTATGTGCTTTGGTGTTGGGTATATGTCTAAGCATGTATCATCCACAGAGATTGCACTGTACAGTTTTCTCTCTGAAGAATATGTGCGAATACCACATTTTAAGGAAATACAGTGTTGCAGAGTAAAGACCACCAGGAATATATTAGAAATACTTCATCGTGACAAGAAGAAATCCCGCATTGTGTGAAAGTGTCTTGTTTTTCCTAAACAACATGTTGTAACTCTATGTGCTTTGGCGTTGCATGTATTTCTGAGCGTGTGTCTTCCACAGAGAATGCACTGTACAGTTTTCCCTCAGAAGAATAAGTGCGAATATCACATTTTAAGGAAATACAGTGTGGCAGATTAAAGAAAACCACGAATGTATTAGAAACTCTTAATCTGGACTAGAAGAAATCCCACATTGTGCGAAATTATCTTGTTTTTCCTAAAAAACACGTTGTAACTCTATGTTCTTTGGTGTTGCATGTATGTCTAAGCTTGTATCTTCCACAGAATTTTCACTGTACAATTTTGACTTGGAAGAATATGTGCAAATACCAAATTTTAAGGAAATACAGGGTTACAGAGTAAGACAACCACGAATGTTTTAGAAATAATCTGGACGAGAAGAAATCCAGCTTTGTGTGAAATTATCTTATTTTTCCAAAACAACACGTTGTAACTCTATTTGCTTTGGTGTTGCGTGTATGTCTAAGCGTGTAACTTCCACAGAGAATGCACTGTACAGTTTTCTCTCAGAAGAATATGTGCGAATACATCATTTTAAGGAAATATAGGATTGCAGAGTAAAGACAACCACGCATGTTTTAGAAATACATAATCTGGACGAGAAGAAATCCCTCGTTTTGCAAAATAATCTTGTTTTTTCTAAAGAACCCGTTGTAACTCTATGTGCTTTGGTGGTGCGTGCATGTCTAAGCGTGTATCTTCCATAGAGAATGAATTGTACAATTTTCTCTCTGAAGAATTTGTGTGAATACCACATTTTAAGGAAATACAGGGTACCAGAATACATCCTTGAATGTTTTAAAATACTTAATCTGGATGAGAAAAAATCCATCATTTTGCAAAATTATCTTGTTTTTCCTAAACAACACATTGTAAATCTATGTACTTTGCTGTTGCGTCTATGTCTAAGCGTCTATCTTCCACAGAGATTGCACTGTACAATTTTCTCTCGGAAGAATAGGTTCGAATACCATATTTTAAGGAAATACACAGTTGCAGAGAAAAGACAACCACGAATGTTTTAGAAATACTTAATCTGGAAGAGAAGAAATCCCTCATTTTGCCAAATTATCTTGTTTTTCCTAAACAATACGTTGTGTAACTCTATGTGCTTTGGTGTTGCGTGTATGTCTAAGCATGCATCTTCCAAAGAGAAATCACTGTACAGTTTTCTTTTAGAACTATATGTGCGAATACCACATTTTAAGGAAATACAGTGTTTCAGAATAAAGACAACCATGAAGGTATTAGAAATACTTAATAGAGACAAAAGAAATCCCACATTGTGCGAAATTATCAGGTTTTTCCTAAACAACACGTTGTAACTCTATGTGCATTTGTGTTGCATGTATGCCTAAGCTTGTGTCTTCCACAGAGTATGGACTGTACAATTTTCTATTGGAAGAATATGTGTGCACACCACATTTAAGGAAATACAATGTTGCAGAGTAAAGACAACCAGTAATATATTAGAAATACTTAATCACTACGAAAATAATCCTGCATTGTGCAAAATTATCTTGTTTTTCCTATACAACAGGCTGTACCTCTATGTCCTTTTGTGTTGCGTCTATCTCTAAGCATGTATCTCCACAGAGAATGCACTGTTCAGTTTTCTCTCGGGAGTATGTGTGCGAAAACCATATTTTAAAGAAATACAGTTTTGCAGAGTAAAGACAACCACAAATTAATTAGAAATATTTAATCTGGACGATTAGAAATCCCGCATTGTTCGAAATTATCTTATTTTTCCTACACAACACGTTTTAATGCTATGTGATTTGGTGTTGCATGTATGTCTAAGCATGTACCCTCCACAGAGAATGCACTCTACAGTTTTCTCTTGAAAGTATATGTGCGAATACCACCTTTTAATGAAATACAGTGTTGCAGAGTAAAGACAACCACGAATGTATTACAAATACTTAATCTGGACGAGAAGTAATCCCGCATTGTGCAAAATTATCTTGTTTTTCCTACACGACATTTTGTAACTCTATGTGCTTTGCTGTTGCGTGTATGTCTAAGCATGTATCTTCCACAGAGAATGCACTGTACATTTTTCTCTCGGAAGAATATGTGTGAATACCTAATTTTAAGGAAAAACAATGTTGCAGAATAAAGAAAACCACGAATATTTTAGAAATACTTAATCTGTACTAGAAGAAATCCCTCATTTTTCGAAATTATCTTGTTTTTCCTAAACAACACATTGTAACTCAATGTGTTTTGGTGTTGGGTGTATGTCTAAGAATGTATCTTCCATAGAGAATTGACTCTACACTTTTCTCTCGGGAGTAAATGTGCGAGTACCATATTTAAAAGAAATACAGTGTTGCAGAGTAAAGACAGCCAGGAATATATTAGAAATACTGATTCTGGACAAGAAAAAATCCTGCCATGTGCGAAATTATCTTGTTTTTCCTAAGCAACACGTTGTAACTTAATGTGCTTTGCTGTAACGTGTATGTCTAAGCACGTATCTTCCACAGATATTGCACTGTATAATTTTCTCTCGGAAGAATATGTGTGAATACCACATTTTAAGGAAATACAGGGTTGCAGAGTAAAGACAACCACGATTGTTTTAAAAATACTTAATCTGGATGAGAAGAAATCCCTCATTTTGCGAAATTATCTTGTTTTTCCTAAACAACACGTTATAACTCTTTGAGCTTCTGTGTTGCATGTATATCAACGCGTGTATCTTCCACAGAGAATGCACTATAGAGTTTTCTCTCAGAAGAATATGTGTGAATACATCATTTTAATGAAATACAGGATTGCAGAGTAAAGACAACCACGTATGTTTTAGAAATACTTAATCTGGACATGAAGAAATCCCTCATTTTGCAAAATAATCTTTTTTTTCCTAACAACCCGTTGTAACTCTATGTGCTTTGGTGGTGCGTGCATGTCTAAGCGTGTATCTTCCACAGAGAATACATTGTACAATTTTCTCTCTGAAGAATTTGTGTGAATACCACATTTTAAGGAAATATAGGGTACAAGAGTAAAAACATCCATGAATGTTTTAAAAATACTTAATCTGGACGAGAAGAAATCCCTCATTTTGTGAAATTATCTTGTTTTTCCTAAACAACACATTGTAACTCTATGTACTTTGCTGTTGCGTGTATGTCTAAGCGTCTATCTTCCACAGAGATTGCACTGTACAATTTTCTCTTGGAAGAATATGTTCGAATACCATATTTTATGGAAATACAGTGTTGCAGAGTAAAGACAACCATGAATGTTTTAGAAATACTTAATCTGGAAGAGAAGAAATCCCTCATTTTGCGAAATTATCTTGTTTTTCCTAAACCATATGTTGTAATTCTATGTGCTTTGGTGTTGCGTGTATGTCTAAGCATGCATCTTCCAAAGAGAAATCACCATACAGATTTCTTTTAGAACTAAATGTGCAAATACCACATTTTAAGGATATACAGTGTTTCAGAATAAAGACAACCACGAAGGTATGAGAAATACTTAATGGAGTCAAAGAGAAATCCCACATTGTGCGAAATTATCAGGTTTTTCCTAAACAACACGTTGTAACTCTATATGCATTTGTGTTGCATGTATGTCTAAGCTTGTATCTTCCAAAGAGTATGGACTGTACAATTTTCTATTGGAAGAATATGTGTGCATACCACATTTAAGGAAATACAATGTTGCAGACTAAAGACAACCAGGAATATTTTAGAAATACTTAATCACTACGAAAATAAATCCTGCATTGTGTGAAATTATTTTGTTTTTCCTATACAAAAGGCTGTACCTCTATGTGCTTTTGTGTTGTGTCTATCTCTAAACATGTATCTCCACAGAGAATGCACTGTTCAGTTTTCTCTTGGGAGTATCTGTGTGAAAACCATATTTTAAAGAAATACAGTTTTTCAGAGTAAAGACAACCACAAATTAATTAGAAATGTTTAATCTGGACGAAAAAAATCCCGCATTGTTCGAAATTATCTTCTTTTCCCTAAACAACACATTTTAACTCTATGTGATTTGGTGTTGCATGTATGCCTAAGCATGTAACCTCCACAGAGAATGCACTCTACAGTTTTCTCTCGAAAGTATATGTGCGAATTCCACCTTTTAAGGAAATACAGTGTTGCAGAGCAAAGACAACCACGAATGTATTACAAATACTTAATCTGGACGAGAAGAAATCCCCCATTGTGCGAAATTATATTGTTTTTCCTACACAACATTTTGTAACTCTATGTGCTTTGCTGTTGCGTGTAAGTCTAAGCGTGCATCTTCCACAGAGAATGCACTGTACATTTTTCTCTCGGAAGAATATGTGCAAATACCTAATTTTAAGGAAAAACAATATTGCAGAATAAAGAAAACCACGAATATTTTAGAAATACTTAATCTGTACTAGAAGAAATCCATCATTTGTCGAAATTATCTTGTTTTTCTTAAACAACACATTGTAACTCAATATGTTTTGGTGTTGGGTGTATGTCTAAGCATGTATCTTCCATAGAGAATTGACTCTACACTTTTCTCTCGGGAGTAAATGTGCGAGTACCATATTTAAAAGAAATACAGTGTTGCAGAGTAAAGACAGCCAGGAATATATTAGAAATACTTATTCTGGACAAGAAAAAATCCTGCCTTGTGCGAAATTATCTTATTTTTCCTAAGCAACACGTTGTAACTTTATGTGCTTTGCTGTAACGTGTATGTCTAAGCATGTATCTTCCACAGAGATTGCACTGTACAATTTTCTCTCGGAAGAATATGTGTGAATACCACATTTAAAGGAAATACAGGGTTGCAGAGTAAAGACAGCCACAAATGTTTTAAAAATACTTAATCTGGATGAGAAGAAATCCCTCATTTTGCGAAATTATCTTGTTTGTCCTAAACAACACGTTGTAACTCTAGGTGCTTTGGTGTTGCGTGTATGTCTAAGCATGTATCTTCCACAGAGAAAGCACTGTACAGTTTTTTCTGAACTATTTGTGTGAATACCACATTTTCTAGCCCCCCACTCCCCGAAAGTCTCGTAAGCCCCCTTCTCTTCCCCTGTCCTCCCACCCACCCCTTCCCACTTCCCTGTTCTGGTTTTGTCGAATACTGCTTCACTGAGTCTTTCTAGAACCAGGGGCCACTCCTCCTTTCTTCTTGTATCTCATTTGATGTGTGGATTATGTTTTGGGTATTCCAGTTTTCTAGGTTAATATCCACTTATCAGTGAGTGCATACCATGATTCACCTTTTGAGTCTGGGTTACCTCACTTAGTATGATGTTCTCTAGCTCCATTAATTTGCCTAAGAATTTCATGAATTCATTGTTTTTAATGGCTGTAACCACTCAAATATAAAAAGAACATCAAAAATGACAGGAAGTTATAATCACTATTCCCTAATATCTCTTAACATCAATGGTCTCAATTCCCCAATAAAAAGACATAGACTAACAGACTGGATAAGGAAACAGGACCCTACAATTTGCTGTATACAGGAGACACACCTCAGTGTCAAAGATAAAAACTACCTTAGAGTAAAAGGCTGGAAGACAATCTTACAAGCCAATGGTCACAGGAAACGAGCAGGAGTAGCCATTTTAATATCAGATAAAATTGACTTTCAACCTAAAGTCATCAAAAGAGACACAGAAGGACATTTCTTGCTGGTCAAAGGAAAAATCCACCAAGAAGAACTTTCAATTCTGAACATCTATGCGCCAAATGCAAGGGCACCCTCATTCGTAAAAGAAACTTTACTAAAGCTCAAAGCACACATTGCACCTAACACAATAATTGTGGGGGACTTCCACACTCCACTTTCCTCAATGGAGCGATCGGGAAAACAGAAACTAACCAGGGACACAGTAAAACTAATTGAAGCTTTGGACCAATTGGATTTGACTGATATTTATAGAACATTTCACCCTAAAGCAAAAGAATATACCTTTTTCTCAGCACCTCATGGTACCTTCTCCAAAATCGACCATATAATTGGACACAAGGCAGACCTCAACAAATATAAGAAGATCGAACTAATCCCATGCCTCCTATCAGATCACTATGGAGTAAAAGTGGTCTTCAATAGCAACAAAAACAACAGAAAACCCACATACACGTGGAAACTGAACAATATTCTACTCAATGATACCTTGGTCAAGGAAGAAATAAAGAAAGAAATTAAAGACTTTTTAGAACACAATGAAAATGAAAACACAACATACCCAAATCTATGGGACACAATGAAAGCAGTGCTAAGAGGAAAACTCATAGCCCTGAGTGCCTCCAAAAAGAAAATGGAGAGAGCATACATTACCAGCTTAATGACACACCTGAAAGCCCTGGAACAAAAAGAAGCTACTTCACACAGGAGGAGTAGAAGGCAGGAAATCATCAAACTCAGGGCCGAAATCAATCAAGTAGAAACAAAGAGAACCATACAAAAAAATCAACAAAACCAGGAGCTGGTTCTTTGAGAAAATCAACAAGATAGATAAACCCTTAGCCAGACTGACCAAAGGGCACAGAGAAAGTATCCAAATTAACAAACTTAGAAATGAAAAGGGAGATATAACAACAGAAACTGAGGAAATACAAAAAATCATCAGATCCTACTACAAGAGACTGTACTCAACACAACTGGAGAATCTGGGGGAAATGGACAATTTCCTTGACAGATACCAAATACCAAAATTAAATCAGGACAAACAGGATCATCTAAACAGTCCCATAATGCCTAAAGAAATAGGAGTCATAGAAATTCTTCCAACCAAAAAAAGCACAGGACCAGATGGTTTAAGTGCAGAATTCTATCAGACCTTCAAAGAAGAATTAACACCAATACTCTTCAAACTATTCCACAAAATAGAAACAGAAGGAACACTACCCAATTCCTTCTACGAAGCCACAATTACGCTGATACCAAAGCCACACAAAGATCCAACAAAGAAAGAGAACTTCAGACCAATTTCCCTTATGAACATCGATGCAAAAATACTCAATAAAATTCTTGCCAACCGAATCCAAGAACACATCAAAACGATCATCCACCATGATCAAGTAGGCTTTATCCCGGGAATGCAGGGTTGGCTCAATATATGGAAATCCATCAATGCAATCCACTACATAAACAAACTCAAAGAACAAAACCACATGGTCATTTCATTGGATGCTGAAAAAGCACTTGACAAAATTCAGCATCCTTTCATGCTTAAAGTCTTGGAGAGAACAGGAATTCAAGGCCCATACCTAAACATAGTAAAAGCAATATACAGCAAACCGGTAGCCAGCATCAAACTAAATGGAGAGAAACTTGAAGCAATCCCACTGAAATCAGGTACCAGACAAGGCTGCCCCCTTTCTCCTTATCTTTTCAATATGGTACTTGAGGTACTAGCTCGGGCAATTCGACAACATAAGGAGGTCAAAGGGATACAAATTGGAAAGGAAGAAGTCAAACTATCATTATTTGCAGACGACATGATAGTCTACCTAAGTGACCCAAAAAACTCCACTAGAGAGCTCCTACAGCTGATAAACAACTTCAGCAAAGTGGCAGGTTATAAAATCAACACAAGCAAATCAGTGGCCTTCCTATACTCAAAGGATAAGCAGGCTGAGAAAGAAATTAGGGAAATGACCCCCTTCACAATAGCCACAATCAGTATAAAGTATCTTGGGGTGACTCTTACCAAACATGTGAAAGATCTGTATGGCGAATACCACATTTTAAGGAAATACAGTGTTGCAGAGTAAAGACAAACAGGGAAGTATTAGAAATACTTAATTGTGACCAAAAGAAATCCCACAGTGTGCGAAATCATCATGTTTTTCCTTAACAACACATGGTAATTCTATGTGATGTGATGTTGCGTGTATGTCTAAGAGTGTATCCTCCACAAAGAAAGTGCTGTACAGTTTTAACTCGAAAGTATATGTGCAAATACGATATTTTTAAGAAATACAGAGTTGCAGAGTAAAGACAACCACCAATGTGTTAGAAATACGTAATCCGGATGAGAAGAAATCCCGCATTGTGCGAAATTATCTTGTTTTTTTCTAAACAACATGTTATAACTCTATGTGCTTTGGTATTGTGTGTATGTCTAAGCATGAATGTTCCACAGAGAATGCACTGTACAATTTTCTCTTTGAAGAATATGTGCGAACACCACATTTTAAGGAAGTACAGGGTTGCAGAATAAAGATAACCATGAAAATCTTAGAAATACTTAATCTGAACAAGAAGAAATCCCTCATTGTGCAACATTATCTTGTTTTTCCTAACCAACACATTGTAACTTTATGTGCATTGGTGTTGAATGTATATCTAAGCATTTATCTTCCACAGAGAATGCACTGTACAGTTTACTCTCGGAAGAATATGTGTGAATACCACATTATAAGGAAATACAAAGTTGCAGAGTAAAGAAAACCACGAATGTTTTAGAAACACTTAATCGCGATCATAAGAAATCACTCATTGTGCGAAATTATCTTGTTTTCCTAAACAGCACGTTGTAACTCTATGTGCTTTTGTGTTGCATGCATATCTAAGCATATATCTTCACAAAGAGAATGCACTGTACAGTTTTTTCTCGGGAGTATATGTGCGAATAACATAGTTTAAGGAAAGACAGTTTTGCAGAGTAAAGACAACCACGTATTTGTTAGAAATAATTAATGTGGATGAAAGAAATTGTGCATTGCGCGAAATTATCTTGTTTTTCCTAAACAACTCGTTGTAACTCCATGTGTTTTGGTGTTAAGTGTATGGCTAAGCGTGTATCTTCCACAGAGAATGCACTCTACAATTTTTTTCAGAAGAATATGTGGGCATACCACATTTTAAAGAAATACAGGGTTGCAGAATAAAGACAAACATGAATGTTTTAGAAATTCTTAATCTGGACGAGAAGAAATCCCTTATTTTGCAAAATTATCTTGTTTTTCCTAAACAATACATTGTAACTCTATGTGCTTTGGTGTTGCGTGTATGTCTAAGCATGTATCTTCCTCAGAGAATGCACTGTACAATTTTCTCTCTGAAGAATATTTGCAAATACCACTCTTTAAGGAAATACATTCTTGTAGAGTAAAGACAACCACGAAAGTATTAGATATACTTAATATGGATGAGAATAAATCTCGCATTGTGCTACACTATCTTGTTTTTCTTAAACAACACGTTGTAACTCTGTGTGCTTTGGTGTTCCGTGTATTTCTAAGTGTGTATCTTCCACAGAGATACACTGTACAATTTTCTGTCTGAAGAGCATGTGCGGATACCAAATTTAAAGAAATACAGTGTTGCAGAGTGAAGACAACCATGATGTTTTAGAAATACTTAATCTGAATAAGAAGAAATCCCTCATTTTTCGAAATTATCTTGTTTTTCCTAAACAACAAGTGGTAAATCTAGGTGCTTTGGTGTTGCATGTATGTCTAAGCATGTATCTTCCACAGAGAATGCACTGTACAGTTTTCTCTCAAAAGAATATGTGGAAATACCACATTTTAAGGAAATACAGTGTTGCAGGGTAAAGACAAACACGAATGTATTAGAAATACGTAATTGCGCGTGATGAAATCCCTCAGTGAGCAAAATTATCGTGTTTTCCTAAACAACATGTGGTAACTCTATTTGCTTTGGTGTTGCGTGTATGCTAAGAATTTATCTTCCAAAGAGAATGCACTGAACAGTTTTATCTCGAAAGTATATGGGTGAATACGATATTTTAAGGAAATACAGTGTTGCATAGTAAAGACAACCACGAATGTATTAGAAATACTTAATCTGGATGAGAAGAATTCCCACATCTTTCAAAATTATCTGGTTTTTGCTAAACAACACGTTGTAACTCTATGTGCTTTATTTTTGTTGTGTGTCTGAGGTTGTATCATCCACAGAGAATGCACTGTACAATTTTCTCTTGGAAGAATATGAGCGAATACCACATTTTAAAGAAATACAGAGTTGCAGAGTAAAGACAACTACGAATGTTTTAGAAATACTTAATGTGGACGAGAAGAAATCCCTCATTTTGAGAAATTATCTTGTTTTTCCTAAACAACAAGATGTAAATCCATGTGCTGTGGTGTTGCATGTATGTCTAAGCATGTCTTCCACAGAGAATGCACTGAACAGTTTTATCTGTAAAGCATATGGGCAAATACCACATTTTAAGGAAATAACAGTGTTGCAGAGTAAAGACAACCACGAATTTATTAGACGTATTTAATCTGGACTAGAAGAAATCCTTCATTGTGCGAAATTATCTTGTTTTTCGTAATCAACATGTTGTAACTCTATGTCCTTTGGTGTTGCATGTATATCTAAGCGTGTATCTTCCACAGGGAATGCACTATACAGTTTTCTTTCTGAACTATATCTTCGAATACGAAAATTTAAAGAAAAACAGTGATGCAGAATAAAGAAAACCACGAATGTATTAGAAATACTTAATCGCGCCTAGAAGAAATCCCGTATTGTGCGAAATTATCTTGTTTTTCCTAATCAACACGTTGTATCTCTATGTGCTTCGGTGTTGCATGTATGTCTAAGCATGTATCTTACACAGAGAATGCACTGTACAGTTTTCTCTTGGAATAATATGTGCGAATAACATATTTTAGGGAAACGCAGGGTTGCAGAAAAAAGACAACCACGAAAGTTTTAGAAATTCTTAATCTGGACATGAAGAAAACACTCATTTTGTGAAATTATCTTGTTTTCCTAAAAAACACGTTGTAACTCTAAGTGCTTCAGTAGTACGTGTATGTCTAAGTGTTTGTCTTCCTCTTAGAATGTACTGTACACCTTTCTCTCTGAAGAATATGGGCGAATACCACATTTTAAGGAAATACATTGTTGCAGAGTAAAGACAACCACGAATGTATTAGATATATTTAATATGGACGAGAAGAAATCCCTCATTTTGAGAAATTATCTTGTTTTTCCTAAACAACAAGATGTAAATCTATGTACTGTGGTGGTGCATGTATGTCTAAGCGTGTCTTCCACAGAGAATGCACTGAACAGTTTTATCTCGAAAGTATATGGGCTAATACCACATTTTAAGGAAATACAGTGTTGCAGAGTAAAGACAACCACGAATGTATTAGAAGAACTTAATCTGAACTAGAATAAACCCTGCATTGTGCGAAATTATCTTGTTTTTCCTAATCAACACGTTGTACCTCTATGTGCTTTTGCGTTGCATGTATGTCTAAGCGTGTATCTTCAACAGAGAATGCACTGTACAGTTTTCTTTCTGAACTATATGTTCGAATACGAAATTTTAAGGAAAGACAGTGATGCAGAAAAAAAAAACACGAATGTATTAGAAATACTTAATCACGATGAGAAGAAATCCCGCATTGTGCGAAACTATCTTGTTTTTCCTAATCAACACGTTGCAACTCTATGTGCTTTTGTACTGCGTGTATGTCTAAGCATGTATCTTCCACAGAGAATGCACTGTACAGTTTTCTCTCGGAATAATACGTGCGAATACCACATTTTAAGGAAATGCAGGGTTGCAGAGGAAAGACAACCATGAATGTTTTAGAAATACTTAATCTGGACAAGAAGAAAACCCTCATTTTGCGAAATTATCTTTTTTTTCCTAAAAAACACGTTGTAACTCTATGTGCTTTGGTGTTGTGTGTATGTCTAAGTGGGTATCTTCCACAGAGAATGCACTGTACATTTTTTTCTTGGAAGGATATATGTGAATAACACATTTGAAGGAAATACAGGGTTGCAGAGTAAAGACAAACACGAATGTTTAAAAATACGTAATCTGGACAGGAAGAAATCCCTCATTTTGCGAAGTTATCTTGTTTTTCCTAAACAACACGTTGTAACTCTATGTGCTTCTGTAGTGCATGTATGGCTATGCTTTTATCTTCCACAGAGAATGCACTGTACATCTTTCTCTCTGAAGATTATGTGCGAATACCACATTTTAAGGAATTACAGTGTTGCAGAGTAAAGACAAACAGGAATGTATTAGAAATACTTAATTGTGACTAAAAGAAATCCCACAGTATGCGAAATTATATTGTTTTTCTTTAACAACACGTGGTAAATCTATGTGCTCTAGTATTGTGTGTATGTCTAAGCGTGTATCTTCCACAGAGAATGCACTGTACAGTTTTCTCTCAAAAGAAATATTGCAAATACCACATTTTAAGGAAATACAGTGTTGCAGGGTAAAGACAAACACGAATGTATTAGAAATACTTAATTACGCGTGATGAAATCCCTCAGTGTGCAAAATTATCTGTTTTTCTAAAAAACATGTGGTAACTCTATTTGCTTTGGTGTTGCGTGTATGCTAAGAATTTATCTTCCAAAGAGAATGCACTGAACAGTTTTATCTCGAAAGTATATGGGCGAATAAGATATTTTAAGGTAATACTGTGTTGCATAGTAAAGACAACCACGAATGTATTAGAAATACTTAATCTGGATGAGCAGAATTCACACATCTTTCAAAATTATATGGTTTTTCCTAAACAACACGTTGTAACTCTATGTGCTTTATTTTTGTTGTGTGTCTGAGGCTGTATCATCCACAGAGAATGCTCTGTACAATTTTCTCTTGGAAGAATATGTGCGAATACCACATTTTAAAGAAATACAGAGTTGCAGAGTAAAGACAACTACTAATGTTTTAGAAATACTTAATGTGGACAAGAAGAAATCCCTCTTTTGAGAAATTACCTTGTATTTCCTAAACAACACGTTGTAACTATATGCTTTTGTTTTGCTTGTGTGTCTGAGCTTGTTTCTTCCACAGAGAATGTACTGTACAATTTTCTCTCTGAAGAATATGTGCGAATACCACATTTTAAGGAAATATAGTGTTGAAGAGTAAAGACAACCATGAATGTTTTAGAAATTCTTAATCTGGAAAAGAAGAAAACCCTCATTTTGCGAAATTATCTTGTTTTCCTAAACAACACGTTGTAAAACTATGTGCTTTGGTTTTGTGTGTATGTCTAAGTGTGCATCTTCCACAGAGAATGCACTGTACAGTTTTTTTCTTGGAAGGATATGTGCGAATGCCACATTTTAGGGAAATACAGGGTTGCAGAGTAAAGACAACCACGAATGTTTAAAAATACATAATCTGGACGAGAAGAAACCCCGCATTGTGAGAAATTATCTTGTTTTTCCTGAACAACACGTTGTAACTCTATGTGCTTTGATAGTGCGTGTATGTCTAAGCGTGTATCTTCCACAGAGAATGCACTGTACAACTTTCTCTCTGCAGAATATGTGCGGATACCACATTTTAAGGAAATACAGTGTTGGAGAGTAAAGACAAACAGGAAAGTATTAGAAATACTTAATTGTGACTAAAAGAAATGCCACAGTGTGCGAAATCATCATGTTTTTCCATAACAACACGTGGTAATTCTATGTGATTTGATGTTGCGTGTATGTCTAAGAGTGTATCCTCCACAAAGAAAGCGCTGTACAGTTTTAACTCGAAAGTATATGTGCGAATACGATATTTTTAAGAAATACAGTGTTGCAGTGTAAAGACAACCACCAATGTGTTAGAAATATCTAATCTGGACGAGAAGAAATCCCGCATTGTGTTAATTATCTTGTTTTTCCTAAACAACACGTTGTAACTCTATGTGCTTTGGTGTTGCGTGTATGTCTAAGCATGTATCTTCCACAGAGAATGCACTGCACAATTTGCTCTTTGAAGAATATGTGCGAATACCACATTTTAAGGAAGTACAGGGTGGCAGAATAAAGACAACCATGAATATCTTAGAAATACTTAATCTGAACAAGAAAAAAATCCCTCATTGTGCAACATTATCTTGTTTTTCCTAAACAACACATTGTAACTCTATGTGCTTTTGTGTTGAATGTATATCTAAGCATATATCTTCCATAGAGAATGCACTGTACACTTTACTCTCAGAAGAATATGTGGGAATACCACATTTAAAAGAAATACAGGGTTGCAGATTAAAGACAACTCGAATGTTTTGGAAACACTTAATCGAGATCACAAGAAATCACTCATTGTGCAAAATTATCTAGTTTTTCCTAAACAGCACGTTGTAACTCTATGTGCTTTTGTGTTGCATGTATATCTAAGCGTATATCTACCAAAGAGAATGCACTGTACAGTTTTTTTCTCTGGAGTATATGTGCGAATATCTTATTTTAAGGAAATACAATGTTGCAGAGTAAAGACAACCACGAATTTGTTAGAAATACTTAATGTGGATGTAAGAAATTGTGCATTGCACGAAATTATCTTGTTTTTCCTAAACAACACATTGTAACTCCATGTGCTTTGGTGTTACGTGTATGGCTAAGTGTGTATCTTCCACAGAGAATGCACTCTACAATTTTTCTCGGGAGAATATGTGGGCATACCACATTTTAAAGAGATACAGTGTTGCAGAGTAAAGACAAAATGAATGTTTTAGAAATTCTTAATCTGGACGAGAAGAAATCCCTCATTTTGTAAAATTATCTTGTTTTTCCTAAGCAATACATTGTAACTCTATGTGCTTTGATGTTGCGTTTATGTCTAAGCATGTATCTTCCTCAGAGAATGCACTGTACAATTTTCTCTCTGAAGAATATGTACGAATACTACTTTTTAAGGAAATACAATGTTGTACAGTAAAGACAACCATGAATGAGTTAGATATACTTAATCTGGACGAGAAGCAATATCGCATTGTGCGAAATTATCTTGTTTTTCCTAAACAACAGGTTGTAACTCTATGTGTTTTGGTGTTGCATGTATTTCTAAGCGTGTATCTTCCACAGAGATGCACTTTACAATTTTCTGTCTGATGAATATGTGCAAATACCACATTTATAGAAATACAGTGTTGCAGAGTAAAGACAACCATGATGTTTTAGAAATACTTAATCTGGATAAGAAGAAATCCCTCATTTTTCGAAATTATCTTGTTTTTCCTAAATAACAAGTTGTAAATCTAGGTGCTTTGGTGTTGCGTGTATGTCTAAGCATGTATCTTCCACAGAGAATTCACTCTACAGTTTTCTCTCAAAAAGAATATGTGCAAATACCACATTTTAAGGAAATACAGTATTGCAGAGTAAGACAAACACGAATGTATTAGAAATACTTAATTGCGTATGATGAAATCCCTCAGTGTGCAAAATTATCGTGTTTTCCTAAACAACATGTGGTAACTCTATTTGCTTTGGTGTTGCGTGTATGTCTAAGAATATATCTTCCACAGAGAATGCACTGAACAGTTTTCTCTGGGAGGTATTTGTGCGAATACGATATTTTAAGGAAATACAATGTTGCATGCAACCACGAATGTATAAGAAATACTTAATCTGGACGAGAAGAATTCCCACATCTTGCAAATTATCTTGTTTTTCCTAAACAACACGTTGTAAATCTATGTGCTTATTTTTGGTTGTGTGTCTGAGCTTGTATCTTCCACAGAGAATGCACTGTACAATTTTCTCTTGGAAGAATATGTGCGAATACCACATTTTAAGGAAATACAGTGTTGCAGAGTAAAGACAGCCATGAATATTTTAGAAATACTTAATCTGGATGAGAATAATTGCCACATCTTGCAAAATTATATTGTTTTTCCTAAACAACACGTTGTAACTCTATGTGCTTTAGTTTTGGTTGTGTGTCTGAGCTTGTATCTTCCACAGAGAATGCACTGTACAATTTTCTCTTGGAAGAATATGTGCGAATACCACATTTTAAGGAAATACAGTGTTGCAGAGTAAAGACAACCACGAATGTTTTAGAAATACTTAATGTGGACGAGAAGAAATCCTCATTTTGAGAAATTATCTTGTTTTTCCTAAGCAACAAGATGTAAATCTATGTACTGTGGTGTTGCAAGTATGTCTAAGCGTGTCTTCCACAGAGAATGCACTGAACATTTTTATCTGGAAAGTATATGTGTGAATACCACATTTTAAGGAAATACATTGTTACAGAGTAAAGACAATCACGAATGTATTAGAAGCACTTAATCTGGACTACAAGAAACCCCGCATTGTGCGAAATTATCTTGTTTTTCCTAATCAACACGTTGTACCTCTATGTGCTTTTGAGTTGCGTGTACGTCTAAGCGTGTATCTTCCACAGAGAATGCACTATACAGTTTTCTTTCTGAACTTTATGTTCGAATACAAAATTTTAAGGAAAGACAGTGATGTAGAATAAAGAAAACCACGAATATATTAGAAATACTTAATAACGATGAGAAGAAATCCCGCATTGTGCGAAATTATCTTGTTTTTCCTAATCAACACATTGTAACTCTATGTGCTTTTGTGTTGCGTGTATGTCTAAGCATGTATCTTCCACAGAGAATGCACTGTACAGTTTTCTCTCGGAATAATATGTGCGAATACCACATTTTAAGTTAATGCAGGGTTGCAGAGGAAAGACAACAACGAATGTTTTACAAATACTTAATATGGACAAGAAGAAAACCCTCATTTTGCGAAATTATCTTGTTTTCCTAAAAAACACGTTGTAACTCTATGTGCTTTGGTGTTGCGTGTATGTCTAAGTGTGTATCTTCCACAGAGAATGCACTGTACAATTTTTTCTTGGAAGGATATGTTTGAATACCACATTTGAAGGAAATACAGGGTTGCAGAGTAAAGACAAACACGAATGTTTAAAAATACGTAATCTGGACGAGAAGCAATCCCTCATTTTGCGAAGTTATCTTGTTTTTCCTAAACAACACGTTGTAACTCTATGTGCTTCTGTAGTGCATGTATGGCTAAGCGTGTATCTTCCACAGAGAATGCACTGTACATCTTTCTCTCTAAAGATTATGTGCGAATACCACATTTTAAGGAAATACAGTGTTGCATAGTAAAGACAAACAGGAATGTATTAGAAATACTTAATTGTGACTAAAAGAAATCCCACAGTGTGCGAAATTATCTTGTTTTTCCTTAACAACACGTGGTAAATCTATGTGCTCTGGTGTTGCGTGTATGCCTAAGCGTGTATCTTCCACAGAGAATGCACTGTACAGTTTTCTTTCTGAACTATTTGTGTGAATACTATATTTTAAGGAAATACAGTGTTGCAGAATAAAGACAACCACGAATGTATTAGAAATACTTAATTGTGACGAGAAGAAATCTCGCATTGTGCGAAATTATCTTGTTTTTCCTAAACAACACGTTGTAACTCTATGTTCTTTGGTGTTGTGTGTATGTCTAAGCATGTATCTTCCAAGGGGAATGCACTGTACAGTTTTCTCGCAGAATAATATGTGTGAATACCATATTTTAAGTAAATACAGGGTTGCAGAAAAAAGACATCAATGAATGTTTTAGAAATACTTAATCTGGACAAGAGGAAATCCATCATTTTGCAAAATTATCTTGTTTTCCTAAACCACACATTGTAACACTATGTGCTTTGGAGTTGCGTGTATGTCTAAGTGTGAATCTTCCACAGAGAATGCACTGTACAAATTTTTTCTTGGAAGGACATGTGCGAATACCACATTTCAAGGAAATACAGGGTTGCAGAGTAAAGACAAGCAAGAATGTTAAAAATATGTAATCTGGACGAGAAGAAATCCCTTATTTTGCGAAATTATCTTGTTTTTCCTAAACAAAACGTTGTAACTCTACGTGCTTTGGTCTTGCGTGTATGTCTAAGCATGTATCTTCCACAGAGAATGCACTGTACGACTTTCTCTCTGAAGAATATGTGCGAATACCACATATTAAGGAAATACAGTGTTGCAGAGCAAAGACGAACAGGAAAGTATTAGAAATACTTAATTGCGAATAAAGAAATCCTACAGTATGCGAAATTTTCGTGTTTTTCATTAACAACACGTGGTAAATCTATATCGAAAGTATATGTGCAAATACGATATTTTTAGAAATACAGTGTTGCAGAGTAAAGACAACCACGAATGTATTAGAAATACTTAAACGCGATGAGAAGAAATCCCGCATTGTGTGAAATTATCTTCTTTTTCCTAATCAACACGTTGTAACTCTATGTGCTTTAGTTTTGGTTGGGTGTCTGATCTTGTATCTTCCACAGAGAATGCACTGTACAATTTTCTCTTGGAAGAATATGTGCGAATACCATATTTTAAGGAAATACAGTGTTGCAGAGTAAAGACAACCACTAATGTTTTAGAAATACTTAATGTGGATGAGAAGAAATCCCTCATTTTGAGAAATTATCTTGTTTTTCCTAAACAACAAGATGTAAACCTATGTACTGTGGTGTTGCATGTATGTCTAAGCATGTCTTCCACAGAGAATGCACTGAACAGTTTTATCTGGAAAGTATATGGGCGAATACCACATTTTAAGGAAATACATTGTTGCAGAGTAAAGACAACCACGAATGTATTAGAAGCACTTAATCTGGACTACAAGAAACCCCGCATTGTGCGAAATTATCTTGTTTTTCCTAATCAACACGTTGTAACTCTATGTGCTTTTGTGTTGCGTGTATGTCTAAGCGTGTATCTTCCACAGAGAATGCACTATACAGTTTTCTTTCTGAACTATAGGTTCGAATATGAAATTTTAAGGAAAGAGTGTGATGCAGATGAAAGGAAACCATGAATGTATTAGAAATACTTAATCGCGATGAGAAGAAATCCCACATTGTGCGAAATTATCTTGTTTTTCCTAATCAACACGTTGTAACTCTATGTGCTTTTGTGTTGCGTGTATGTCTAAGCATGTATCTTCCACAGAGAATGCACTGTACAGTTTTCTCTTGGAATAATATGTGCGAATACTACATTTTAAGGAAATGCAGGATTGCAGAGGAAAGACAACCATGAATGTTTTAAAAATACTTAATCTGTACAAGAAGAAAACCCTCATTTTGCGAAATTATCTTGTTTTCCTAAAAAACACGTTGTAACTCTATGTGCTTTGGTGTTGCGTGTATGTCTAAGTGTGTATCTTCCACAGAGAATGCACTGTACAATTTTTTCTTGGAAGGATATGTGTGACTACCACGTATGACAGAAATACAGGGTTTCAGAGTAAAGACAAACAGGAATGTTTAAAAATACGTAATCTGGACGAGAAGCAATCCTTCATTTTGCGAAGTTGTTTTGTTTTCCCTAAACAACACGTTGTAACTCCATGTGCTTCTGTAGTGCATATATGGCTAAGCGTGTATCTTCCACAGAGAATGCACTGTACATCTTTCCCACTGAAGATTATGTGTGAATACCACATTTTAAGGAAATACAGCGTTGGAGAGTAAAGACAAACAGCAATGTATTAGAAATACTTCATTGTGACTAAAAGAAATCCCAAGTGTGCGAAATTATCTTGATTTTCCTTAACAACACGTGGTAAATCTATGTGCTCTGGTGTTGCATGTATGTCTAAGCGTTTATCTTCCACAGAGAATGCACTGTACAGTTTTCTTTCTGAACTATATGTGTAAATACTACATTTTAAGGAAATACAGTGTTGCAGAGGAAAGACAACCACGAATGTATTTGAAATACTTAATCTGGACGAGAAGAAATCCCGCATTGTGCGAAATTATCTTGTTTTTCCTAAACAACACGTTGTAACTCTGTGTGCTTTGGTGTTGCGTGTATGTCTAAGCATGTATCTAACACAGAGAATGCACTGTACAATTTTCTCTCTGAAGAATATGTGTGAATACCACATTTTAAGGAAGTACAGGGTTGCAGAATAAAGACAACCATGAATATCTTAGAAATACTTAATCTGAACAAGAAAAAAATCCCTCATTGTGCGACACTATCTTGTTTTTCCTAAACAACACATTGTAACTCTGTGTGCTTTCGTGTTGAATGTATATCTAAGAATATATCATCCATAGAGAATGCACTGTACATTTTACTCTCGGAACAATATATGTGAATACCACATTTTAAGGAAATACAGGGTTGCAGGGTAAAGACAACCATGCATGTTTTGGAAACACTTAATCGTGATCACAAGAAATCACTCATTCTGCGAAATTATCTAGTTATTCCTAAACAGCACGTTGTAATTCTATGTGCTTTTGTGTTGCATGTATATCTAAGCGTATATCTACCAAAGAGAATGCACTGTACAGTTTTTTCTCTGGAGTATATGTGCAAATACCATATTTTAAGGAAATACAGTGTTGCAGAGTAAAGACAAACTCGAAGGTATTAGAAATACTTAATTGCGCATGATGAAATCCCTCAGTGTGCAAAATTATCATGTTTTCCTAAACAACATGTGGTAACTCTATTTGCTTTGGTGTTGCATGTATGTCTAAGAATTTATCTTTCACAGAGAATGCACTGAACAGTTTTATCTCGAAAGTATATAGGCGAATACGATATTTTAAGGAAATACAATGTTGCATAGTAAAGACAACCACGAATGTTTTAGAAATACTTAATCTGGACGAGAAGAATTACCACATTTTGCAAAATTAACTTGTTTTTCCAAAACAACACGTTATAACTCTATGTGCTTTTGCTTTGGTTGTGTGTCTGAGCTTGTATCTTCCACAGAGAATGCACTGTACAATTTTCTCTTGGAAGAATATGTCCAAATACCACATTTTAAGGAAATACAGTGTTGCAGAGTAAAGACAACCACGAATGTTTTAGAAATACTTAATGTGGATGAGAAGAAATCCCTCATTTTGAGAAATTATCTTGTTTTTCCTAAACAACAAGATGTAAACCTATGTACTGTGGTGTTGCAAGTATGTCTAATCATGTCTTCCACAGAGAATGCACTGAACAGTTTTATCTGGAAAGTATATGGACGAATACCACATTTTAAGGAAATACATTGTTGCAGAGTAAAGACAACCACGAATGTATTAGAAGCACTTAATCTGGACTACAAGAAACCCCGCATTGTGCGAAATTATCTTGTTTTTCCTAATCAACACGTTGTAACTCTATGTGCTTTTGTGTTGCGTGTATGTCTAAGCGTGTATCTTCCACAGAGAATGCACTATACAGTTTTCTTTCTGAACTATAGGTTCGAATATGAAAATTTAAGGAAAGACTGTGATGCAGATTAAAGGAAAGCATGAATGTATTGGAAATACTTAATCGCGATGAGAAGAAATCCCGCATTGTGCGAAATTATCTTGTTTTTCCTAATCAACACGTTGTAACTCTATGTGCTTTTGTGTTGCGTGTATCTCTAAGCATGTATCTTCCACAGAGAATGCACTGTACAGTTTTTCTCTTGGAATAATATGTGCGAATACTACATTTTAAGGAAATGCAGGGTTGCAGAGGAAAGACAACCATGAATGTTTTAAAAATACTTAATCTGTACAAGAAGAAAAGCCTCATTTTGCGAAATTATCTTGTTTTCCTAAAAAACACGTTGTAACTCTATGTGCTTTGGTGTTGCGTGTATGTCTAAGTGTGTATCTTCTACAGAGAATGCACTGTACAAGTTTTTCTTGGAAGGATGTGTGTGACTACCACGTATGACAGAAATACAGGGTTTCAGAGTAAAGACAAACAGGAATGTTTAAAAATACATAATCTGGACGGGAAGCAATCCTTCATTTTGCGAAGTTGTTTTGTTTTTCCTAAACAACACGTTGTAACTCCATGTGCTTCTGTAGTGCGTATATGGCTAAGCGTGTATCTTCCACAGAGAATGCACTGTACATCTTTCCCTCTGAAGATTATGTGCGAATACCACATTTTAAGGAAATACAGTGTTGGAGAGTAAAGACAAACAGCAATGTATTAGAAATACTTAATTGTGAGTAAAAGAAATCCCACAGTGTGCGAAATTATCTTGTTTTTCCTTAACAACACATGGTAAATCTATGTGCTCTTGTGTTGCATGTATATCTAAGCATTTATCTTCCACAGAGAATGCACTGTACAGTTTTCTTTCTGAACTATATGTGTAAATACTACATTTTAAGGAAATACAGTGTTGCAGAGGAAAGACAACCACGAATGTATTTGAAATACTTAATCTGGACGAGAAGAAATCCCGCATTGTGCGAAATTATCTTGTTTTTCCTAAACAACACGTTGTAACTCTGTGTGCTTTGGTGTTGCGTGTATGTCTAAGCATATCTAACACAGAGAATGCACTGTACAATTTTCTCTCTGAAGAATATGTGTGAATACCACATTTTAAGGAAGTACAGGGTTGCAGAATAAAGACAACCATGAATATCTTAGAAATACTTAATCTGAACAAGAAAAAAATCCCTCATTGTGCGACACTATCTTGTTTTTCCTAAACAACACATTGTAACTCTGTGTGCTTTCGTGTTGAACGTATATCTAAGAATATATCATCCATAGAGAATGCACTGTACATTTTACTCTCGGAACAATATATGTGAATACCACATATTAAGGAAATACACGGTTGCAGGGTAAAGACAACCACGGATGTTTTGGAAACACTTAATCGTGATCACAAGAAATCACTCATTCTGCGAAATTATCTAGTTATTCCTAAGCAGCACGTTGTAATTCTATGTGCTTTTGTGTTGCATGTGTATCTAAGCGTATATCTACCAAAGAGAATGCACTGTACAGTTTTTTCTCTGGAGTATATGTGCAAATACCATATTTTAAGGAAATACAGTGTTGCAGAGTAAAGACAAACACGAATGTATTTGAAATACTTAATTGTGCATGATGAAATCCCTCAGTGTGCAAAATTATCGTGTTTTTCCTAAACAACATGTGGTAACTCTATTTGCTTTGGTGTTGCATGTATGTCTAAGAATTTATCTTCCACAGAGAATGCACTGAACAGTTTTATCTTGAAAGTATATAGGCGAATACAATATTTTAAGGAAATACAATGTTACATAGTAAAGACAACCACGAATGTTTTAGAAATACTTAATCTGGACGAGAAGAATTACCACATTTTGCAAAATTAACTTGTTTTTCCAAAACAACACGTTATAACTCTATGTGCTTTAGTTTTGGTTGTGTGTCTGAGCTTGTATCTTCCACAGACAATGCACTGTACAATTTTCTCTTGGAAGAATATGTGCGAATAGCACATTTTAAGGAAATACAGTGTTGCAGAGTAAAGACAACGTCGAATGTTTTAGAAATACTTAATCTGGACGAGAAGAATTACCACATCTTGCAAAATTAACTTGTTTTTCCTAAACAACACGTTGTAACTCTATGTGCTTTATTTTTGGTTGTGTGTTTGAGCTTGTATCTTCCACAGAGAATGTACTGTACAATTTTCTCTTGGAAGAATATGTGTGAATACCACATTTTAAGGAAATACAGTGTTGCAGAGTAAAGACAACCAGGAACGTTTTAGAAATACTTAATGTGGACGAGAAGAAATACCTCATTTTGAGAAATTATCTTGTTTTTCCTAAACAACAAGATGTAAATCTATGTACTGTGGTGTTGCAAGTATGTCTAAGCGTGTCTTCCATAGAGAATGCACTGAACAGTTTTATCTGGAAAGTATATGGGTGAATACCACATTTTAAGGAAATACAGTGTTGCAGAGTAAAGACAACCACGAATGTATTAGAAGCACTTAATCTGGACTACAAGAAACCCCGCATTGTGCGAAATCATCTTGTTTTTCCTAATCAACACGTTGTAACTCTATGTGCTTTTGTGTTGCGTGTATGTCTAAGTGTGTATCTTCCACAAAGAATGCACTATACAGTTCTCTTTCTGAACTATATGTTCGAATACGAAATTTTAAGGAAAGACAGTGATGCAGAATAAAGAAAGCCACAAATGTATTAGAAATACTTAATCGCGATGAGAAGAAATCCCGCATTGTGCGAAATTATCTTGTTTTTCCTAATCAACACGTTGTAACTCTATGTGCTTTTGTGTTGCGAGTATGTCTAAGCATGTATCTTCCACAGAGAATGCACTGTACAGTTTTCTCTCGGAATAATATGTGCGAATACCACATTTTAAGGAAATGCAGGTTTGCAGAGGAAAGACAACCATGAATGTTTTAGAAATACTTAATCTGTACAAGAAGAAAACCCTCATTTTGCGAAATTATCTTGTTTTCCTAAAAAACACATTGTAACACTATGTGCTTTGGAGTTGTGTGTATGTCTAAGTGTGTATCTTCCACAGAGAATGCACTGTACAGTTTCTTCTTGGAAGGATATGTGCGAATACCACATTTTAAGGAAATACAGGGTTGCAGATTAAAGACAACCACGAATGTATTTGAAATACTTAATCTGGACGAGAAGAAATCCCGCATTGTGCGAAATTATCTGGTTTTTCCTAAATAAGACGTTGTAACTGTATGCGCTTTGGTGGTGCATGTATATCTAAACATGTATATCTAAGCATTCCATAGAGAATGCACTGTACACTTTACTATCGAAAGAATATGTGTGAATACCACATTTTAAGGAAATACAGTGATGCAGAGTAAAGACAACCACGAATGTTTTGGAAACACTTAATCGAGATCACAAGAAATCACTCATTGTGCGAAATTACCTAGTTTTTCCTAAACAGCACGTTGTAACTCTATGTGCTTTTGTGTTGCATGTGTATCTAAGTGTATATCTACCAAAGAGAATGCACTGTACAGTTTTTTCTCTGGAGTATAGGTGCGAATATCATATTTTAAGGAAATACAATGTTGCAGAGTAAAGACAACCACGAATTTGTTAGAAATACTTAATGTGGATGAAAGAAATTGTGCATTGCACGAAATTATCTTCTTTTTCCTAAACAACACGTTGTAACTCCATGTGCTTTGGTGTTACGTGTAAGGCTAAGCGTGATTCTTCCACAGAGAATGCACTCTACAATTTTTCTCAGAAGAATATGTGGTCATACCACATTTTAAAGAAATACAGGGTTGCAGAGTAAAGACAAAAATGAATGTTTTAGAAATTCTTAATCTGGACGAGAAGAAGTCCCTCATTTTGTAAAATTATCTTGTTTTTCCTAAACAATACATTGTAACTCTATGTGCTTTGATGTTGCGTGTATGTCTAAGCATGTATCTTCCTCAGAGAATGCACTGTACAATTTTCTCTCTGAAGAATATGTGCGAATACTAATTTTTAAGGAAATAAAGTGTTGTAGAGTAAAGACAACCACGAATGAATTAGATATACTTAATCTGGACGAGAAGAAATATCGCATTGTACGAAATTATCTTGTTTTTCCCAAACAACACGTTGAAACGCTATGTGCTTTGGTGTTGCGTGTATTTCTAAGCGTGTATCTTCCACAGCGATGCACTGTACAATTTTCTGTCTGATGAATACGAGCGAATACCACATTTATAGAAACACAGTGTTGCAGAGTATAGACAACCATAATGTTTTAGAAATACTTAATCTGGATGAGAAGAAATCCCTCATTTTTCGAAATTATCTTGTTTTTCCTAAACAACAAGTTGTTAATCTAGGTGCTTTGGTGTTGCGTGTATGTCTAAGCATGTATCTTCCACAGAGAATGCACTCTACAGTTTTCTCTCAAAACAATATGTGCAAAAACCACATTTTAAGGAAATACAGTGTTGCAGAGTAAAGACAATCGTGAATGTATTAGGAATACTTAATTGCGCATGATGAAATCCCTCAGTGTGCAAAATTATCGTGTTTTTCCTAAACAACATGTGGTAATTCTATTTGCTTTGGTGTTGCGTGTATGTCTAAGAATTTATCTTCCACAGAGAATGCACTGAACAGTTTTATCTCGAAAGTATATAGGCGAATAGTATATTTTAAGGAAATACAATGTTGCATAGTAAAGACAATCACGAATGTATTAGAAATACTTAATCTGAACGAGAAGAATTCCCACATCTTGCAAAATTATCTTTTTTTCCTAAACAACACGTTATAACTCTATGTGCTTTTGTTTTGGTTGTGTGTCTGAGCTTGTATCTTCCACAGAGAATGTACGGTATAATTTTCTCTTGGAAGAATATGTGTGAATACCACATTTTAAGGAAATACAGTGTTGCAAAGTAAAGAATACTACGAATGTTTTAGAAATACTTAATGTGGACGAGAAGAAATCCCTTATTTTGAGAAATTATCTTGTTTTTTCTAAACAACAAGATGTAAATCTATGTGCTGTGATCTTGCAAGTATGTCTAAGCGTGTCTTCCACAGAATGGACTGAACAGTTTTATCTGGAAAGTATATGGGCGAATACCATATTTTAAGGTAATACAGTGTTGCAGAGTAAAGACAACCAAGTATGTATTAGAAGCACTTAATCCGGACTACAAGAAACCCCGCATTGTGCGAAATTATCTTGTTTTTCCTAATCAACACGTTGTAACTCTATGTGCTTTTGTGTTGCGTGTATGTCTAAGCGTGTACCTTCCACAGAGAATGCACTATACAGTTTTCTTTCTGAACTATATGTTCGAATACGAAATTTTAAGGAAAGACAGTGATGCAGAATAAAGAAAACCACAAATGTATTAGAAATCCTTAATCGCGATGAGAAGAAATCCCGCATTGTGCGAAATTATCTTGTTTTTCCTAATCAACACATTGTAACTCTATGTGCTTTTGTGTTGCATGTATGTCTAAGCATGTATCTTCCACAGAGAATGCACTGTACAGTTTTCTCTCGGAATAATATGTGCGAATACCACATTTTAAGGAAATGCAGTGTTGCAGAAGAAATACAACCATGAATGTTTTAGAAATACTTAATGTGGACAAGAAGAAAACCCTCATTTTGCAAAATTATCTTGTTTTCCTAAAAAACACGTTGTAAATCTATGTGCTTTGGTGTTGCATGCATGTCTAAGTGTGTATCTTCCACAGATAATGCACTGTACAATTTTTTCTTGGAAGGATAAGTGTGAATACCACATATGAAGGAAATACAGGGTTGCTGAGTAAAGACAACACGAATGTTTAAAAATACGTAATCTGGACGAGAAGCAATCCCTCATTTTGCGAAGTTATCTTGTTTTTCCTAAACAACACGTTGTAACTCTATGTGCTTCTGTAGTGCATTTATGGCTAAGCGTGTATGTTCCACAGAGAATGCACTGTACATATTTCTCTCTGAAGATTATATGCGAATACCACATTTTAAGTAAATACAGTGTTGCATAGTAAAGACAAACAGGAATGTATTAGAAATACTTAATTGTGAGTAAAAGAAATCCCACAGTGTGTGAAATTATCTTGTTTTTCCTTAACAACACGTGGTAAATCTATGTGCTCTGGTGTTGCATGTATGTCTAAGCGTGTATCTTCCACAGAGAATGCACTGTACAGTTTTCTTTCTGAAATATATGTGTGAATACTACATTTTAAGGAAATACAGTGTTGCAGAATAAAGACAACCATGAATGTATCAGAAATACTTAATCGCAACGAGAAGAAATCTCGCATTCTGTGAAATTATCTTGTTTTTCCTAAACAACACGTTGTAACTCTATGTTCTTTGGTGTTGCGAGTATGTCTAAACATGTATCTTCCACAGGTAATGCACTGTACAGTTTTCTCGCAGAATAATATGTGTGAATACCATATTTTAAGGAAATACAGGGTTGCAGAAAAAAGACATCCATGAATGTTTTAGAAATACTTAATCTGGACAAGAAGGAAACTCTCATTTTGCGAAATTATCTTGTTTTCCTAAACCACACGTTGTAACACTATGTGCTTTGGAGTTGTGTGTATGTCTAAATGTGTATCTTCCACAGAGAATGCACTGTACATTTTTTTTCTTGGAAGAATATGTGCGAATACCACATTTTAAGGAAATACAGGGTTGCAAAGTAAAGACAACCACGAATGTTTAAAAATACGTAATCTGGACGAGAAGAAATCCCTCATTTTGCGAAATTTTCCTGTTTTTCCTAAACAACACGTTGTAACTCTATGTGCTTCTGTCGTGCGTGTATGTCTAAGCATGTATCTTCCACAGAGAATGCACTGTACAACTTTCTCTCTGAAGAATATGTGTGAATAACACATATTAAGGAAATACAGTGTTGCAGAGTATAGCCGAACAGGAAAGTATTAGAAATACTTAATTGCGACTAAAAGAAATCCCACAGTGTGCGAAATTATCGTGTTTTTCCTTAACAACACGTGGTAAATCTCTATCGAAAGTATATGTGCAAATACGATATTTTTCGTATGTATTTGAAATACTTAATCTGGATGAGAAGAAATCCCGCATTGTGCCTAATTATCTTGTTTTTCCTAAACAACACGTTGTAACTCAATTTGCTTTGGTGTTGCGTGTATGTCTAAGCATGTATCTTCCACAGAGAATACACTGTACAAATCTCTCTCTGAAGAATATGTGCGAATACCACATTTTAAGGAAGTACAGGGTTGCAGAATAAAGACAACCATGAATACCTTAGAAAAACTTAATCTGAACAAGAAAAAATCCCTCATTGTGCGACATTATCTTGTTTTTCCTAAAGAACAGATTGTAACTCTATGTGCTTTTGTGTTGAATGTATATCTAAGCATATATCTTCCATAGAGAATGCACTGTACACTTTACTCTCACAAGAATATGTGTGAATACCACATTTTAAGGAAATAAAGGGTTGCAGAGTAAAGGCAACCATGAATGTTTTGGAAACACTTAGATGAGATCACAAGAAATCACTCATTGTGCGAAATTATCTAGTTTTTCCTAAACAGCACGTTTTCCTAAACAACACTATTTCCTTTTGTGTTGCATGTATATCTAAGCGTATATCTACCAAAGCGAATGCACTGTACAGTTTTTTCTCTGGAGTATAGGTGTGAATATCATATTTTAAGGAAATACAATGTTGCAGAGTAAAGACAACCACGAATTTGTTAGAAATACTTAATGTGGATGAAAGAAATTGTGCATTGCACGAAATTATCTTGTTTTTCCTAAACAACATGTTGTAACTCCATGTGCTTTGGTGTTAAGTGTATGGATAAGCGTGTATCTTCCAGAGAGAATGCACTCTACAATTTTTCTCAGAAGAATATGTGGGCATACCACATTTTAAAGAAATACAGGGTTACAGAGTAAAGACAAACATGAATGTTTTTGAAATTCTTAATCTGGATGAGAAGAAATCCCTCATTTTGTAAAATTATCTTGTTTTTCCTAAACAATACATTGTAACTCTATGTGCTTTGATGTTGCGTGTATATCTAAGCGTGTATCTTCCTCAGAGAATGCACTGTACAATTTTCTCTCTGAAGAATATGTACGAATACTACTTTTTACGGAAATACAGTGTTGTAGAGTAAAGACAACCACGAATGAATTAGATATACTTAATCTGGATGAGAAGAAAATCGCATTATGCGAAATTATCTTGTTTTTCCTAAACAACACGTTGTAACTCTATGTGCTTTGGTGTTGCGTGTATTTCTAAGCGTGTATCTTCCACAGAGATGCACTGTACAATTATCTGTCTGATGAATATGTGCGAATACCACATTTATAGAAATACAGTGTTGCAGAGTAAAGACAACCATGATGTTTTAGAAATACTTAATCTGGATGAGAAGAAATCCCTCAATTTTTGAAATTATCTTGTTTTCCTAAACAAAAAGTTGTAAATCTAGGTGCTTTGGTGTTGTGTGTATGTCTAAACATGTATCTTCCACAGAGAATGCACTGTACAGTTTTCTCTCAAAAGAATATGTGCAAATACCACATTTTAAGGAAATACAGTGTTGCAGAGTAAAGACAAACATGAATGTATTAGAAATACTTAATCTGGACGAGAAGAATTTCACACATCTTGCAAAAGTATCTTGTTTTTCCTAAACAACACGTTGTTACTCAATGGGCTTTAGTTTTGGTTGTGTGTCTGAGCTTGTATCTTCCACAGAAAATGCACTGAACAGTTTTATCTCGAAAGTATATAGCCGAATACGATATTTTAAGGAAATACAATGTTGCAGAGTAAAGACAACCAGGAATGTTTTAGAAATACTTAATCTGGACGAGAAGAATTCCCACATCTTGCAAAATTAACTTGTTTTTCCTAAACAACACGTTGTAACTCTATGTGCTTTAGTTTTGGTTGTGTGTCTGAGCTTGTATCTTCCACAGAGAATGCACTGTACAATTTTTTCTTGGAAGAATATGTGCGAATAGCACATTTTAAGGAAATACAGTGTTGCAGAGTAAAGACAACCATGAATGTTTTAGAAATACTTAATGTGGATGAGAAGAAATCCCTCATTTTGAGAAATTATCTTGTTTTTCCTAAACAACAAGATGTAAATCTTTGTACTGTGGTGTTGCAAGTAAGTCTAAGCGTGTCTTCCACAGAGAATGCACTGAACAGTTTTATCTGGAAAGTATATGGGTGAATACCACATTTTAAGGTAATACAGTGTTGCAGAGTAAAGACAACCACGAATGTATTAGAGGTACTTAATCTGGACTACAGGAAACCCTGCATTGTGCGAAATTATCTTGTTTTTCCTAATCAACACGTTGTAACTCTATGTGCTTTTGTGTTGCGTGTATGTCTAAGCGTGTATCTTCCACAGAGAATGCACTATACAGTTTTCTTTCTGATTCAGTTTTCTTTCTGAACTATATTTTCGAATACGAAATTTTAAGGAAAGACAGTGATGCAGAATAAAGAAAACCACAAATGTATTAGAAATACTTAATCGCGATGAGAAGAAATCTCACATTGAGCGAAATTATCTTTTTTTTCCTAATCAACACTTTGTAACTCTATGTGCTTTTGTGTTGAGTGTATGTCTAAGCATGTAACTTCCACAGAGAATGCACTGTACAGTTTTCTCTTGGAATAATATGTGCGAATACCACATTTTAAGGAAATGCAGGGTTGCAGAGGAAAGACAACCACGAATGTTTTAGAAATACTTAATATGGACAAGAAGAAAACCCTCATTTTGCGAAATTATCTTGTTTTCCTAAAAAACACGTTGTAGTCTATGTGCTTTGGAGTTGCGTGTATGTCTAAGTGTGTATCTTCCACAGAGAATGCACTGTACATTTTTTTCTTGGAAGGATAAGTGTGAATACCACATTTGAAGGAAATACAGGGTTGCAGAGTAAAGACAAACACGAATGTTTAAAAATACGTAATCTGGACTAGAAGAAATCCCTCATTTTGAGAAGTTATCTTGTTTTTCCTAAACAACACGTTGTAACTCTATGTGCTTCTGTAGTGCATGTATGGCTAAGCATGTATCTTCCACAGTGAATGCACTGTACATCTTTCTCTCTGAAGATTATGTGGGAATCCCACATTTTAACGAAATACAGTGTTGCAGAGTAAAGACAAACAGGAATGTATTAGAAATACTTAATGGTGACTAAAAGAAATTCCACAGTGTGCGAAATTATCTTGTTTTTCCTTAAAAACACGTGGTAAATCTATGTGCTTTGCTTTTGCGTGTATGTCTAAGCGTATATCTTCCAGAGAGAATGTACTGTACAGTTTTTTTTTCTTGGAAAGATATGTGCGAATACCACATTTTAAGGAAATACAGGGTTGCAGAGTAAAGACAACCACGAATGTTTAAAAATATGTAATCTCGACGAGAAACAGTCCCTCATTTTGAAAATTATCTTGTATTTCCTAAACAACACGTTGTAACTCTATGTGCTTTGGTAGTGCGTGTATGTCTAAGCATGTATCTTCCACAGAGAATGCACTGTACAACTTTCTCTCTGAAGAATATGTGTGAATACCACATTTAAGGAAATACAGTGTTGCAAAATAAAGATAAACAGGAAAGTATTAGAAATACTTAATTGCGACTAAAGAAATCGCACAGTGTGCGAAATTATCTTGTCTTTCATTAACAACACGGGGTAAATCTATGTTATTTGGTGTTGCGTGTATGTCTAAGTGGGTTTCCTCCACAGACAATGCACTGTACAGTTTTAACTCGAAAGTATATGTGCGAATACGATATTTTGAGAAATACAGTGTTGCAGAGTAAAGACAACCACGAATTTAATAGAAATACTTAATCTGGACGAAAAAAAAATCCCACATTGTGCGAAATTATCTTGTTTTCCATAAACAACACGTTGTAACTCTATGTGCTTTGGTGTTGAGTGTTTATCTAAGCATGTATCTTCCACAGAGAATGCACTGTACAATTTTCTCTCTGACGAATATGTGCGAATACCACATTTTAAGGAAGTACAAGGCTGCAGAATAAAGACAAGCATGAATATCTTAGAAATACTTAATCTGAACAAGAAAATATCCCTCATTGTGTGAAATTATCTTGTTTTTCCTAAACAACACGTTGTAACTCTATGTGCTTTGGTGATGAATATATATCTAAGCATATATCTTCCATAGAGAATGCACTGTACTGTTTACTCTCGGAAGAATATGTGTGAATACCACATTTAAGGAAATACAGGGTTGCACAGTGAAGACAACCACGAACGTTTTAGAAACACTTAATAGCTATCACAAGAAATCACTCATTGTGAGAAATTATCTTGTTTTTCCTAAACAGCACGTGGTAACTCTATGTGCTTTTGTGTTGCATGTATATCTAAGCGTATATCTTCCAAAGAGAATGCATTGTACAGTTTTTTCTCTGAAGTATATGTGCGAATACCATATTTTAAGGAAATACAGTGTTGCAGAGTAAAGACAACCACGGATTTGTTAGAAATACTTAATGTGGATGAAAGAAATTGTGCATTGCGCGAAATTATCTTGTTTGTCATAAACAACACGTTGTAACTCCATGTGCTTTGGTGTTACGTGTATGGCTAAGCGTAACAATTTTTCTCAGAAGAATATGTGGGCATACCATATTTTAAAGAAATACAGGTTGCAGAGCAAAGACAAACATGAACGTTTTAGAAATTCTTAATCAGGACGAGAAGAAATCCCTCATTTTGTAAAATTATCTTGTTTTTCCTAAACAATACACTGTAACTCTATGTGCTTTGGTGTTGTGTGTATGTCTAAGAGTGTATCTTCCTCAGGGAATGCACTGTACAATTTTCTCTCTGAAGAATATGTGCGAATACCATTTTTTAAGGAAATACAGTGTTGTAGAGTAAAGACAACCACGAATGAATTAGATATACATAATCTGGACGAGAAGAAATATCGCATTGTGTGAAATTATCTTGTTTTTCCTAAACAACACGTTGTAACTCTATGTGCTTTGGGGATGTGTGTATTTCTAAGCGTGTATCTTCCACAGAGATGCACTGTACTATTTTCTGTCTGATGAAAATGTGCGAATAACACATTTATAGAAATACAGTGTTGCAGAGTAAAGACAACCACGAATGTTTTAGAAATACTTAATGTGGACGAGAAGAAATCCCTCTTTTTCAGAAATTATCTTGTTTTTCCTAAACAACAAGCTGTAATTCTATGTGCTTTGGTGTTGCGTGTATGTCTAAGCATGTATCTTCCACAGGGAATGCACTGTACAGTTTTCTTTTGTAATAATATGTGCGAATACCATATTTTAAGGAAATACAGTGTTGCAGAAAGAAGACATCCACGGATGTTTTAGAAATACTTAATCTGGACAAGAAAAAACCCTCATTTTGCGAAATTATCCTGTTTTCCTAAACAACACGTTGTAACACTATGTGCTTTGGTTTTGTGTGTATGTCTAAGTGTGTATCTTCCACAGAGAATGCACTGTACAGTTTTTTCTTGGAAGGATATGTGCAAATACCACATTTTAAGGAAATACAGGGTTGCAGAGTAAAGACAATCACGATTGTTTAAAAATACGTAATCTGGACTAGAAGAAATCCCTCATTTTGCGAAATTATCTTGTTTTTTCCTAAACAACATGTTGTAACTCTATGTGCTTTGGTAGTGCGTGTATGTGTAAGCGTGTTTCTTCCACAGAGAATGCACTGTACAACTTTCTCTCTGAAGAATATGTGCGAATACCACATTTAAGGAAATACAGTGCTGCAGAGTAAAGACAAACAGAAATGTATTAGAAATACTTAATGGTGACTAAAAGAAATCCCACAGAGTGCGAAATTATCTTGTTTTTCCTTAACAACACGTGGTAAATATATGTGCTTTGGTTTTGCGTGTATTTCTAAGCATATATCTTCCACAGAGAATTCACTGTGCAGTTTTCTTTCTGAACTATATGTGTGAATACTACATTTTAAAGAAATACAGTGTTGCAGAATAAAGACAACCACGAATGTATTAGAAATACTTAATCACGACGAGAAGAAATCTCGCATTGTGCGAAATTATCTTGTTTTCCTAAACAACACGTTGTAACTCTATGTTCTTTGGTGTTGCATGTATGTCTTAGCATGTATCTTCCACAGGTATTGGTCTGTAAAGTTTTCTCTCGGAATAATATGTGCGAATACCATAGTTTAAGAAAATACAGGGTGGCAGAAAAAAGACATCCACGAATGTTTTAGAAATACTTAATCTGGACAAGAAGAAAACCTCATTTTGCGAAATTTTCTTGTTTTCCTAAACAACACGTTGTAACACTTTGTGCTTTGGAGTTGCGTGTATGTCTAAGTGTGTATCTTCCACAGAGAATGCACTGTACAGTTTTTTCTTGGAAGGATATGTGTGAATACCACATTTTAAGGAAATACAGGGTTGCAGAGTAAAGACAACCACGAATGTTTAAAAATATGTAATCTGGACGAGAAGCAATCCCTCATTTTGAAAATTATCTTGTATTTCCTAAACAACACTTTGTAACTCTATGTGCTTTGGTAGTGCGTGTATATCTAAGCATGTATCTTCCCCAGAGAATGCACTGTACAACTTTCTCTCTGAAGAATATGTGCGAATACCACATTTAAGGGAATACAGTGTTGCAGAATAAAGACAAACAGGAACGTATTAGAAATACTTAATTGCGACTAAAAGAAATCGCACAGTGTGCAAAATTATCGTGTTTTTCATTAACAACACGGGGTAAATCTATGTTATTTGGTGTTGCGTGTATGTCTAAGAGGGTATCCTCCACAGACAATGCACTGTACAGTTTTAACTCGAAAGTATATGTGCGAATACGATATTTTGAGAAATACAGTGTTGCAGAGTAAAGACATCCACGAATTTATTAGAAATAATCTGGACGAGAAAACATCCCACATTGTGCGAAATAATCTTGTTTTTCCTAAACAACACATTGTAACTCTATGTGCTTTGGTGTTGCGTGTTTGTCTAAGCATGTAACTTCCACAGAGAATGCACTGTACAATTTTCTCTCTGAAGAATATGTGCGAATACCACATTGTAAGGAAGTACAAGGTTGCAGAATAAAGACAAGCATGAATATCTTAGAAATACTTAATCTGAACAAGAAAATATCCCTCATTGTGTGAAATTATCTTGTTTTTCCTAAACAACACGTTGTAACTCTATGTGCTTTGGTGTTGAATATATATCTAAGCATATATCTTCCACAGAGAATGCACTGTACAGTTTACTCTCTGAAAAATATGTGTGAATACCACATTTAAGGAAATACAGGGTTGCACAGTAAAGACAGCCACGAATGTTTTAGAAACACTTAATAGCTATCACAAGAAATCACTCATTGTGAGAAATTATCTTGTTTTTCCTAAACAGCACGTTGTAACTCTATGTGCTTTTGTGTTGCTTGTATATCTAAGCATATATCTTCCAAAGAGAATGCATTGCATAGTTTTTTCTCTGAAGTATATGTGCGAATACCATATTTTAAGGAAATACAGTGTTGCAGAGTAAAGAAAACCATGGATTTGTTAGAAATACTTAATGTGGATGAAAGAAATTGTGCATTGCATGAAATTATCTTGTCTGTCATAAACAACAAGTTGTAACTCCATGTGCTTTGGTGTTGCGTGTATGGCTAAGCGTGTATCTTCCACAGAGAATGCACTCTACAATTTTTCTCAGAAGAATATGTGGGCATACCACATTTTAAAGAAATACAGGGTTACAGAGCAAAGACAAACATGAATGTTTTAGAAATTCTTAATCTGGACGAGAAGAAATCCCTCATTTTGTAAAATTATCTTGTTTTTCCTAAACAATACACTGTAACTCTATGTGCTTTGGTGTTGTGTATATGTCTAAGCGTGTATCTTCCTCAGAGAATGCACTGTGCAATTTTCTCTCTGAAGAATATGTGTGAATACCATTTTTTAAGGAAATACAGTGTTGTAAAGACAACCACGAATGAATTAGATATACATAATCTGGACGAGAAGAAATATCGCATTGTGCGAAATTATCTTGTTTTTCCTAAACAACACGTTGTAATTCTATGTGCTTTGGGGATGCGTGTATTTCTAAGTGTGTATCTTCCACAGAGATGCACGGTACTACAATTTTCTGTCTGATGAATATGTGCGAATAACACATTTATAGAAATACAGTGTTGCAGAGTAAAGACAACCATGAATGTTTTAGAAATACTTAATGTGGACGAGAAGAAATCCCTCTTTTTCAGAAATTATCTTGTTTTACCTAAACAACAAGCTGTAACTCTATGTGCTTTGGTGTTGCGTGTATGTCTAAGCATGTATCTTCCACAGGGACTGCACTGTACAGTTTTCTCTTTTAATAATATGTGCGAATACAATATTTATGGAAATACAGTGTTGCAGAAAGAAGACATCCACGAATGTTTTAGAAATACTTAATCTGGACAAGAAAAAACCCTCATTTTGCGAAATTATCTTGTTTTCCTAAACAACACGTTGTAACACTATGTGCTTTGGTGTTGTGTGTATGTCTAAGTGTGTATCTTCCACAGAGAATGCACTGTACAGTTTTTTCTTGGAAGGATATGTGCAAATACCACATTTTAAGGAAATACAGGGTTGCAGAGTAAAGACAACCAAGATTGTTTAAAAATACGTAATCTGGACGAGAAGAAATCCCTCATTTTGCGAAATTATCTTGTTTTTTCCTAAACAACACGTTGTAACTCTATGTGCTTTGGTAGTGCGTGTATGTGTAAGAGTGTATCTTCCACAGAGAATGCACTGTACAACTTTCTCTCTGAAGAATATGTGTGAATACCACATTTTAAGGAAATACAGTGTTGCAGAGTAAAGACAAACAGGAAAGTATTAGAAATACTTAATTGCGACTAAAAGAAATCTCACAGTGAGCGAAAAAATCGTGTTTTTCCTTAACAATACGTGGTAAATCTATGTGATTTGTTGTTGCGTGTATGTCTAAGAGTGTATCCTCCACAGAGGAAGCACTGTACAGTTTAACTCGAAAGTATATGTGCGAATATGATATTTTTAAGAAATAAAGTGTTGCAGTGTAAAGACAACCACCAATGTATTAGAAATACTTAATCTGGACGAGAAGAAATCCCGCATCATGCGAAATTATCTTGTTTTTCCTAAACAATACGTTGTACCTCTATGTGCTTTGGTGTTGCGTGTTTGTCTAAGCATGTATCTTCCACAGAGAATGCACTGTACAATTTTCTCTCTGGAGAATATGTCTGAAATCCACATTTTAAGGAAGTACAGGGTTGCAGAATAAAGACAACCATGAATATCTTAGAAATACTTAATCTGAACAAGAAAAAAATCCCTCATTGTGCGAAATTATCTTGTTTTTCCTAAACAACACGTTGTAACTCTATGTATTTTGGTGTTGAATATATATCTAAGCATATATCTTCCATAGAGAATGCACTGAACAGTTTACTCTCGGAAGAATATGTGTGAATACCACATTTTAAGGAAATACAGGGTTGCAGAGTAAAGACAACCACCAATGTTTTAGAAACACCTAATCGCTATCACAAGAAATCACTCATTGTGTGAAATTATCTTGTTTTTCCTAAACAGCACGTTGTACCTCTATGTGCTTTTGTGTTGCATGTATATCTAAGAGTATATCTTCCAAAGAGAATGCACTGTACGGTTTTTTCCTCTGGAGTATATGTGTGAATACCATATTTTAAGGAAATACAGTGTTGCAGAGTAAAGACAACTACGGATTTGTTAGAAATACTTAATGTGGATGAAAGAAATTGTGCATTGCATGAAATTCTCTTGTATTTCCTAATCAACACATTGTAACTCCATGTGCTTTGGTATTACGTGTATGTATAAGTGTCTATCTTCCACAGAGAATGCACTGTACAATTTTTCTCAGAAGAATATGTGGGCATACCACATTTTAAAGAAATACAGGGTTGCAGAGCAAAGACAATCATGAATGTTTAGAAATTCTTAATCTGGACGAGAAGAAATCCCTCATTTTGTAAAATTATCTTGTTTTTCCTAAACAATACATTGTAACTCTATGTGCTTTGGTGTTGTGTGTATGCTTAAGCGTGTATCTTCCTAAGAGAATGCATTGTACAATTTTCTCTCTGAAGAATATGTGCGAATACCATTTTTTAAGGAAATACAGTGTTGTAGAGTAAAGACAACCACGAATGAATTAGATATACATAATCTGGACAAGAAGAAATATCGCATTGTGCGAAATTATCTTGTTTTTCCTAAACAACACGTTGTAACTCTATGTGCTTTGGGGATGCATGCATTTCTAAGCATGTATCTTCCACAGAGATGCACTGTACAATTTTCTGTCTGATGAATATGTGCGAATACCACATTTATAGAAATACAGTGTTGCAGAGTAAAGACAACCGTGATGTTTTAGAAATACTTAATCTGGATGAGAAGAAATCCCTCATTTTTCGAAAATATCTTGTTTTTCCTAAACAATAAGTTGTAAATCTAGGTGCTTTGGTGTTGCGTGTATGTCTAAGCATATATCTTCCCCAGAGAATGCACTGTACAGTTTTCTCTCAAAAGAATATGTGAAAATACCACATTTTAAGGTAATACAGTGTTGCAGAGTAAAGACAAACACGAATGTATTAGAAATACTTAATTGCGCATGATGAAACCCCTCAGTGTGCAAAATTATCGAGTTTTTCCTAAACAACATGTGGTAACTCTAGCTGCATTGGTGTTGCGTGTATGTCTAAGAATTTATCTTCCACAGAGAATGCACTGAACAGTTTTATATCGAAAGTATGTAGGTGAATACGATATTTTAAGGAAACACAGTGTTGCATAGTAAAGACAACCACGAATGTTTTAGAAATACTTAATCTGGATGGGAAGAATTCCCACATCTTACAAAATTATCTTGCTTTTCCTAAACAACACGTTGTAACTCTATGCTTTCATTTTGCTTGTTTGTCTGAGCTTCTATCTTCCACAGAGAATGCACTGTACAATTTTCTCTTGAAAGAATATGTGCGAACACCACATTTTAAGGAAATACAGTGTTACAGAGTAAAGACAACCACGAATGTTTTAGAAATACTTAATGTGGACGAGAAGAAATCCCTCATTTTCAGAAATTATCTTGTTTTTCCTAAACAAAAAGATGTAACTCTATGTGCTTTGGTGTTGCGTGTATGTCTAAGCATGTATCTTCCACAGTGAATGCACTGTACACTTTTCTCTTGGAATAATATGTGCGAATACCATATTTTAAGGAAATACAGGGTTGCAGAACAAAGACATCCATGAATGTTTAAGAAATACTTAATCTGGACAAGAAGAAAACCCTCATTTTGCGAAATTATCTTGTTTTCCTAAACAACACGTGGTAACACTATGTGCTTTGGTGTTGCGTGTATGTCTAAGTGTGTATCTTCCACAGAGAATGCACTGTACAGTTTTTTCTTGGAAGGATATGTGCGAATACCACATTTTAAGGAAATACAGTGTTGCAGAGTAAAGACAACCACGAATGTTTAAAAATACGTAATCTGGACGAGAAGAAATCCCTCATTTTGCAAAATTATCTTGTATTTCCTAAACAACACGGTGTAACTCTATGTGCTTTGGTAGTGCGTGTATGTCTAAACGTGTATCTTCCACAGAGAATGCACTGTACAACTTTCTCTATACAATATGTGCGAATACCACATTTTAAGGAAATACAGCGTTGCAGAGTAAAGACAAACAGGAAAGTATTAGAAATACTTAATTGCGACTAAAAGAAATCGCACAGTGTGCGAAATTATCGTGTTTTTCCTTAACAACACGGGATAAATCTATGTGATTTGGTGATGCGTGTATGTCTAAGAGTGTATCCTCCACAGAGAAAGCATTGTACAGTTTTAACTCGAAAGTATATGTGTGAATACGTTATTTTTAAGAAATACAGTGTTGCAGAGCAAAGACAACCACCAATGTATTAGAAATAATCTGGAAGAGAAGAAATCCCGCATTGTGTGAAATTATCTTGTTTTCCTAAACAACACGTTGTAACTCTATGTGCTTTGCTGTTGCGTGTATGTCTAAGCATGTATCTTCAACAGAGAATGCACTGTACAATTTGCTCTCTGAAGAATATGGGCGAATACCACATTTTAAGGAAATACAGGGTTGCAGAATAAAGACAACCATGAAAATCCTAGAATTAATCTGAACAAGAAGAAACCCCTCATTGTGTGATATTATCTTGTTTTTCCTAAACAACACGGTGTAACTCTATGTGCTTTGGTGTTGAATATATATCTAAACATATATCTTCCATAGAGAATGCACAGTACAGTTTACTCTCGGAAGAATATGTGTGAATACCACATTTTAAGGAAATACAGGGTTGCAAGTAAAGACAATCACGAATGTTTTAGAAACACTTAATCACGATCACAAGAAATCACTCATTGTGCGAAATAATCTTCTTTTTCCTAAACAGCACGTTATAACTCTATGTGCTTTTGTGTTGCATGTATATCTAAGCATGTATCTTCCAAAGAGAATGCACTGTGCAGTTTTTTCTCTGGAGTATATGTGCAAATACCATATTTTAAGGAAATACAGTGTTCCAGAATAAAGACAATCACAGATTTGTGAGAAATATTTAATGTGGATGAAAGAAATTGTGCATTGAACGAAATTATCTTGTTTTTCCTAAACAACACGTTGTAACTCCATGTGCTTTGGTGTTACGTGTATGGCTAAGCATGTATCTTTCAAAGAGAATGCACTGTACAATTTTTCTCTGAAGAATATAGTGGCATACCACATTTTAAAGAAATACAGGGTTGCAGAGCAAAGACAAACATGAATGTTTTAGAAATTCTTAATCTGGACGAGAAGAAATCCCTCATTTTGTAAAATTATCTTGTTTTTCCTAAACAATACCTTGCAAGTCTATGTGCTTTGTTGTTGTGTGTATGTCTAAGCGTGTATCTTCCTCAGAGAATGCACTGTACAATTTTCCCTCTGAAGAATATGTGCAAATACCACTTTTTAAGGAAATACAGTGTTGTAGAGTAAAGACAACCACGAATGAATTAGATATACATAATCTGGACGAGAAGAAATATCGCATTGTGCGAAATTATCTTCTTTTTCCTAAACAACACGTTGTAACTCTATGTGCTTTCAGGATGCATGTATTTCTAAGCGTGTATCTTCCACAGAGATGCACTGTACAATTTTCTGTCTGATGAATATGTGCGAATACCACATTTATAGAAATACAGTGTTGCAGAGTAAAGACAACCATGATGTTCTAGAAATACTTAATCAGTATGAGAAGAAATCCCTCATTTTTCAAAATTATCTTGTTTTTCCTAAACAAAAATTTGTAAATCTAAGTGCTTTGGTATTGCGAGTATGTCTAAGCATATATCTTCCCCAGAGAATGCACTGTACAGTTTTCTCTCAAAAGAATATGTGCAAATACCATATTTTAAGGATATACAGTGTTGCAGAGTAAAGACAAACACGAATGTATTAGAAATACTTAATTGCGCATGATGAAATCCCTCAGTGTGCAAAAATATCGTGTTTTTCCTAAACAACATGTGGTAACTCTAGTTGCTCTGGTGTTGCGTGTATGTCTAAGAATTTATCTTCCACAGAGAATGCACTCAACAGTTTTATCTCGAAAGTATATGGGCAAATACGATATTTTAAGGAAATACAGTGTTGCATAGTAAAGACAACCACGCATGTATTAGAAATACTTAATCTGGAAGAGAAGAATTCCCAGATCTTGCAAAATTATCTTGTTTTTCCTAAACAACACGTTGTAACTCTATATGCTTTAGTTTTGCTTGTTTGTCTGAGCTTGTATCTTCCACAGAGAATGCACTGTACAATTTTCTCTTGGAAGAATATGTGCGAATACCACATTTTAAGGAAATACATTGTTGCAGAGTAAGACAACCATGAATGTTTTAGAAATACTTAATGTGGACGAGAAGAAATCCCTCATTTTCAAAATTATCTTGTTTTTCCTAAAGAACAATATGTAAATCTATGTGCTTTGGTGTTGCGTGTATGTCTAAGCATGTATTTTCCACAGGGAATGCACTGTACAGTTTTATCTTGTAATAATATGTGCGAATACCATCTTTCAAGGAAATACAGGGTTGTGGAACAAAGACATCCATGAATGTTTTAGAAATACTTAATCTGGACAAGAAGAAAACTCTCATTTTGCGAAATTATCTTGTTTTCCTAAAAAACACAGGGTAACACTATGTGCTTTGGTGTTGCGTGTTTGTCTAAGTGTGTATCTTCCACAGAGAATGCATTGTACAGTTTTTTCTTGGAAGGATATGTGCGAATACCACATTTTAAGGAAATACAGGTTTGCAGAGTAAAGACAATCACGAATGTTTAAAAATACGTAATCTGGACGAGAAGAAATCCCTCATTTTGCGAAATTATCTTGTATTTCCTAAACAACACGTTGTAACTCTATGTGCTTTTGTAGTGCGTATATGTCTAAGCATGTATCTTCCACAGAGAATGCACTGTCCAACTTTCTCTCTGAAGAATATGTGCGAATACCACATTTTAAGGAAATACAGTGTTGCAGAATAAAGACAAACAGGAAAGTATTAGAAATACTTAATTGCGATTAAAAGAAATCGCACAGTGTGAGAAATTATCGAGTTTTTCCTTAACAACACGTGGTAAATCTATGTGATTTGGTGTTGCGTGTATGTCTAAGAGTGTATCCTCCACAGAGAAAGCACTTAAGAGTTTTAACTCGAAAGTATATGTGCGAATACGATATTTTTAAGAAATGCAGTGTTGCAGAGTAAAGACAACCACCAATGTATTAGAAATACTTGTTCTGGACGAGAAGAAATCCCGCATCGTGAGAAATTATCTTGTTTTACCTAAACAACACGTTGTAACTCTATTTGCTTTGCTGTTGTGTGTATGTCTAAGCATGAATGTTCCGCAGAGAATGCATTGTACAATTTTCTCTGTGAAGATAATGTGCAAATACCACATTTTAAGGAAGTACAGGGTGGCAGAATAAAGACAACCATGAAAATCCTAGAAATACTTAATCTGAACAAGAAGAAATCCCTCATTGTGCGACATTATCTTGTTTTTCCTAAACAACACTTTGTAACTTTTTGTGCTTTGGTGTTGAATATATATTTAAGCATATATCTTCCATAGAAAATGCACTGTACAGTTTACTCTCGGAAGAATATGTGTGAATACCACATTTTAAGGAAATACAGAGTTGCAGAGGAAAGACAACAACGAATATTTTAGAAACACTTAATCGCGATCACAAGAAATCACTCATTGTCCGAAATTATTTGTTTTTCCTAAACAGCACGTTGTAACTCTATGTCCTTTTGTGTTGCATGTATATCTAACCATATAACTTCCAAAGAGACTGCAATGGACAGTTTTTTCTCGGGAGTTTATGTGGGAATACCATATTTTAAGGAAATACAGTGTTGCAGAATAATGACAACCACGAATTTGTTAGAAATACTTAATGTGGATGAAAGAAATTGTGCATTGCGCGAAATGATCTTGTTTTTCCTAAACAACACGTTGTAACTCCATGTGCTTTGGTGTTACGTGTATGGGTAAGCGTGTATCTTCCACAGAGAATGCACTGTACAATTTTTCTCAGAAGAATATGTGGGCATACCACATTTTAAAGAAATACAGGTTTGCAGAGTAAAGACAAACAGGAATGTTTTAGAAATTCTTAATCTGGACGAGAAGAAATCCCTCATTTTGCAAAATTATCTTGTTTTTCCTAAACAATACATTGTAACTCTATGTGCTTTGGTGTTGCATGTATGTCTAAGCATGTATCTTCCACAGAGAATGCACTGTACAATTTTCTCTCTTAAGAATATGTGTGAATACCACTTTTTAAGGAAATACCGTGTTGCAGAGTAAAGACAACCACGAATGTATTAGATATACTTAATCTGGACGAGAAGAAATATCGCATTGTGCTAAATTATCTTGTTTTTCCTAAACAATACATTGTAACTCTATGTGCTTTGGTGTTGCGTGTATTTCTAAGCGTGTATCTTCCACAGAGATGCACTGTAGAATTTTCTGTCTGAATAATATGTTCGAATACCACGTTTAAAGAAATACAGCATTGCAGTGTAAAGCCCACCATGATGTTTTAGAAATACTTAATCTGAATGAGAAGAAATCCCTAATTTTTGAAATTAACTTTTTTTTCCTAAACAACAATTTGTAAATCTAGGTGCTTTGGTGTTGCGTGTATTTCTAAGCATGTATCTTCCCCAGAGAATGCACTGTACAATTTTTTCTCAAAAGAATATGTGCAAATACCACATTTTATGGAAATACAGTGTTGCAGGGTAAAGAAAAACACGAATGTATTAGAAATACTTAATAGCGCATGATGAAATCCCTCAGTGCGCAAAATTATCGTGTTTTTCCTAAACAACATGTGGTAACTCTATTTGCTTTGGTGTTGCGTGTATGTCTAAGAATTTATCTTCCACAGAGAATGCACTGATCAGTTTTATCTCGAAAGTATATGGACGAATACGATATTTTAAGGAAATACAGTGTTGTATAGTAAAGACAACCACGAATGTATTAGAAATACTTAATCTGGACGAGAAGAATTCCCACATCTTGCGAAATTATCTTGTTTTTCCTAAACAACACGTTGTAACTCTATGTGCTTTAGTTTTGCTTGTGTGTCTGAGCTTGTATCTTGCACAGAGAATGCACTGTACAATTTTCTCTTGGAAGAAAATGTGCGAATACCACATTTTAAGGAAATACAGAGTTGCAGAGTAAAGAAAACTACGAATGTTTTAGAAATACTTAATGTGGACGAGAAGAAATCCCTCTTTTGAGAAATTATCTTGTTTTTCCTAAACAACAAGATGTAAATCTCTGTGCTGTGGTGTTGCATGTATGTCTAAACGTGTCTTCCACAGAGAATGCACTTAACAGTTTTATCTCGAAAGTATATGGGCAAATACCACATTTTAAGGAAATACAGTGTTGCAAAGTAAAGACAATCATGAATGTATTAGAAGTACTTAATCTGGACTAGAGGAAATCTTGCATTGTGTGAAATTTTCTTGTTTTTCCTAATCAACATGTTGTAACTCTATTTGCTTTTGTGTTGGAAGTATGTCTAAACGTGTATCTTCCACAGAGTATGCACTATATAATTTTCTTTCTGAACTGTATGTTCGATTACAACATTTTAAGGAAATACAGTGATGCAGAATAAAGAAAACCATGAATGTATTAAAATACTTAATCGTGACTAGAAGAAATCCTGCATTTTGCGAAATTATCTTGATTTTCCAAATCAACACGTTGTAACTCTATGTGCTTTGGTGTTGCGTGTATGTCTAAGCATGTATCTTACACAGGGAATGCACTGTACAGTTTTCTCTCGGAATAATATGTGCGAATACCATATTTTAGGGAAATGCAGGGTTGCAGAAAAAGACAACCACGAATGTTTTAGAAATTCTTAATCTGGACATGAAGAAAACACTCATTTTGCGAAATTATCTTGTTTTCCTAAACAACACGTAGTAACACTATGTGCATTGGTGTTGCGTGTATGTCTAAGAGTGTATCTTCCACAGAGAATGCCCTGTACATTTTTTTCTTGAAAGAATATGTGCAAATACCACATTTTAAGGAAATACAGGGTTGCAGAGTAAAGACAACCAACATGTTTAAAAATACGTATTCTGGAAGAGAAGAAATCCCTCATTTTGCGAAATTATCTTGTTTTTATTAAAGAACACATTGTAACTGTACGGGCTTCAGTAGTGCGTGTAAGTCTAAGCGTGTGTCTTACACAGAAAATGCACTATACAACTTTCTCTCTGAAGAATATGTGCGAATACCACATTTTAAGGAAATACAGTGTTGCAGAGTAAAGACAACCAGGAATGTATTAAATATACTTAATCTGGACGAGAAGAAATCTCGCATTGTGCGAAATTATCTTGTTTTTCCTAAAAAACACGTTGTAACTCTATGTGCTTTGGTGTTGCGTGTATTTTTAAGCATGTATCTTCCACAGAGAATGCACTGTACAATTTTCTGTCTGAAGAATATGTGCGAATACCACATTTATAGAAATAGAGTGTGGCAGAGTAAATACAACCATGAATGTTTTAGAAATACTTAATCTGGATGAGAAGAATTCCCTCATTTTTCGAAATTATCCTGTTTTTCCTAAACAACACGTTGAAAATCTAGGTGCTTTCGTGTTGTGTGTATGTCTAAGCATGTATCTTCCACAGAGAATACACTGTACAGTTTTCTCTCAAAAGAATATGTACAAATACAACATTTTAAGAAATACAGTGTTGCAGAGTAAAGACAAATACGAATGTATTAGAAATACTTAATTGTTCATGAAGAAATCCCTCAGTGTGTGAAATTATTGTGTTTTTCTTAAGCAACATGTGGTAACTCCATTTGCTTTGGTGTTGCGTGTATGTCTAAGCATGTATCTTCCACAGAGAATGCACTGAACAATTTTAACTCGAAACTATATGGGGAATACGATATTTTAAGGAAATACAGTGTTGCATAGTAAAGACATCCACGAATATATTAGAAATACTTAATCGGGATGAGAAGAATTCCCACATCTTGTGAAATTATCTTGTTTTTCCAAAACAACACGTTGTAACTCTATGTGCTTTAGTTTTGCTTGTGTGTCTGAGATGGTAACTTCCACAGAGAATGCAGTGTACACTTTTATCTTGGAAGAATATGTGCGAATACCACATTTTAAGGAAATACAGTGTTGTAGTGTAAAGACACCCACGAAGGTTTTAGAAATACTTAATCTGGACAAGAAGAAATCCCTCATTTTGAGAAATTAACTTGTTTTTCCTAAACAACAAGATGTAAATCTATGTGCTGTAGTGTTGCATGTATGTCTAAGCATGTCTTCCACAGAGAATACACTGAAGAGTTTGACCTCAAAAGTATATGGGCGAATACCACATTTTAAGGAAATACAGTGTTGCAGAGTAAAGACAACCATGAAGGTATTAGAACTACTTAATCTAGACTAGAAGAAACCCCCATTGACCGAAATTATCTGGTTTTTCGTAATCAACACGTTGTAACTCTGTGTGCTTTTGTTTTGCGTGTATATCTAAGCGTGTATCTTCCACAGAGAATGCACTATACAGTTTTCGTTCTGAACTATATGTTCGAATACGAAATTTTAAGGAAATACAGTGATGCAGAATAAAGAAAACCATGAATGTATTAGAAATACTTAATCATGACTAGAAGAAATCCAGCATTGTGCGAAATTATCTTGTTTTTCCTAATCAACACTTTGTAACTCTATGTGCTTTTGTGTTGCGTGTATGTCTAAGTATGTATCTTCCACAGAGAATGCACTGTACAGTTTTCTCTCGGAATAATATGTGCGAATACCACATTTTAAGGAAATGCAGGGTTGCAGTTGAAAGACAACCACGAATGTTTTAGAAATACTTAATCTGGACAAGAAGAAAGCCCTCATTTTGCAAAATTGTCTTGTTTTCCTAAACAACACGTTGTAACTCTATGTGCTTTGGTGTTGCGTCTATGTCTAAGTGTGTATCTTCCACAGAGAATTCACTGTACATTTTTTTCTTGGAAGGATATGTGTGAATACCACATTTTAAGGATATACAGGGTTGCAGAGTAAAGACAAACACGAATGTTTAAAAATATGTAATCTGGACAAGAAGAAATCCCTCATTTTGTGAAGTTATCTTGTTTTTCCTAAAGAACACGTTGTAACTCTATGTGCTTCGGTAGTGCGTGTATGGCTAAGCGTGTATCTTCCCCAGAGAATGCACTGTACAATTTTTTCTCTGAAGACTATGTGCGAATACCACATTTTAAGGAAATACAGTGTTTCAGAGTAAAGACAAACAGGAATGTATTAGAAAAACTTAATTGTGACTAAAAGAAATCCCACATTGTGCGAAATTATCTTGTTTTTCCTTATCAACACGTGGTAAATCTATGTGCTTTGGTGTTGCGTGTATGTCTAAGAGTGTATCCTCCCCAGAGAATGCACTGCACAGTTTTAACTTGAAAGTATATGTGCGAATACGATATTTTTAAGAAATACAGTGTTGCAGAGTATAGACAAACACAAAGGTATTAGGAATACTTAATCTGGACGAGAAGAAATCCGGCATTGGGCGAAATTATCTTGTTTTTCCTAAACAACACGTTATAACTCTATGTGCTTTGGTGTTGCGTTTATGTCTAAGCGTGTATCTTCCACAGAGAATGCACTGTACAGTTTTCTCTTGGAATAATATATGCGAATACCACATTATAAGGAAATACAGTGTTGCAGAGGAAAGACAACTACGAATGTTTTAGAAATACTTAATCTGGGCAAGAAGAAAACCCTCATTTTGCGAAATTATCTTGTTTTCCTAATCAACACGTTGTAACTCTATGTGCTTTGGTGTTCCGTGTATGACTAAGTGTGTATCATCCACGGAGAATTCACTGTACAGTTTTTTTCTTGGAAGTATATGTGCGAATACCACATTCTAAGGAACTACAGGGTTACAGAGTAAAGACAACTATGAATGTTTAAAAATACGTAATCTGGAATAGAAGTAATCCCTCATTTTGCAAAATTATCTTGTTCTTCCTAAACAATACATTGTAACTATATGTGCTTTGGTGTTGCGTATATGTCTAAGCGTGTATCTTCCTAAAAAAAAAGCACTGTACAATTTTCTCTGTGAAGAATATGTGCGAATACCACATTTTAAGGAAATACAGTGTTGCAGAGTAAAGACAACCACGAATGTATTAGATAAACTTAATCTGGACGAGAAGAAATCTCGCATTGTGCGAAATTATCTTGTTATTCCTAAACAACACGTTGTAACTCCCACAGTGTGTGAAATTATCATGTTTTTCCTAAACCACATGTGGTAACTCTTTTTGCTTTGGTGTTATGTGTATGTCTAAGCATGTATCTTCCACAGAGAATGCACTGAACAGTTTTATCTCAGAAGTATATGGGCGAATACGATATATTAAGGAAATACATTGTTGCATAGTAAAGACAACCACAAATGTATTAGAAATACTTAATCTGGATGAGAAGAATTCCCACATATTGCGAAATTATCTTGTTTTTTCTAAACAACACGTTGTAACTCTATGTGCTTTAGTTTTGCTGGTGTGTCTGAGCTTTTATCTTCCACAGAGAATGCACTGTACAATTTTCTCTTGGACGAATATGTGCGAATACCACATTTTAAGGAAATACAGAGTTGCAGTGTAAAGACAGCCACGAATGTTTTAGAAACACTTAATCGCGATCACAAGAAATCAATCATTGTGCAAAATTATCTTGTTTTTCATAAACAGCATGTTGTATCACTATGTGCTTTTGTGTTGCATGTATATCTAAGCGTATATCTTCGAAAGAGAATGCACTGTACAGTTTTTTCTCTGGAGTATATGTGCGAACACCATATTTTAAGGAAATACAGTGTTGCAGAGTAAAGATAACCACGAATTTATTAGAAATACTTAATGTGGACGAAAGAAATTGTGCATTGCCCGAAATTATCTTGTTTTTCCTAAACAACATGTTGTAACTGAATGTGCATTGGTGTTGCGTGTATGTCTAAGCGTGTATCTTCCACAGAGAATGCACTGTACAGTTTTCTCTCAGAATAATATGTGCGAATACCACATTTTAAAGAAATACAGGGTTGCAGAGGAAAGACAACAACAAATGTTTTAGAAATACTTAATCTGGACAAGAAAAAAACCCTCATTTTGTGAAATTATCTTGTTTTCCTAAACAACACGTTGTAACTCTATGTGCTTTGGTGTTGCGTGAATGTCTAAGTGTGTATATTACACAGACATTGCACTGTAAAGTTTTTTCTTGGAAGAATATGTGCAAATACCACATTTTAAGGAAATACAGGGTTGCAGAGAAAAGACAACCACGAATGTATTAGATATACTTAATCTGGACGAGAAGAAATCTTGCCTTGTGTGAAATTATCTTGTTTTTCTTAAACAACACGTTATAACACTATGTGTTTGGGTGTTGCGTGTATTTCTAAGCGTGTATCTTTCACAGAGATTGCACTGTACAATTTTCTGTCTGAAGAATATGTGCGAATACTACATTTATAGAAATACAGTGTTGCAGAATAAAGACAACCATGAATGTTTTAGAAATACTTAATCTGGATGAGAAGAAATCCCTCATATTTCAAATTGTCTTGTTTTTCGTTAAAGAACAAGTTATAACTCTTTGTGCTTTGGTGCTGCGTGTATGTCTAAGCATTTATCTTCCACAGAGAATGCATTGTACAGTTTTCTCTCAAAAGAATATGTGAAATACCACATTTTAAGGAAATACAGTGTTGCAGAGTAAAGACAAACAGGAATGTGTTAGAAACACTTAATTGCGACTAGAAGAAATCCCACAGTGTGCGAAATTATCGTGTTTTTCCTAAACCACATGTGGTAACTCAATTTGCTTTGGTGTTGCGTGTATGCATAAGCATGTATCTTCCACAGAGAATGCACTGTACAGTTTTCTCTCAGAAGAATATGTGCAAATACCACATTTTAAGGAAATACAGTGTTGCAGAATAAAGACAACCACGAATGCATTAGAAATACTTAATCTGGACGACAACAATTCCCATATCTTGCGAAATTGTCTTGTTTTTTTCTAAAAAACATGTTGTACCTCTATGTGATTTTGTGTTGCGTGTATGTCTAAGGGTGTATCTTCCACAGAGAATGCACTGTACACTTTTGTCTCAGAAGAATATGTGCGAGTACCACATTTTAAGCGAATACAGTGTTGCAGAGTAAAGACTACCACGAATGTATTAGAAATAGTTAATCTGGATGAGAAGAAATCCCTCATTTTGTGAAATTACCATGTTTTTCCTAAACAACACGTTGTAACTCTATGTGCTTTGGTGTTGCGTGTTTGTCTAAGCATGTATCTTCCAGAGAGAATGCACTGTAAAATTTTCTCTCGGGAGCATATGTGTGATTACCATATTTAAAAGAAATACACTGTTGCAGAGTAAAGTCAACCACGAATGTATTGGAAATACTTAATCTGGGTGAGAAGAAATCCCGCATTATGCAAAATTATCTTGTTTTTCCTAAACAACACGTTGTAACTCTATGTGCGTTGTTGCTGGGTGTATGTATGACCGTGTATCGTCCACAGAGAATGCACAGTACACTTTTCTCTTTGAAGAATATTTGCGAATACCACATTTTAAGGAAATACAGTGTTGCAGAATAAAGACAACCACGAATGTATTAGAAATACTTAATCTGGTCAAGAAGAAATCTAGCATTGTGTGAACTTTTCTTGTTTTTCCTAAACAACATGTTGTAACTCTATGTGCTTTGGTATTGCGTGTATGGCTATGCGTGTATCTTCCACAGAGAATGCACTGTACAATTTTCTCTCGGAAGAATATTTGCACATACCATATTTTAAGGAAATACAGTTTTGCAGAGTAAAGACAAACACGAATGTATGAGAAATGCATGTTCTCTATGAGAAGATATCCAGCATTGTGCGAAATTATCTTGTTTTTCATAAACAACACATCTTAATTCTATGTGCTTTGTTGTTGCATGTATGTCTAAGTGTGTATCTTCCAGAGAGAATGCACTGACCAATTTTCTCTTTGGAGTATATGTTCGAATACCATATTTAAAGAAATAGAGTGTTTCAGATTAAAGACAACCACGAATGTATTAGAAATACTTTATCTGGCCGAGAAGAAATCCCTCATTTTGCGAAATTATCTTGTTTTTCCTAAACAACACATTTTAACTCTATGGGCTTTAAGTGTTGCGTGTATGTCTAAGCGTATATCTTCCAGAGAGAATGCACTGTACAGTTTTCTCTCGGGAGCATATGAGTGAATACCATATTTAAAGGAAATACAATGTTGCAGAGTAAAGACAACTATGAATGTATTAGAAATACTTTATTTGGCCCAGGAGAAATCCCTCATTTTGCGAAATTATCTTGTTTTTCCTAAACAACACATGGTAACTCTACTTGCTTTAGTGTTGTGTGTATGTCTAAGTGTGTATCTTCAAAGAGAATGCACTGTACAATTTTCTCTCTGAAAAAATACCTGCGAATACCACATTTTAAGCAAATAGAGTGTTGCAGAGTAAAGACAACCACGAATATATTAGAAATATTTAATCAAGAGGAAAAGAAATACCGCATTGTGCGAAATTATCTTGTTTTTCCTAAGCAACACGTTGTAACTCTATGTGCTTTGGTGTTGTGTGTACGTCTAAGCATGCATCTTCCACAGAGAATGGACTGTACACTTTTCTTTCGGAAGTATAAGTGCGAATAACACATTTTAAGGAAATACAGTGTTGCAGAATAAAGAAAACCATGAATGTATTAGAAATACTTAATACCAACGAGAAGAAATCCAGCATTATAAGAAATTATCTTGTTTTTTCTAAACTTCAAGTTGTAACTATATGTGTTTTGGTGTTGGGTGTATGTCTAAGCATGTTTCTTTCACAGAGAATGGACTGTGCAGTTTTCTCTCGGAAGAATATGTGCGAATACCACATTTTAAGGAAATACAGTGTTGCATAGTAAAGACAACCACAAATGTATTGGAAATAATTAATCTGGATGAGATGAAAGCCCGAATTGTGCGAAATTATCTTGTTTTTCCTAAACAACACTCTGTAACTCTATGTGCTTTGGTGTTGCCTATATGTATAAACGTGTATCTTCCACAGAGTAAGCACGGTACAATTTTCTCTCGGAAGAATACGTTCGAATAACACATTTTAAGGAAATAGAGTGTTGCAGAGTAAAGACAACCACGAATGTATTAGAATTACTTAACCTGGACGAGAAGATATCCAGCATTGTGTGAAATTATTTGGTTTTTCGTAATCAACATGTTGTAACTCTATGTGCTTTGGTGTTCGTGTATGTCTAAGGGTGTATCTTCCACAGAGAATGCACTGTACAGTTTTCTCTTGGAAGAATATGTGCAAATACAACATTTTAAAAAAATACAGTCTTACAGAGTAAAGACAACCACGAATATATTAGAAATACTTAATCGTGACGAGATGTAATCCCGAATTGTGCGAAATTATCTTGTTTTTCCTAAAGAACACTATGTATCTCTATGTGCGTTGGTGTTGCCTGTAATTCTAAACGTGTATCTTACACATGGGTTGGACTGTACAGTTTTTTTTCTGAAGTATTTGTGCGAATAACATATTTTAAGGAAATACAGTGAGGTAGAGTAAAGACAACCACGAAAATATTAGAAATACTTAAATTGGAAGAGAAGAAATCCCTCATTTTGCGAAATTATCTCGTATTCCTAAGCAACACGTTGTAACTCTATGTGCTTTGGTGTTGCGTGTATGTCTAAGCATGTATCTTCCACAGAGAATGCCCTGTACAGTTTTCTCTCAGAAGAATATGTGCGAATACCACATTTTAAGGAAATACAGTGTTGCTGGATGAAGACAACCACGAATGTATTAGAAATACTTAATCTGGACGGGATGAAATCCCGCATTGTGCAAAATTATTTTGTTATTTTTAAACAACACATTGTAACTCTATGTGCTTTGGTGTTGCGTGTATGTCTAAGCATCTATCTTCCACAGAGAATGCACTGTACAGTTTTCTCTCAGAAGAATATGTGCGAATACCACATTTTAAGGCAATACAGTGTGGCAGATTAAAGAAAACCACGAATGTATTAGAAATACTTAATCTGGACTAGAAGAAATCCCGCATTGTACGAAATTATCTTGTTTTTTCTAAACAACACATTGTAACTCTATGTTCTTTGGTGTTGCATGTATGTCTAAGCCTGTATCATCCACAGAGTTTTCACTATACAATTTTCACTCGGAAGAATATGTGCAAATACCAAATTTTAAGGAAATACAGGGTTACAGAGTAAGACAACCACGAATGTTTTAGAAATAATCTGAACGAGAAGAAATCCAGCATTGTGTGAAATTATCTTATTTTTCCTAAACAACACGTTGTAACTCTATTTGCTTTGGTGTTGTGTGTTTGTCTAAGCGTGTAGCTTCCACAGAGAATGCACTGTACAGATTTCTCTCAGAAGAATATGTGCGAATACATCATTTTAAGGAAATACAGGATTGCAGAGTAAAGACAACCATGCATGTTTTAGAAATACTTAATCTGGACGAGAAGAAATCCCTCGTTTTGCAAAATAATCTTGTTTTTTCTAAACAACCCGTTGTAACTCTATGTGCTTTGGTGGTGTGTGCATGTCTAAGCGTGTATCTTCCACAGAGAATGCACTGTACAATTTTCCCTCTGAAGAATTTATGTGAATACCACATTTTAAGGACATACAGGGTACCAGAGTAAAAACATCCATGAATGTTTTAAAAATACTTAATCTGGATGAGAAAAAATCGCTCATTTTGCGAAATTATCTTGTATTTCCTAAACAACACATTGTAACTCTAGGTACTTTGCTGTTGCGTGTGTGTCTAAGTGTCTATCTTCCATAGAGATTGCATTGTACAATTTTCTCTTGGAAGAATATGTTCTAATACCATATTTTAAGGAAATACACGGTTGCAGATTAAAGACAACCACGAATGTTTTAGAAATACTTAATCTGGAAGAGAAGAAATCCCTCATTTTGCGAAATTATCTTGTTTTTCCTAAACAATATGTTGTAACTCTATGTGCTTTGGTGTTGCGTGTTTGTCTAAGCATGTATCTTCCAAAGAGAAAGCACTGTACAGTTTTCTTCTAGAACTATATGTGCGAATACCACATTTTAAGGAAATAGAGTGTTACAGAATAAAGACAACCACGAATGTATTAGAAATACTTAATAGAGTCAAGGAGAAATCCCACATTGTGCGAAATTATCATGTTTTTGCTAAACAGCACGTTGTAACTCTATGTGCATCTGTGTTGCATGTATGTCTAAGCATGTATCTTCCACAGAGTATGGACTGTACAATTTTCTATTGGAAGAATATGTGTGCATACCACATTTAAGGAAATACAGTGTTTCAGAGTAAACACAACCAGGAATATATTAGAAATACTTAGTCACAACGAGAATAAATCTCGCATTGTGCGAAATTATCTTGTTTTTCCTAAACAACAGGTGGTAACTCTATGTGATTTGGTGCTGTATGTATGTCTAAGCATGTATCTTCAACAGAGAATGCACTGTACAGTTTTCTCTCGGGAGTATGTGTGCGAAAAACATATTTTAAAGAAATACAGTTTTGCAGAATAAAGACAACCACGAATTAATTAGAAATACTTAATCTGGACAAGAAGAAATCCCGCAATGTGTGAAATTATCTTGTTTTTCCTAAACAACACATTTTAACTCTATGTGATTTGGTGTTGCATGTATGCCTAATCATGTACCTTCCACAGAGAAAGCACTCTACAGTTTTCTCTCTAAAGTATATGTGTGGATACCACATTTTAAGGAAATACAGTGTTGCAGAGTTAAGACAACCACGAATGTATTAGAAATACTTAATCTGAACGAGAAGAAATCCCGCATTGTGCGAAATTATCTTGTTTTTCCTACACAATATTTTGTAACTCTATGTGCCTTGCTGTTGCGTGTATGTCTAACCGTGTATCTTCACAGAGAATGCACTGTACATTTTTTTCGCTCGGAAGAATATGTGCGAATACCTACTTTTAAGGAAAAACAATGTTGCAGAGTAAAGACAACCATGAATATTTTAGAAATACTTAATCTGTACTAGAAGAAATCCCTCATTTTTCGAAATTATCTTGTGTTTCCTAAACAACACATTGTAATTCAATGTGTTTTGGTGTTGCGTGTATTTCTAAGCATTTATCTTCCACAGAGAATGCACTCTACACATTTCTCTCTGGAATAAACGTGCGAGTACCATATTTAAAAGAAATACAGTGTTGCAGAGTAAAGACAGCCAAGAATATATTAGAAAAACTTAATCTGGACAAGACGAAATCCTGCATTGCGCTAATTATCTTTTTTTCCCCCTGAACAACACGTTGTATCTTTATGTGCTTTGCTGTACCGTGTATGTCTAAGCATGTATCTTCCACAGAGATTGCACTGTACAATTTTCTCTCTGAAGAATATGTGCGAATACCACATTTTAAGGAAATACAGGGTTGCAGAGTAAGGACAGCCACAAATGTTTTAAAAATACTTAATCTGGATGAGAAGAAATCCCTCATTTTGCGAAATTATCTTGTTTGTCCTAAACAACACATTGTAACTCTATGTGCTTTGGTGTTGCGTGTATGTTTAAGCATGTATCTTCCACATAGAAAGCACTGTACAATTTTTTTCTGAACTATATTTGTGAATACCACATTTTAAGGTAATACAGTGTTGCAGAATAAAGACAACCACTAATGTATTAGAAATAATTAATAGCCACAAGGAAAAATCCTGCATGGTGCGAAATTATCTTGTTTTTCCCAAAGGACACGTTGTAACTCTATGTGCTTTGGTGTTGCCTGTATGTTTAAGCATGAATCTTCCACAGAGTATGCACTGTACAATTTTCTCTTGGAAGAAAATGTGTGCATACCGCATTAAAAGGAAATACAGTGTGACAGATTAAAGACAACCACGAATATATTAGTAATACTTAATCTGGACAAGAAGAAATCCCTCATTTTGAGAAATCATCTTGTTTTTACTAAACAACACGTTGTAACTCTTTGTGCTTGGTGTTTCGTGTATGTCTAAGTGGGTATCTTCCATGGAGAATGCACTGTACAGTTTTCTCTCAGGATAATGTGTGCGAATACATCATTTTAAGGAAATAAAGTGTTGCAGAGTAAAGACAACCATGCATGTTTTAGAAATACTTAATCTGGACAAGAAGAAATGCCTCATTTTGTGAAATTACCGTTTTTCCTAAACAACACGTTGTAACTCAATGTGTTTTGGTGTTGCGTGTATGTCTTAGCGTGTATCTTCCACAGAGAATGCACTGTGCTGTTTTCTCTTGGGAGTATATCTGCGAATACCATATTTAAAAGAAATACAGTGTTGCACATTAAAGACAACCAATAATATATTAGAAATACTTAATCTGGATGAGAAGAAATCCCGCATTGTGGGAACTTATCTTGTTTTTCCTAAACAATACTTTGTAACTCTATGTGCTTTGGTGTTGCGTGTATGTCTAAGCGTGTATCTTCCACAGAGAATGTACTGTACAATTTTCTCTCTGAAGAATTTGTGTAAATACCACATATTAAGGAAAAAATGGTACCAGAGCAAAGACAACCATGAATGTTTAAAAATTACTTAATATGGACGAGAAGAAATCCCTCATTTTGTGATATTATGTTCTTATTCTTAAACAACATGTAACTCTATGTGTTTTGGTGTTACCTGTATGTCTAAGCGTGTATCTTCCACAGAGAATGCACTCTACAATTTTCTGTTGGAAGAATATGTGCGCATACCACATTTTAAGGAAATACAGGGTTGCAGAGTAAAGACAACCATGAATGTTTTAGAAATACTTAATCTGGATGAGAAGAAATCCCTCATTTTGCGAAATTATCATGTTTCTCTTAAACAAAACGTTATAACTCTATGTGTGTTGGTGTTGGCTGTATCTCTAACCAAGTATCTTCCACAGAGAATGCACTGTACAGATTTCTCTTTGAAGAATATGTGAGAATAACACTTTTTAAGGAAATACAGCATTGCAGAGTAAAGGCATCCAGGAATATATTAGAACTACTTTATCACGACGAGAAGAAATCCCGCATTGTGCGAAATTATCTTGTTTTTCATAAACGACACGTTGTGACTCTGTGCTTTGGTGTTGTGTGTATGTCTGAGCACATATCTTCCACAGAGAATGCACTGTACTGATTTCTCTCAGAAGAATATGTGCAAATACGACATTTAAGGAAATACAGTTTGACAGAGTAAAGACAACCAAGAATGTATTAGTAATACTTAATCTGGACAAGAAGAAATCCCTCATTTTTCGAAACCATCTTGTTTTTCTAAACAACACGTTATAACTCAATGTGTTTTGTTTGTTGTTGCGTGTATGTCTTAGCGTGTATCTTCCACAGAGAATGCACTGTACACTTTTCTCTTGGGAGTATATGTGCGAATACCATATTTAAAAGAAATATAGTGTTCCAGAATAAAAACAACCAATAATATATTAGAAATACTTAATCTGGATGAGAAGAAATCCCTCATTGTGCAAACTTAACTTGTTTTTCCTAAACAACACTTTGTAACTCTATGTGCTTTGGTTTTGCATGTATGTCTAAGCGTGTATCTTCCACAGAGAATGCACTGTACAGTTTTCTCTCAAATGTATATGTGCGAATACCACATTTTAAGGAATTACAGTGTTGCAGAGTAAAGACAACCACAAATGTATAAGAAATACTTAATCTGGATGAGAAGAAATGCCTCATTTGGCAAAATTATCTTGTTTTCCCTAAACAACATGTTGTTACTCTATGTGCATTGGTGTTGCGTGTTTGTCTAAGCTTCTATCTTACACAGAAAAGGCACTGAACAGTTTTTTCTTGAAATATATGTGCGAATACCACATTTTATGGAAATAAAGTGTTGCAGATTGAAGACAACCACGAATGTATTAGAAATACTTAATCTGGATGGGAAGAAATCCTGAATTGTGTGAAATGATCTAGTTTTTCCTAAACAACACGTTGTAAATCTCTGTGCTTTTGTGCTGCCTGTATATCTAAGCCTGTATCTTCCACAGGAATGCACTGTACAATTTTCTCTCGGAAGAATATGTGGGAATACCACATTTTAAGGAAATACATGGTTGCAGAGTAAAGACAACCACGAATGTTTTAGTAATACTTAATCTGGACAAGAAGAATTTTCTTATTTTGATAAATTATCTTGTTTTTCCTAAACAACACGTTTTAACTCTATGTGCTTTTGTGTTGCGTGTATGCCTAACTGTGTATCTACCACAGAGAATGCACTGTACAGTTTTCTCTCAAAAGTGTATGTGCGAATACCACATATTAAGGAAATTCAGTATTGCAGAGTAAAGACAACAATGAATGTATTAGAAATACTTAATCCGGACGAGAAGAAATCCTGCATTGTGCGAAATTATGTTTTTTTTTTCCCTAAACAACACGTTGTAAATCTATGTGTTTTGGTGCTGCCTGTATATCTAAGCTTGTATCTTCCCCAGGAATGCACTGTGCAATTTTCTCTCAGAAGAATATGTGCAAATACCAAATTTTCAGGAAATACAGTGTTGCAGAGTAAAGACAACCACGAATGTTTTAGAAATACTTAATCTGGACGAGAAGAAATTTCTCATTTTGAGAAATTATCTTGTTTTTCTTAAAAAAAAAACACGTGATAACACTATGTGCTTTGGTGTTGCGTGTATGTCTAAGCGTCTATCTTCCACAGAGAATGTACTGTACATTTTTCTCTCAGAAGAATATGAGCGAATACCTCATTTTAAGGAAATACAAGGTTGCAGAGTAAAGACAACCACGAATGTTTTAGAAACACTTAATCTGGACGAGAAGAAATGCCTCATTTGATGAAATTATCTTGTTTTTCCTATACCACACGTTGTTACTCTATGTTCTTTGGTGTTGCGTGTATTTCTAAGCATGTATCTTCCACAGATAATGCACTGTACAGTTTTCTCTCAGAAGAATATTTGTGAATACCACCTTTTAAAGAAATACAGGTTTGCAGAGTAAAGACAACCATAAATGTTTTAAAAATACTTAATCTGGACGAGAAGAAATCCCTCATTTTGCGAAATTATCATGTTTTTCCTAAACAAAACTTGTAACTCTATGTGATTTGGTGTTGGGTGTATGTCTAAGCATATAACGTCCACATAGAATGCACTGTACAGTTTTCTCTTTGAAGAATATGTGGGAATACCACATTTTAAGGAAATACAGTGTTGCAGTTTAAAGACCACCAGGAATATATTAGAAATACTTCATCGCATCAAGAAGAAATCCCGCATTGTGTGAAAGTATCTTGTTTTTCCTAAACAACATGTTGTACCTCTATGTGCTTTGGTGTTGCATGTATTTCTGAACGTGTATCTTCCACAGACAATGCACTGTACAGTTTTATCTCAGAAGAATATGTGCAAATACCACATTTTAAGGAAATACAGTGTGGCAGATTAAAGAAAACCACGAACGTATTAGAAATACTTAATCTGGACTAGAAGAAATCCCACATTGTGCGAAATTATCTTGTTTTTCCTAAACAACACGTTGTAACTCTATGTTCTTTGGTGTGGCATGTATGTCTAAGCCTGTATCTTCCACAGAGATTTCACTGTACAATTTTTCACTCGGAAGAATATGTGGAAATATCAAATTTTAAGGAAATACAGGGTTACAGAGTAAGACAACCACGAATGCTTTAGAAATAATCTGGACAAGAAGAAATCCATCATTTTGTGAAATTATCTTATTTTTCCTAAACAACACGTTGTAACTCTATTTGCTTTGGTGTTGCGTGTATGTCTAAGCATGTAACTTCCACAGAGAATGCAGTGTACAGTTTTCTCTCAGAAGAATATGTGTGAATACATCATTTTAAGGAAATACAGGATTGCAGAGTAATCACAACCACTCATGTTTTAGAAATATTTAATCTGGACGAGAAGAAATCCCTCATTTTGCAAAATAATCTTGTTTTTTCTAAACAACCCGTTGTAACTCTATGTGCTTTGGTGGTGTGTGCATGTCTAAGCGTAGATCTTCCACAGATAATACATTGTACAATTTTCTCTCTGAAGAATTTGTGTGAAAACCACATTTTAAGGAAATACAGGGTACCAAAGTAAATACATCCATGAATATTTTAAAAATACTTAATCTGGACGAGAAAAAATCCATCATTTTGCGAAATTCTCTTGTTTTTCCTAGACAACACATTGTAACTCTGTGTACTTTGCTGTTGCGTGTCTATCTAAGTGTCTATCTTCCACAGAGATTGCACTGTACAATTGTCTCTTGGAGGAATATGTTTGAATACCATATTTTAAGGAAATACACGGTTGCAGAGTAAAGACAACCACGAATGTTTTAGAAATACTTAATCTGGAAGAGAAAAAATCCCTCATTTTGCAAAATTATCTTGTTTGTCCTAAGCAATACCTTGTAACTCTATGTGCTTTGGTATTGCGTGTTTGTCTAAGCATGTATCTTCCAAAGAGAAAGCACTGTACAGTTTTCTTTTAGAACTATATGTGCGAATACCACATTTAATGGAAATACAGTGTTGCAGAATAATGACGACCACGAATGTATTAGAAATACTTAATAGAGTCAAGGAGAAATACCACATTGTGCGAAATTATCATGTTTTTGCTAAACCGCACATTGTAACTCTATGTGCATTTGTGTTACATGTATGTCTAAGCCTGTATCTTCCACAGAGTATGGACTGTACAATTTTCTATTGGAAGAATATGTGTGCATACCACATTAAAGGAAATACAGTGTTGCAGAGTAAGGACAACCAGGAATATATTAGAAATACTTAATCACTACGAGAATAAATCCCACATTGTGCGAAATTATCTTGTTTTTCCTAACAACAGGTGGTAACTCTATGTGCTTTGGTTTTGCATGTATGTCTAAGCATGTATCTTCCACAGAGAATGCACTGTACAGTTTTCTCTCGGGAGTATGTGTGCGAAAAAAATATTTTAAAGAAATACAATTTTGCAGAATAAAGACAACCACGAATTAATTAGAAATACTTAATCTGGTTGAGAAGAAATCCCGCAATGTGCGAAATTATCTTGTTTTTCCTAAACAACACGTTTTAACTCTATGTGATTTGGTGTTGCATGTATGCCTAGTCATGTACCATCCACAGAAAATGCACTCTACAGTTTTCTCTCGAAAGTATATGTGCGAATACCACATTTTAAGGAAATACAGTGTTGCAGAGTTAAGACAACCACGAATGTATTAGAAATACTTAATCTGGATGAGAAGAAATCCCTCATTTTGTGAAATTATCTTGTTTGTCCTAAACAACATGTTGTAACTCTATGTGCTTTGGTGTTGCGTGTATGTCTAAGCATGTATCTTCCACAGAGAAAGCACTGTACTGTTTTTTTTTTCTGAAGTGTATGTGCAAATACCTCATTTTAAGGAAATACAGTGTTTCAGAATAAAGACAACCACGAATGTATTAGAAATACTTAATAGCGACAAATCCTGCATTGTGCGAAATTATCTTGTTTTCCTACACAACATTTTGTAACTCTATGTGCCTTGCTGTTGCGTGTATGTCTAAACGAGTATCTTCCACAGAGATTGCACTGTACATTTTTTCGCTTGGAAGAATATGTACGAATACCTAATTTTAAGGAAAAACAATGTTGCAGAGTAAAGACAACCATGAATGTTTTAGAAATACTTAATCCCACATTTTTCGAAATTATCTTGTTTTTCCTAAACAACACGATGTAATTCAATGTGTTTGGGTGTTGCATGTATTTCTCAGCATGTATCTTCCACAGAGAATGCACTCTACACTTTTCTTTCGGGAGTAAATGTGCGAGTACCATATTTAAAAGAAATACAGAGTTTCAGAGGAAAGACAGCAAGGAATATATTAGAAAAACTTAATCTGGACAAGACGAAATCCTGCATTGCGCGAAATTATCTTGTTTTTCCTAAACAACATGTTGCAACTTTATGTGCTTTGCTGTAACATGTATGTCTAAGCATGTATCTTCCACAGAGATTGCACTGTACAATTTTCTCTCAGAAGAATATGTGAGAATACCACATTTAAAGGAAATACAGGGTTGCAGAGTAAAGACAGTCACTAATGTTTTAAAAATACTTAATCTGGATAAGAAGAAATCCCTCAGTTTGCGAAATTATCTTGTTTGTCCTAATCAACACGTTGTAACTCTATGTGCTTTGGTGTTGCGTGTATGTATAAGCATGTATCTTCCACAGAGAAAGCATTGTACAGTTTTTTTTCTGAACTATATGTGCGAATACCGCATTTTTAGGAAATACAGTGTTGCAGAATAAAGATAACCACGAATGTATTAGAAATACTTAATAGCGACAAGGAAAAATCCTGCATTGTGCAAAATTATCTTGCTTTTCCTAAGCGACACGTTGTAACTCTATGTGCTTTGGTGTTGCCAGTATGTCTAAACGTGAATCTTCCACAGAGTATGCACTGTACAATTTTCTCTTGGAAGAATATGTGTGCATACCACATTTAAAGGAAATACAGTGTGACAGAGTAAAGACAACCACGAATATATTAGTAATTCTTAATCTGGACAAGAAAAATCCCTCATTTTGAGAAATCATCTTGTTTTTCCTAAACAACACGTTGTGACTCTTTCTGTTTTGGTGTTTCTTGTATGTCTAAGTGGGTATCTTCCATGGAGAATGCACTGTACAGTTTTCTCTCAGAATAATATGTGCGAATACATCATATTAAGTAAATACAGTGTTTCAGAGTAAAGACAATCACGCATGTTTTAGAAATACTTAATCTGGACAAGAAGAAATGTCTCATTTTGTGAAATTAACCTGTTTTTCCTAAACAACACATTGTAACTCAATGTGTTTTGGTGTTGCGTGTATGTCTTAGCATGTATCTTCCACAGAGAATGCACTGTGCAGTTTTCTCTTGGGAGTATATCTGCGAATACCATATTTAAAAGAAATACAGTGTTGCACATTAAAGACAACCAATAATATATTAGAAATACTTAATCTGGATGAGAAGAAATCCCGCATTGTGCGATCTTATCTTGTTTTTCCTAAACAATACTTTGTAACTCTTTGTGCTTTGGTGTTGCGTGTATGTCTAAGCGTGTATCTTCCACAGAGAATGCACTGTACAATTTTCTCTCTGAAGAATTTGTGTGTATACCACATATTAAGGAAAAACATGGTACCAGAGTAAAGACAACCATGAATGATTTAAAAATACTTAATATTGACGAGAAGAAATCCCTCATTTTGCAATATTATCTTCTTATTCTTAAACAACATGTTGTAACTCTATGTGTTTTGGTGTTACCTGTATGTCTAAGCGTGTATCTTCCACAGAGAATGCACTCTACAATTTTCTCTTGGAAGAATATGTGCTCATACAACATTTTAAGGAAATACAGGGTTGCAGAGTAAAGACAACCATGAATGTTTTAGAAATACTTAATCTGGACGAGAAGAAATCCCTCATTTTGCGAAATTATCATGTTTTTCTTAAACAAAACGTTGTAACTCTATGTGTGTTGGTGTTGGCTGTATCTCTAACCAAGTATCTTCCACAGAGAATGCACGATACAGATTTCTCTTCGAAGAATATGTGCGAATAACACTTTTTAAGGAAATACAGCATTGCAGAGTAAAGGCATCCAGGAATATATTAGAACTACTTTATCACGACGAGAAGAAATCCCGCATTGTGCGAAATTATCTTGTTTTCCTAAACGACACGTTGTGACTCTGTGCTTTGGTGTTGTGTGTATGTCTGAGAACATATCTTCCACAGAGAATGCACTGTACTGATTTCTCTCAGAAGAATATGTGCGAATACGACATTAAGGAAATACAGTGTGACAGAGTAAAGACAACCACAAATGTATTAGTAATACTTAATCTGGACAAGAAGAAATCCCTCATTTTTCGAAACCATCTTGTTTTTCTAAACAACACGTTATAACTCAGTGTGTTTTGTTGTTGCGTGTATGTCTTAGCGTGTATATTTCACAGAGAATGCACTGTAGGGTTTTCTCTTGGGAGTATATGTGCGAATACCATATTTAAAAGAAATACAGTGTTGCAGTGTAAAGACAACCAATAATATATTAGAAATACTTAATCTGGATGAGAAGAAATCCCGCATTGTGCAAACTTAACTTGTTTTACCTAAACAACACTTTGTAACTCTATGTGCTTTGGTGTTGCGTGTATGTCTAAGCGTGTATCTTCCACAGAGAATGCACTGTACAGTTTTCTCTCGAAAGTATATGAGCGAATACCACATTTTAAAGAATTAAAGTGTTGCAGAGTAAAGACAGCCACGAATGTATAAGAAATACTTAATCTGGATGAGAAGAAATGCCTCATTTGGCAAAATTATCTTGTTTTCCCTAAACAACATGTTGTTACTCTATGTGCTTTGATGTTGCGTGTTTGTCTAAGCTTCTATCTTACACAGAGAAGGCACTGTACAGTTTTCTCTTGAAATATATGTGCAAATACCACATTTTATGTAAATAAAGTGTTGCAGATTGAAGGCAACCATGAACGTATTAGAAATACTTGATCTGGATGGGAAGAAATCGTGAATTGTGTGAAATGATCTTGTTTTTCCTAAACAACACGTTGTAAATCTCTGTGCTGCCTGTATATCTAAGCCTGTATCTTCCACAGGAATGCACTGTACAATTTTCTCTTGGAAGAATATGTGCGAATACCACATTTTAAGGAAATACATGGTTGCAGAGTAAAGACAACCACGAATGATTTAGTAATACTTAATCTGGACAAGAAGAAATTTCTCATTTTGGGAAATTATCTTGTTTTTTCCTAAACAACACGTTTTAACTCTATGTGCTTTTGTGTTGCGTGTATGTCTAACTATGTATCTACCACAGAGAATGCACTGTACAGATTTCTCTCGAAAGTGTATGTGCGAATACCACATATTAAGGAAATTCAGTATTGCAGACTAAAGACAATAATGAATGTATTAGAAATACTTAATCCGGACAAGAAGAAATCCTGCATTGTGCGAAATTATGCTTTTTTTCCTAAACAACACGTTGTACATCTATGTGTTTTGGTGCTGCCTGTATAGCTAAGCATGTATCTTCCCCAGGAATGCACTGTGCAATTTTCTCTCCGAAGAATATGTGTGAATACCAAATTTTCAGGAAATACACGGTTGCAGAGTAAAGACAACCACGAATGTTTTAGAAATACTTAATCTGGACGAGAAGAAATTTCTCATTTTGAGAAATTAGCTAGTTTTTCTTAAAAAAACACGTGGTAACACTATGTGCTTTGGTGTTGCGTGTATGTCTAAGCGTGTATCTTCCACTGAGAATGCACTGTACATTTTTCTCTCAGAAGAACATGTGCGAATACCTCATTTTAAGGAAATACAAGGTTGCAGAGTAAAGACTACCACGAATGTTTTAGAAACACTTAATCTGGACGAGAAGAAATGCCTCATTTGACAAAATTATCTTGTTTTTCCTATACCACACGTTGTTACTCTATGTTCTTTGGTGTTGCGTGTATGTCTAAGCATGTATCGTCCACAGAGAATGCACTGTACAGTTTTCTCTCAGAAGAATATGTGCGAATACATCATTTTAAAGAAATACAGGATTGCATAGTAAAGACAAATACACATGTTTTAGAAATACTTAATCTGGACGAAAAGAAATCCCTCGTTTTGCAAAATAATCTTGTTTTTTCTAAACAACCCGTTGTAACTCTATGTGTTTTGGTGGGGCGTGCATGTCTAATCATGTATCTTCCACAGAGAATGCATTGTACAATTTTCTCTCTGAAGAATTTGTGTGAATACCACATTTTAAGGAAATACAGGGTACCAGAGTAAAAACATCCATGAATGTTTTAAAAATACTTAATCTGGACGAGAAAAATCCATCATTTTGTGAAATTATCTTGTTTTTCCTAAACAACACATTGTAAGTCTATGTACTTTGCTGTTGCGTGTCTTTCAAAGTGTCTATCTTCCACAGAGATTGCACTGTAAAATTTCCTCTTGGAAGAATAGGTTCGAGTACCATATTTTAAGGAAATACATGGTTGCAGAGTAAAGACAACCACGAATGTTTTAGAAATACTTAATCTGGAAGAGAAGAAATCCCATATTTTGCAAAATTATCTTGTTTTTCCTAAACAATACGTTGTAACTCTATGTGCTTTCATGTTGCGTGTATGACTAAGCATGTATCTTCCAAAGAGAAAGCACTGTACAGTTTTCTTTTAGAACTATATGTGTGAATACCACATTTAAAGAAAATACAGTGTTGCAGAATAATGACAACCACGAATGTATTAGAAATACTTAATAGAGTCAAGGAGAAATCCCACATTGTGCGAAATTATCATGTTTTTGCTAAACAGCACGTTGTAACTCTATGTGCATTTGTGTTGCATGTATGTCTAAGCGTGTATCTTACACAGAGTATGGACTGTACAATTTTCTATTGGAAGAATATGTGTGCATACCACATTTAAGGAAATACAGTATTGCAGAGTAAAGACAACCAGGAATATATTAGATAGACTTAATCACTACGAGAATAAATCCGGTATTGTGCGAAATTATCTTGCTTTTCCTAAACAACAGGTTGTAACTCTATGTCCTTTGTTGTTGCATGTATGTCTAAGCATGTATCTTCCACAATGAATGAACTGTACAGTTTTCTCTCGGGAGTATGTGTGCGAAAAACATATTTTAAAGAAATACAGTTTTGCAGAATAAAGACAACCACGAATTAATTAGCAATACTTAATCTGGACGAGAAGAAATCCCGCATTGTGCGAAATTATCTTGTTTTTCCTAAACAACACGCTATAATTCTATGTCATTCGGTGTTGCATATATGCCTAATCGTGTACCTTCCACAAAGAAAGTACTCTACAGTTTTCTCTCGAAAGTATATGTGCGAATACCACATTTTAAGGAAATACAGTATGGCAGAGTAAAGACAATCACGAATGTATTAGAATTACTTAATCTGGACGAGAAGAAATCCTGCATTGTGCGTAATTATATAGTTTTTCCTACACAACATTTTGTAACTCTATGTGCTTTGCTGTTGCGTGTATATCTAAGTGTGTATCTTCCACAGAGAATGCACTGTACATTTTTCTCTCGGAAGAATATGTGTGAATAAATAATTTTAAGGAAAACCAATGTTGCAGAGTAAAGACAACCACGAATATTTTAGAAATACTTAATCTGTACTAGAAGAAATCCCTCATTTTGAGAAATTATCTTGTTTTTCCTAAACAACACGTTGTAACTCTATGTGCTTTGGGGTTGCGTGTATGTCTAAGCATATATCTTCTACAGGGAATGCACTGTACAGTTTTCTCCACAAAGTATATGTGTGAATAACACATTTTAAGGAAATACAGTGTTGCACAGTAAAGACAGCCACGAATATTTTAGAAATACTAAATCTTGATGAGAAGAAATCCCGCATTGTGTGAAATTATATTGCTTTTCCTAAACAATATGATGTAATTCTATGTGCTTTGGTGGTGCGTGTATGTTTAAGTGTGTATCTTCCACAGAGAAAGCACTGTACAATTTTCTCTTGGAAGAATATGTGCGAATACATCATTTTAAGGAAATACAGGGTTGCAGAGTAAAGAAAACCATGCATGCTTTAGAAATACTTAATCTGGACGAGAAGAAATTCCTCATTTTGCAAAATTATCTTCTTTTTCCTAAACAACACGTTGTAACTCAAAGTGATTTGGTGTTGCCTGTATGTCTAAGCATTTATCTTCCACAGAGAATGTACTGTACAGTTTTCTCTCAGGAGTATATGTGTGAATACCGTATTTAAAAGATATACAGTATTGCAGAGTAAAGACAACCACGAATGTATTAGAAATACCCAATCTGGACGAGAAGAAATCCCTCAATTTGCGAAATTATTTTATTTTTCCTAAAAAACACGTTGTTACTCTATGTGCTTTGGTGTTGCGTATATGTCTAAGCATTGATCTTCCACAGAGAATGCTCTGTACAGTTTTCACTTGAAAGTATATGTGCAAATACCACATTTTAAGGAAATACAGTGTTGCAGATTAAAGACAACCATGAAAATAGGAGAAATACTTAATCTGGAGGAGAAGAAATCCAACATTGTGTGAAATTATCTTGTTTTTCCTAAACAACACGTTGTAACTCTATGTGCTTTGGTTTTGCATGTATGTCTAAGCGTGTATCTTCCACAGAGAATGAACTGTACAATTTTCTCTTCAAAGAATATGAGCACATAGCACATTTTAAGAAAATACAGTGTTGCATAGTAAAGATAACCACGAATATATTAGAAATACTTAATCTGGACGAGAAGAAATCGTGCTTTGTGCGAACTTATCTTGTTTATCCTAAAAAACACTTTGTAACTCTATGTGCTTTGTTGTTGTGTGTATGTCTAAGCGTGTATCCTCCACAGAGAATGCACTGTTCAATTTTCTATCAGAAGAATATATGTGCATACCACATTTTAAGAAAATACAGTGTTGCAGAGTAGAGACAACCATGAATGTTTTAGAAATACTTAATCTGGACGAGAAGAAATCCTGCATTGTGCGAAAGTATCTTGTTTTTCCTAAACAAAACGTTGTATCTCTATGTGCTTGGTGTTGCGTGTATGGCTAAGCGTGTATCTTCCACAGAGAATGCACTGTACAGATTTCTCTCCGAAGAATATATGTGAATACCACATTTAAGGAAATACAGTGTTGCAGAGTAAAGACAACAAGGAATATATTAGAAATACTTAATCGCGATGAGAAGAAATCCCGCATTGTGCGAAATTATCTTGATTTTCCTAAAGAACACGTTGTTATTCAATGTGCTTTAGTGTTGCATGTATGTATGAACGTGTAACTTCTACATAGAAAGCACTGTACTATTTTCTCTCAGAAGAATATATGTGAATATGATATTTTTAGGAAATACAGTGTGGCAGAGTAAAGACAACCACGAATCTATTAGAAATAGTTAATCTGGACGAGAAGAAATCCCTCATTCTGGGAAATTATCTTGTTTTTTCTAAACAACACCTTGTAACCTTATGTGTTTTGGTGTTGCGTGTTTGTCTAAGCCTGTATCTTCCACATAGAATGCACTGTACAATATTTTTTCTGAACTATATGTGCGAATACAACATTTTAAGGAAATAGAGTGTTTCAGAATAAAGACAACCATGAATATATTAGAAATACTTAATCGTGACCAGAAGAAATCCCGCATTGTGCGAAATTATCTTGTTATTCTTTAACAACACGTTGTAACTCTATGTACTTTGGTGTTTGGTATATGTCTAAGAGTATAACTTCCACAGAGAAAGCACTGTACAGTTTTCGCTCAGAAGAATATGTGTGAATACCACATTTTAAGGAAATACAGTGTGGCAGAGAAAAGACAACCACGAATGGATTAGAAATACCTAATCTGGATGAGACGAAATCCCTCATTTTGAGAAATTATCTTGTTTTTCCTAAACAACACGTTGTAACTCTATGAGCTTTGTGGTTGCATGTATGTCTAAGCGTGTATGTTCTACAGAGAATGCACTGTACAGTTTTCTCCACAAAGCATATGTGCGAATAACACATTCTAAGGAAATACAGTGTTGCACAGTAAAGAGAACCACGAATATTTTAGAAATACTTAATCTTGACGAGAAGAAATCCCTCATTTTGTGAAATTATCTTCTTTTTCCTAAACAGCACGTTGTAACTCAATGTGATTTGGTGTTGCCTGTATGTCTAAGCGTATATCTTTCACAGAGTTGCAGAGTAAAGACAACCATGAAAATAGGAGAAATACTTAATCTGGAGGAGAAGAAATACCGCATTTTGGGAAATTATCTTGTTTTTCCTAAACAACACTTTGTAACTCTATGTGTTTTGGTGTTGCTTATATATCTAAGCATGTATCTTCCACAGAGAATGCACTGTACAATTTTCTCTTTGAAGAATATGAGCACATACCATATTTTAAGAAAATACAGTGTTGCATAGTAAAGACAACCATGAATATATTAGAACTACTTAATCTGGACGAGAAGAAATCGTGCTTTGTGCGAACTTATCTTGTTTTTCCTAAAAAACACTTTGTAACTTTATGTGCTTTGTTGTTGCGTGTATGTCTAAGCATGTATCCTCCACAGAGAATGCACTGTACAATTTTCTATCAGAAGAATATGTGTGCATACCACATTTTAAGGAAATACAGTGTTGCAGAGTAGAGACAAGCACGAATGTTTTGAACTACTTAACCTGGACGAGAAGAAATCCCTCATTTTGCGAAATTATTTTATTTTTCCTAAACAACACGTTGTATCTCTATGTGCTTTGGTGTTGCGAGTATGTCTAAGAGGGTATCTTCCACAGAGAATGCACTGTACAGTTTTCTCTCGGAAGAATATGTATGAATACATCATTTTACGGAAATACAGGGTTGTAGAGTAAAGACAACCACTCATGTTTTAAAAATACTTAATCTGGGCGAGAAGAAATCCTTCATTTTGCGAAATTATCTTGTTTTTCCTAAGCAACCCGTTGTAACTCTATGTGCTTTGGTGGTGCGTGCATGTCTAAGCGTGCAACTTCCACAGAGAATACACTGTACAATTTTCTCTCAGAAGAATTTGTGTGAATACCACATTTTAAGGAAATACATGGTACCAGAGTAAAGACAACCAAGAATGTTTTAAAAATACTTAATCTGGACGAGAAGAAATCCCTCATTTTGCGATTTTATCTTGTTTTTCTTAATCAACATGTTGTAACTTTTTGTGTTTTGGTGTTCCGTGTATGTCTAAACGCGTATCTTCCACAGAGAAGGCACTGTAGAATTTTCTCTTGAAAGTATATGTTCGAATACCACATTTTAGGGAAATACAGTGTTGCAGAGTAAAGACAACCACAAATGTATTAGAAATTCTTAATAGCGACAAGGAGAAATCCCACATTGTGCAAAATTATCATGTTTTTCCTAAACAAAACGTTTTAACTCTATGTGCTTTGGTGTTAACTGTATCTCTAACCGTGTAGAATGCACTGTTCAAATTTCTCTCTGAAGAATATGTTCGAATACCATATTTTAAAGAAATAGAGGGGTTGAAGAGTAAAGGCAACCATGAATGTTTTACAAATACTTAATCTGGACGAGTTGAAATGCCTCATTTTGCGAAATTATCTTGTTTTTCCTAAACAACACGATGTAACTCTATGTGCTTTGGTGTTGCGTGTATGTCTAAGCATGTATCTTCCCCCGATAATGTACTGTACAATTTTCTCTCAGAAGAATATGTGCGCATAGCACTTTTTAAGGAAATACAATTTTGCAGAATAAGACAAGCACATATGTATTAGAAATACTTAATCTGGACGAGAGAATATCCCGCATTGTGCGAAATTATCTTGTTTTACTTAAACAACACGTTGTAACTCTATGTGCTTTGGTGTTGCGTGTATGTCTAAGCATGTATCTTCCACAGAGAATGCCCTGTATAGTTTTCTTTCAGAAGAATATGAGTGAATACCTCATTTTAAGTAAATACAGGGTTGCAGAGTAAAGACAACTATGAATGTTTTAGAAATACTTAATTTGGATGAGAATAAATCTCTCATTGTGAGAAGTTATCTTGTTTTTTGTAAACAATACGTCATAACTCTATGTGCTTTGGTGTTGGGTGTATGTCTAAGAATGTATCATCCACAGAGAATGCACTGTACAGTTTCTCTCAGAAGAATATGTGCGAATACCACATTTTAAGGAAATACAGTGTTGCAGAATAAAGACAACCACGAATGTATTAGAAATACTTAATCTGGACGAGAATACCTCATTGTGCGAAATTACCTTGTTTTTCCTAAACAACACGTTGTAACTCTATGTGATTTTGTGTTGGGTGTATGTCTAAGAATGGATCTTCCACAGAGAATGCACTGTACAGTTTTCTCTCAGAAGAATATGTGTGAATACCTCATTTTAAGGAAATACAGGATTGCCGAGTAAAGACAACCACGAATGTTTTAGAAATATTTAATTTGGATGAGAAGAAATGCCTCATTTTGCGAAATTATCTTGTTTTTCCTAAACAAAACATTGTTATTGTTACTCTATGTGCTTTGCTGTTGCGTGTATGTCTAGGCATGTATCTTCCACAGAGAATGCACTGTACAATTTTCTCTCAGAAGAATATGTGCGAATACCACATTTAAAAAAAAATATGGTGTTGCAGAATAAAGACAACCCCGAATGTATTAGAAATACTTAATCGCGACGAGAAGAAATCCTGCATTGTGCGAAATTATCTTGTTTTTCCTAAAGAACACGATATAGCTCTATGTGCTTTGGTTTTGCGTGTAAGTCTAAGCGTGTATCTTACAGAGATATTGAACTGTACAGTTTTTTTCTGAATTATATGTGCTAATACCACATTTTAAGGAAATAGAGTGTGGCAGAGTAAAGACAACCACGAAAGTATTAGAAATACTTAATCTGGACGAGATGGAATCCCTCATTTTGCAATATTACCTAAGCGTGTTTCTTACACAGAGAATTCACTGTAAAGTTTTCTCTCGGAAGAATATGTGCGAATACCACATTTTAAGGAAATATAGTGTTGCAGAATAAAGACAACCATGAATGTATTAGAAATACTTAATCTGGATAGAAGAAATCCCGCATTGTGTAAAATTATCTTGTTTTTCCTAAACAACATGCTGTAACTCTTTGTGCTTCAGTGTTGGGTGTATGTCTAAGCGTGTATCTTCCACAGAGAATGCTCTGTACAATTTTCTCTGAAAAATATGTGCGAATACCACATTTTAAGGAAATACAGGGCTGCAGCATAAAGAAAAACATGAAAGTTTTAGAAATACTTAATCTAGACAAGAAGAAATACCTCTTTTTGACAAATTATCTTGTTTTTCCTAAACAACACGTTTTAACTCTATGTTCTTTGGTGTTGTGCGTATGTCTAAGCATGTATCTTCCACAGAGAATGCACTGTATAATTTTATCTCTGAAAAATATGTGCGAATACCACATTTTAAGGAAATACAGTATAACATAGTAAAGCGAACCACAACTGTATTAGAAATACTTAATCTGTACGAGATGAAATCCCGCATTGTGCCAAAATATCTTGTTTTTCCTAAACAGCACGTTGTAATTCTATGTGCTTTGGAGCTTCCTGTATGTCTAAGCATATATCCTCCACAGAGTATGCACTGTACAGTTTATTCTCAGAAGAATATGTGTGAATACCACATTTTAAGGAAATACAGTGTTGCAGGTGAAACACAACCATGAATGTATTAGAAATACTTAATCTGGAAGGGATGAAATCCCGCATTGTGCAAAATTATCTTGTTTTTCCTAAACAACACGTTTTAACTCTATGTCCTTTGGTGTTGCGTGTATGTCTAAGGTTGTATCTTCTACAGAGTATGCACGGTACAGTTTTCTCTCGGAAGAATATTTGTGAATACCACATTTTAAGGAAATACAGTGTTGCAGTGTAAAGACAACCACAAATGTTTTAGAAATTCTTAATCTGGATGAGATGAAATCCCTCATTTTGCGAAATTATCTCGTATTCCTAAGCAACACGTTGTAACTCGATGTGCTTTGGAGTTGTGTGTACGTCTAAGCGTGTATCTTCCACAGAGAATGCACTGTACAGTTTTCTTTGGGAAATGCATGTGCAAATAACACATTTTAAGGAAATACAGTGTTGCAAAATAAAGAAAACCACGAATGTATTAGAAATACTTAATAGAAATGAAAAGAAATCCAGCATTATACGAAATTATCTTGTTTTTCCTAAACAACACGTAGTAACTCTTTGTGCTTTGGTGTTGGGTGTATGTCTAAGCGTGTTTCTTCCACAGAGAATGCACTGTACAGTTTTTTTCTGAACTATATGTGTGACTACCACATTTTAAGGAAATACAGTGTGGCAGAGTAAAGGCAACCACGAATGTATTAGAAATACCTAATCTGGACGAGAAGAAATCAGTCATTTTGCGAAATTATCTTGTTTTTCCTAAACAACACGTTGTAACTCCATTTGCTTTGGTGGTGCGTGTATGTCTAAGTGTGTATCTTCCACAGAGCATGCACTGTACAGTTTTCTCTCAGAAGAATATGAGTGAATACCTCATTTTAAGTAAATACAGGGTTGCAGATTAAAGACAACCATGAATGTTTTAGAAATACATCATCTGCAAGAGATGAAATCCCGCATTGTGTGAAATTATCTTGTTTTACCTAAACAGCCCATTGTGACTCTATGTGTTTTGATGTTGCGTGTATGTCTAAACGTGTATCTTCCACAGAGAATGCACTGTACAGTTTTCTCTCAGAAGAATATGAATGAATACCTCATTTTAAGTAAATACAGGGTTGCAGAGTAAAGACAACCATCAATGTTTTAGAAATACTTAATTTGGACGAGAATAAATCCCTCATTGTGTGAAGTTATCTTGTTTTTCCTAAACAACACGCCGTAACTCTATGTGCTTCGGTGTTGGGTGTATGTCTAAGAATGTATCTTCCACAGAGAATGTACTGTACAGTTTTCTCTCAGAAGTATATGGGCGAATACCACATTTTAAGGAAATACAGTGTTGCAGAATAAAGACAACCACAAATATTTTAGAAATACTTAATCTGTACAAGAAGAAATGCCTCATTTTGCAAAATTATTTTGTTTTTCCTAAACAAAACATTGTTACTCTATGTGCTTTGCTGTTGCATGTATGTCTAAGCATGTATCGTCCACAGTGAATGCACTGTACAATTTTCTCTCAGAAGAATATGTGCGAATACCACATTTTAAAAAATAATACAGTATTGCAGAGTAAAGACAACCCCGAATATATTAGAAATACTTAATCGCGACGAGAAGAAATCCTGCATTGTGCGAAATTATCTTGTTTTTCCTAAAGAACACGATGTAACTCTATGTGCTTTGGTGTTGCGTGTAAGTCTAAGTGTGTATCTTATACAGAGATTGAACAAACATTTTTTTTTCTGAACTATATGTGCGAATACCACATTTTAAGGAAATACACTGTGGCAGAGTAAAGACTACCTTGAAAGTATTAGAAATACTTAATCTGGACGAGAAGAAATACCTCATTTTGCAATATTACCTTTTTTTTCCTAAACAACATGTTGTAATTCTGTTTGCTTTTGTGTTGCATGTATGTCTAAGCGTGTATCTTCCACAGAGAATGTTCTGTACAATTTTCTCTCTGAAAAATATGTACGAATACCACATTTTAAGGAAATACAGGGTTGCAGAATTAAGAAAAACATGAAAGTTTTAGAAATACTTAATCTGGACGAGAAGAAATACCTCTTTTTGCTAAATTATCTTGTTTTTCCTAAACAACACGTTTTAACTCTATGTTCTTTGGTGTTGTGTGTATTTCTAAGTATGTATCTTCCACAGAGAATACCCTGTACAGTTTTCTCTCAGAAGAATATGTGCGAATACCACATTTTAAGGAAATACAGTGTTGCACGGTAAAGACAACTATGAATGTATTAGAAATACTTAATCTGGACGGGATGAAATCCCGCATTGTGCAAAATTATCTTGTTTTTCCTAAACAACACATTGTAAATCTAAGTGCTTTGGTGTTGTCTGTATGTCTAAGCGTGTATCTTGCACAAGGAATGCACTGTGCAGTTTTTTTACGCAAATATATGTGCAAATAACACATTTTAATGAAATGCAGTGATGCAGCATAAAGACAACCACAAATGTATTAGAAATACTTAATCTGGATAGAAGAAATCCCACATTGTGTGAAATTATCTTGTTTTTCCTAAACAACATATTGTAACTCTATGTGCTTTGGTGTTGTCTGTATGTCTAAGCGTGTATCTTCCACAGAGAATGCACTGTACAGTTTTTTTCTGAACTATATGTGTGAATACCACATTTTAAGGAAATACAGTGTGGCAGAGTAAAGACAACCACGAATGTATTAGAAATAATTAATCTGGACAAGAAGAAATCAGTCATTTTGAGAAATTATCTTGTTTTTCCTAAACAACACGTTGTAACTACATTTGCTTTGGTGTTGTGTGTATGTCAAAGCGTATATCTTCCACAGAGAATGCACTGTATAATTTTCTCTCTGAAAAATATGTGTGAATACCACATTTTAAGGAAATACAGTATTGCATAGTAAAGACAACCACAAATGTATTAGAAATACTTAATCTGCACGAGATGAAATCCTGCATTGTGCCAAATTATCTTGTTTTTCCTAAACAACACGTTGTAATTCTATGTGCTTTGGTGTTGCCTGTATGTCTAAGCATGTATCTTCCACAGAGTATGCACTGTACAGTTTACTCTCAGAAGAATATGTGTGAATACCACATTTGAAGGAAATACACTGTTGCAGGTGAAACACAACCATGAATGTATTAGATATATTTAATCTGGAAGGGATGAAATCCCGCATTGTGCAAAAGTATCTTGTTTTTCCTAAAAAAACACGTAGTAACTCTATGTGCTTTGGTGTTGGGTGTATGTCCAAGCGTGTTTCTTCCACAGAGAATGCACTGTACAGTTTATTTCTGAACTATATGTGTGAATACCACATTTTAAGGAAATACAGTGTGGCAGAGTAAAGGCAACCACGAATGTATTAAAAATACCTAATTTGGACGAGAAGAAATCAGTCATTTTGCGAAATCATCTTGTTTTTCCTAAGCAACACGTTTTAACTCTATGAGCTTTGGGGTTGCGTGTATGTCTAAGCATGTATGTTCTACAGAAAATGCACTGTACTGTTTTCTCCACAAAGTATATGTGCGAATAACACATTTTAAGGAAATACAGTGTTGCACAGTGAAGACAACCACGAATATTTTAGAAATACCTAATCTTGACGAGAAGAAATTCCACATTGTGCGAAATTATATTGTTTTTCCTAAACAATACGATGTAGCTCTATGTGCTTTGGTGGTGCATGTATGTCTACGTGTGTATCTTCCACAGAGATAGCACTGTACAGTTTTCTCTCGGAAGAATATGTGCGAATACATCATTTTAAGGAAATACAGGGTTGCAGAGTAAAGAAAACCACTCATGTTTTAGAAATACTTAATCTGGACGAGAAGAAATCCCTCATTTTGCAAAATTATCTTCTTTTTCCTAAACAACACGTTGTAACTCAATGTGATTTGGTGTTACCTGTATGTCTAAGCGTGCATCTTCCACAGAGAATGTACTGTACAGTTTTCTCTCGGGAGTATATGTGCGAATACGGTATTTAAAAGAAATACAGTATTGCAGAGTAAAGACAACCACGAATGTATTGGAAATACTTAATCTGGACGATAAGAAATCCCTCATTTTGTGAAATTATTGTATTTTTCCTAAAATCAGGTTGTTACTCTATGTGCTTTGGTGTTGCATGTATGTCTAAACGTTGATCTTCCACAGAGAATGCTCTGTACAGTTTTCTCATGAAAGTACATGTGTGAATACCACATTTTAAGGAAATACAGGGTGGCAGAGTAAAGATAACCATGAATATGTGGGAAATACTTAATCTGGAGAAGAAATCCCTCATTTTCAAAATTATCTTGTTTTTCCTAAACAACATGGTGTAACTCTATGTGCTTTGGTGGTGCATGTATGATTAAGCGTGTATCTTTCGCAGAGAATGCACTGTACAATTTTCTCTCAAAAGAATATGTGCGCATACCACATTATAAGGAAATAGAGGTTGGAGAGTAAAGACAGTTTTCTCTCGAAGGTATATGTTCGAATACCACATTTTAAGGAAATACAGTGTTGCAGAGTAAAGACAACCATGAATGTATTACAAATACTTAATCTGGAGGAGAGGAAATCCCTCATTTTGGGAAATTATCTTGTTTTTCCTAAAGAACTCGTTGTAACTCTCTGTGCTTTGGTGTTGCGTATATGTCTAAGCCTGTATCTTCCACAGAGAATGCACTGTACAATTTTCTGTCTGAAGAATATGCGCGAATACCACATTTTAAGGAAATACAGTGTTGCAGAGTAAAGACAACCATGAATGTTTTAGAAATACTTAATTTGGACGAGAATAAATCCCTAATTGTGCGAAATTATGTTGTTTTTCCTAAACAACACGTTGTAACTCTATGTGCTTGTTGTTGGGTGTATGTCTAAGAATGTATCTTCCACAGAGAATACACAGTACAGTTTTCTCTCAGGAGAATATGTGCGAATACTACATTTTAAGGAAATACCGTGTTGCAGAATAAAGACAACCACGAATGTATTAGAAATATTTACTCTGGACGAGAACAAATCCCTCATTTTGCAAAATTATCTTGTTTTTCCTAAAAAACACGTTGTACCTCCATGTGCTTTCATGTTGTGTGTATGTCTAAGTGTGTATCTTCCACAGAGAATGCACTGTACAGTTTTCTCTTAAAAGAATATGTTTGAATACCACATTTTAAGGAAATACAGGGTTGCAGACTAAAGACAAGCACGAAAGATTTAGAAATATGTAATCTGGACAGAAGAAATCCCTCATCTTGCGGAATTATCTTGTTTTTCCTAAACAACACGTTGTAACTCTATGTGCTTTGGTGTTGCTTGTATGTCTAAGCATGTAGTTTCCACAGAGAATGCACTGTACAATTTTCTATCGAAATTATAAGTACGAATACCTCATTTTAAGGAAATACAGGGTTGCAGAGTAAAAACAACCACGAATGTTTTAGAAAGACTTAATCTGGACGAAAAGAAATCCCTCATTTTGCGAAATTATCTTGTTTTTCCTAAACAACACGTTGTAACTGTATGTGCTTTGTTGTTGCGAGTATGTCTAAGCATTTATCTTCCACAGAGAATGCACTGTACAATTTTCTCTAGAAGAATATATGCGAATACCACATTTTAAGGAAATACAGGGTAGCAGAGAAAAGACAACCACGATGGTAGTAGAAATACTTAATCTGGATGAGAAGAAATTCCGCTATGTGCATAATTATCTGGTTTTTCCAAAACAACACGTTGTAACTCTGTGTGCTTTGGTGTTGCGTGTATGTCTAAGCATGTATCTTCCACAAAGAATGCACTGTACAGTTTTCTCTTGTAAGAATATGTGCGAATACCACATTGTTAGGAAATACAGGGTGGAAGAATAAAGACAACCACAAATGTATTAGAAATTCATAATCGCAAGGAGAATTCCTGCATTGTGCCAAATTATCTTGTTTTTCCAAAACAACACGTTGTAATTGTATGTGCTTTGGTGTTGTGAATATGTCTAAGTGTTTATCTTTCACAGAGAATGCACTGAACACTATTCTCTTGGAAGAATATGTTCGAATACCACATTTTAAGGGAATACAGGATTGCAGAGTAAAGACAAGGATGAATGTTTTAGAAATACTTAATCTGGATGAGAAGAAATCCCTCATTTTGTGAAATTATCTTGTTTTTCCTAAACAACACATTGTAACTCTATGTGCTTCTGAGGTGTGTGTATGTCTAAGCGTGTATCTTCCACAGAGAATGCACTGTACAATTTTCTCTCTGAAGAATATGTATGAATACCACATTTTAAGGAAATAAAGTGATGCAGAGTAAAGAGAACCACGAATGTTTTAGAAACACTTAATCGCAACAAGAAAAAAATCACTCATTGTGCGATATTATCTTGTTTTTCCTAAACAACATGCTGTAACTCTATGTTCTTTGGTGTTGGGTGTATTTCTAAGCGTGTATCTATCAAAGAGAATGCACTGTACAATTTTCGCTCTGAAGAATATGTGCTAATACCACATTTTAAGGAAATACAGTGTTGCATTGTAAAGACAACCATGAATATATTAGAAATACATAATCGCTACTAGATGAAATCCTGCAATGTGCGAAATTATCTTGTTTATCCTAAACAACACGTTGTATCACTATGTGATTTGGTGTTGTATGTATATCTAAGCGTGTATCTTCCACAGAGAATGCCCTGTACAGTTTTCTCTCAGAAGAATAGGTGCAAATTCATTTCGGAAACATTTTAAGGAAATACAGTGTTGCAGAGTAAAAACAACCACGAATGTTTTAGAAATACTGAATCTGGACGAGAAGAAATCCCTCATTATGCGAAATTATCCTGTTTTTCCTAAACAACACGTTGTAACTCTATGTGTTTTGGTGTTGCGTGTATGTCTAAGCATGTATTTTCCATAGAGAATGCACTGTACAGTTTTCTCTTGGAAGAATATGTGCGAATACCACATTGTTGGGAAATACAGGGTTGCAGAGTAAAGACAACCATGAATGTATTAGAAATCCTTAATCACGAGGAGAAGAATTCCTGCATTGTGCCAAATTATCATGTTTTTCCTAAACAACACGTTGTAATAGTATGTGCTTTGGTGTTGGGTGTATGTCTAAGCATGTATCTTCAACAGAATATGCATTGCACAGATTTCTCTCAGAAGAATATGAGAGAATACCACATTTTAAGGAAATACAGTGTTGCAGAATAAAGACAACCACGAATGTATTAGAAATACTTAATCTGGACGAGAAGAAATCCCTCATTTTGCTAAACTATCTTGTTTTTCCTAAAAAATACGTTGTACCTCTATGTGCTTTCCTGTTGTGTACATGTCTAAGCGTGTATCTTCCACAGAGAATGCACTGTACAGTTTTCTCTCGAAAGAATATGTGTGAATACCACATTTTAAGGAAATACAGGGTTGCAGAGTAAAGACAATCATGAAAGTTTTAGAAATACTGAATCTATATGAGAGGAAATCCCTCATTGTGGGAAATTATCTTGTTTTTCCTAAACAACATGTTGTCACTCTATTTGCTTTGCTGTTGTGTGCATGTCTAAATTTGTATCTTCCACAGAGAATGCACTGTACAATTTTCTCTCTGAAAAATTTGTGCAAATACCACATTTTAAGGGAAAACAGGGTTGCAGAATAAAGTCAAACATGAATGTTTTAGAAATATTTGATCTGGACATGAAGAAATACCTCTTTTTGCGAAATTATCTTGTTTTTCCTAAACAATACATTGTAACTCTATGTGCTTTGGTGTTGCGTGTATGTCTAAGCGTGTATCTTCCAAAAGGAATGCACTGTACAGTTTTCTCTCAGATGAATATGTGCGAATTCCAAATTTTAAGGAAATTCAGTGGTGCAGAGTAAAGACAGCCATGAATATATTAGAAATAATTAATCTGAACGAGAAGAAATCATTTTGCGAAATTATATTGTTTTTCCTAAACAACATGTTGTAACTCTATTTGCTTTGGTGTTGCATGTATGTCTAAGCTTGTATCTTCCACAGAGAATGCACTCTACCATTTTCTCTCTGAAAAATATGTCCGAATACCACATTTTAAGGAAATACAGTATTGCATAGTAAAGACAACCACAAATGTATTAGAAATACATAATCTGGAAGAGATGAAATCCTGCATTGTGCGAAATTATCTTGTTTTACCTAAACAACACGTTGTAACTCTATGTGCTCTGGTGTTGTGTGTATGTCTAAGCGTTTATCTTCCACAGAGAATGCACTGTACAGTTTTCTCTCGGAAGAATATGTGTGAATACCACATTTTAAGGAAATACAGGGTTGCAGAATAAAGACAAACACAGATGTATTGGAAATACTTAATCTTGGCCAGAAGAAATCCCTCATTGTGCGAATTATCTTATTTTTCCAAGTCTACATGTTTAACTGTAAGTGCTTTGGTGTTGTGTGTATGTCTAAGCTTATATTTTCCACAGAAAATGCACTGTACTGTTTTCTCTCGAAAGTATAAGTACGAATAACACATTTGAAGGAAGTACATTGTGCCAGAGTAACGACAACAATGAATATTTTAGAAATACTTAATTTGGACTAGAAGAAATCCTTCAATTTGCATAATTATCTTGTTTTTCCTAAATAACATGTTGTAACTCTATGTGCTTTAGTGTTGCATGTATGTGTAAGCGTGTATCTTCCACAGAATATGCACTGTACTGTTTTCTCTCGGGAGACTGTGTGTGAATACCACAGCTTAACGAAATAAAGAATTGCAGAGTAAAGACAACCACGAATGTTTTAGAAATACTAATCTGGACTAGAAGAAATCCCTTATTTTGTGAAATTATCCTGTTTTTCCTAAACAACATGTTGTAACTCAATGTTCTTTGGTGGTGCGTGTATGACTAAGCGTGTTTCTTTCCCAGAGAATGCACTGTACAATTTTTCTCTCAGAAGAATATGTGCGCATAACACCTTTTAAGGAAATACAGTGTTGCAGAGTAAAGACAACCATGAATGTTTTAGAAATACTTAATCTGGACTAGAAGAAATCCCTCATTTTGCGAAATTATCTTGTCTTTCCTAAACAACATGTTGTTACTATATGTGCTTCGGTGGTGCTTGTATGTCTAAGCGTGTATCCTCCACAGAGAATGCACTGTACAATCTCCTCTCTGAAGTATATGTGTGAATACCACCTTTTAAGGAAATACATTGTTGCAGAGTAAAGACAACCACGAATGTATTAGAAATACCCAACTGGACGAAAAGAAATCCCGCATGGTGCGAAATTATCTTGTTTTTCCTAAACAACACTTCACTATATGTGCTTTGGTGTTGCGTGTATGTCTAACAGTCTATCTTCCACAGAGAATGCACAGCACTGTACAGTGTTCTCTCAAAAGAATATGTGAGAATACAACATTTAAAGGAAATACAGTGTTGCAGATTAAAGACAACCACGAATGTATTAGAAATACTTAATCTGGATGAGAAGAAACCCCGCATTGTGCGAAATTATCTTGTTTTTCCTAAACAAAACGTTATAACTCTATGTACTTTGGTGTTGCATGTATGTCTAAGCTTGTTTCTTCAACAGAGAAAGCACTGTACAGTTTTCTCTCGAATGTATATGTGCAAATACCACATTTTAAGGAAATACAGTGTTGCAGATTAAAGACAACCACGAATATATTAGAAATACTTAGTCTGGATGAGAAGAAATCCCGCATTGTGCAAAATTATCTTGTTTGTCCTAAACAACTCGTTGTAAATCTATGTGCTTTGGTGCTGCCTGTATGTCTAAGCTTGTATCTTCCACAGAATGCACTGTGCAATTTTCTCTCTGAAGAATATGTGCGAATACCACATTTTAAGAAATACAGGGTAGCAGAGTAAAGACAACCACGAATATTTTAGAAATACTTAATCTGGACGAGAGAAATCCCTCATTTTGCGAAATTACCTTTTTTTCCTTAAACCACACATTGTAACTCTATGTGTTTTCGTGTTCCATGTATGTCTAAGCATGTATCTTCCCCAGAGAATATGCTGTAGATTTTTCTCTTGAAAGTATATGTGCGAATACCACATTTTAAGGAAATACAGTGTTGCAGAGTAAAGACAACCACGAATGTATTAGTAATACTTAATCTGGACATGAAGTAATCCCGCATTGTGCGAAAATATCTTGTTTTTCCTAAACAACACATTGGAACTCTATGTGCTTTGCTGTTACATGTATGTATTAATGTGTATCTGGTTTTTGCTAAACAACACGTTGTAACTCTATGTGCTTTGTTGTTGCGTGTTTGTCTAAGTGTGTATCTTCCAGAGAGAAATCACCATACAATTTTCTCTCAGAAGAATATGTGTGAATACCCCATTTTAAGGAAATACAGTGTTTCAGAGTAAAGACAACCATGAATGTATTAGAAATACCTAACTGGACGAAATGAAATCCTGCATTGTGTGAAATTCTCTTGTTTTTCCTAAACAACATGTAACTATAAGTGCTTTCGTGTTGCGTGTATGTCTAAGCGTGTATCTTCCACAGAGAATGCACTGTATAGTTTTCTCTCGGAAGAATATGTGTGAATACTACATTTTAAGGAAATACAGGTTTGCAGAATAAAGACAAACACGGATGTATTAGAAATACTTAATCTTGACAAGAAGAAATCCCTCATTGCGCGAAATTATCTTGTTTTTCCAAAACAACATGGTGTAACTGTAAGTTCTTTGGTGTTGCATGTATGTTTAAGCTTATATCTTCCACAGAGAATGCACTGTACTGTTTTCTCTCGAAAGCATAAGTGCGAATACCACATTTGAAGGAAGTACAGGGTGGCAGAGTAAAGACAACCATGAATGTTAAAGAAATACTAAATCTGAACGAGAAGAAATCCCTCATTGTGCGAAATTATCTTGTTTTCCCTAAACAACACGTTGTAACTCTATGTGCTTTGGTGTTGCGTGTATGTCTAAGCGTGTATCTTCCACAGAGAATGCACTGTACAATTTTCTCTCTGAAGAATATGTGTGAATACCACCTTTTAAAGAAATACAGTGTTGCAGAGTAAAGACAAAGACAAATGTATTAGAAATACTTAATTACGACTAAAAGAAATCCAGCATTGTGTGAAATTATCATGTTTTTCCTTAACAACACGTGGTATATCTATATGCTTTGGTGTTGCATGTATTTCTAAGCGTGTATTCTCCACAGAGAATGCACTGTACAGTTTTATCTCGAAAGTATATGAGAGAATTCGATATTTTAAGGAAATACAGTGTTGCAGAGTAAAGACAACAATGAATGTTTTAGAAATACTTAATCTGAAGAAGAAGAAATTCCTCCTTGTGCAAAATTATCTTGTTTTTCCTAAACAACATGTTGTAACTCTATGTGCTTTGGTGTTGCGTGTATGTCTAAGCATGTATCTTCCACAGAGAACGCACTATACAATTTTCTCTCTGAAGAATATGTGCGAATACCACATTTTAAGGAAATACAGGGTTGTAGAGTAAAGACAACAGCAAATGTTTTAGAAATACTTAATTGTGATCACAAGAAATCACTCATTGAGCGATTTTATCCTGTTTTTCCTAAACAGCACGTTGTAACACTATGTGCTTTGGTGTAGCGTTTATGGCTAAGCGTATATATTCCAAAGATAATGCACTGTACAGTTGTCTCTCGGGAGTATATGTGTGAATACCATTTTTTAAGGAAATACAGTGTTGCAGAGTAAAGACAACCACTAATTTATTAGAAATTCTCAATGTGGACGAAAAGAAATTGAGCATTGGGCGAAATTATCTTGTTTTTCCTAAACAACACGTTTTAACTCTATGTGCTTTGGTGTTGCTTGTATGTCTAAGCGTGTATCTTCCATAGAAAATGCACTATACAATTTTCTCTCTGAAGAATATGTGCGAATACCACATTTTAAGGAAATACAGGGTTGTAGAGTAAAGACAACCACAAATCTTTTGGAAATACTTAATCGCGATCACAAGAAATCACTCATTGAGCGATTTTATCCTGTTTTTTCCTAAACAGCACGTTTTAACACTATGTGCTTTGATGTAGGGTTTATGGCTATGCATATATATTCCAAAGATAATGCACTGTACAGTTTTCTCTCAGGAGTATATGTGTGAATACCATTTTTTAAGGAAATACAGTGTTGCAGAGTAAAGACAACCACGAATTTATTAGAAATACTTAATGTGGACGAAAAGAAATTGAGCATTGTGCGAAATTATCTTGGTTTTCCTAAACAACACGTTGTATCTCTATGTGCTTTGGTCTTGCATGTATGGCTAAGCGTGTATCTTCCACAGAGAATGCACTGTACAATTTTTCTAGGAAGAATATGTGGGCATACCAGCTATTAAGGAAATACATGTTTGCTGAGAAAAGACAAACATGAATGTTTCAGAAATACTTAATCTGGATGAGAAGAAATCCCTTATTTTACAAAATTATCTTGTTTTTCCTAAAAAACACGTTGCAACTCTATGTGCTTTGCGGTTGCGTGTATGTTTAAGCATGTAACTTCCCCAGAGAATTCACTGTACAGTTTTCTCTAGGAAGACTATGTGCAAATACCAAATTTTTTGAAAATACAGGGTTGCAGAGTAAAGACAACCACAAATGTTTAAGAAATACTTAATCTGGACGAGAAGAAATCCCTCACTTTACGAAATTATCTTGTTTTTCCTAAACAACACATTATAACTCTATGTGCATTGGTGGTACATGTATGTCTAAGCATGTATCTTCCACAGAGAATGCACTGTACAATTTTCTCTCTGAAGAATATGTGCGAAGACCACATTTTAAGGAAATACAGTGTTGCAGAGTAAAGACATCATGAATATTTTAGATAATCTTAATCTGGACGAGAAGAAATCCCTCATTTTGCGAAGTTATCTTCTTTTTCCTAAACAACAAGTAGTAACTCTATGTGCTTTGATCTTGCGTGTATGTCTAAGCGTGTATCTTCCACAGAGAATGCACTGTACAGTTTTCTCTCTGAAGAATATGTGCGAATACCGCAGTTTATGGAAATACAGGGATGCAGAGTAAAGACAAACATGAATGTATTAGAAATACTTAATCTGGACGAGGAGAAATCACGTATTGTGCGAAATTATCTTGCTTTTTCTAAACTTCAATTTGTAAATCTATGTTCTTTGGTGTTGTGTGTATGTCTAAGGGTATATCTTCCACAGAGAATGCACTGTACAGTTTTCTCTGGGGGTTATTTGAGCAAATACCATATTTTAAGGAAATACAGTGTTGCAGAGTAAAGACAACCATGAATGATTTAGAAATACTTAATCTGGACTAGAAGAAATCCTTCAATTTGCGTAATTATCTTGTTTTTCCTAAACAACTCGTTGTAACATTATGTGCTTTGGTCTTGGGTGTTTGTCTAAGCATGGATCTTCAACAGAGAATACACTGTACAGTTTTCTCTCAGAAGAATATGTGCGAATACCACATTTTAAGGAAATACAGTGTGGGAGAGTAAAGACAACAACGAATATATTAGAAATACGTAATCTGGATGAAAAGATATCCCTCATTTTAAAAAATTATCTTGTTTTTCCTAAACAACACTTTGTAACTCTATGTATTTTTGGTATTGCGTGTATGTCTAAGCTTTTATCTTCCACAGAGAATGCACTGTACACTTTTTTCTCAGAAGAATAGGTGCGAATACCACATTTTACGGAAATGTATGGTTGCAGAGTAAAGACAACCACGAATGTTTTAGAAATACTTAATCTGGATGAGAAGAAATCCCTCACTTTGAGACATTATCTTGTTTTTCCTAAACAACTCGTTGTAACTTTATGTGCTTTGGTGTTGGGTGTATGTCTAAGCGTGGATCTTCAACAGAGAATGCACTGTACAGTTTTCTCTCCTAAGAATATGTGTGAATACCATATTTTCAGGAAATACAGTGTTGCAGAATAAAGACAACCACGAATATATTAGAAATACGTAATCACAACGAGAAGAAATCCCACATTGTGCGAAATTATCTTGTTATTCCTAAACAACATGCTGTAAATCTATTTGCTTTGGTGTTGTGTGTATGTCTAAGCGTGTATCTTCCACAGAGAATGCACTCTACAATTTTCTCTTGGAAGAATATGTGCGAATAACTCATTTTAAGGAAATACAAGGTTGCAGAGTAAAGACAACCATGAATGTTTTAGAAACATTTAATCTGGACGAGAAGAAATGCCTCATTTGGGGAAATTATCTTGTTTTTTCTATACCACACATTATTACTATATGTTCTTTGGTGTTGCATGTATGTCTAAGCATGTATCTTCCACAGAGAATGCACTATACAGTTTTATCTTGGAGGAATATGTGCGAATACCACATTGTAAGGAAAAACAGGGTTGCAGAGTAAAGACAACCACGAATGTATTAGAAATCCTTAATTGCGAGGAGAAGGATTCCTGCTTTATCCCAAATTATCTTGTTTTTCCTAAAAAACACATTGTAACTGTATGGGCTTTGATGTTTCTAGTATGTCTAAGCATGTATCTTCCACATAAAATGCACGGTACAGTTTAGCTCACTGTAATATGTGCGAATACCACATTTTAAGGGAATATAGGGTTGCAGAGTTAAGACAAGGACGAATGTTTTAGAAATACGTAATTTGGACGAAAAGAAATCCCTTATTTTGCGAAGTTATCTTGTTTTTCCTAAACAATACGTTGTAACCCTATGTGCTTTGGTGTTGCGTGTATGTCTAAGTGTGTATTTTCCACAGAGAATGCACTGTACAGTTTTCTCTCTGAACAATATGTGCGAATACCACATTTTAAGGAAATACAGGGTTGCAGAGTAAAGACAACCACGAATGTATTAGAAATACGTAATCTGGATGAGAAGAATTCCCATGTCGTGTGAAATTATCTTTTTTTCCCTAACCAACACGTTTTAACACGATTTATGTGCTTTGGTTTTGCTTGTGTGTCTAAGCTTGTATTTTACAGAGAATGCACTGTACAATTTTCTCTAGGAGGAATATGTGCGAAAACCAAATTTTAAGGAAATACAGAGTTGCAGAGCAATGATAACCACGAATGTTTTAGAAATAACTTAATGTGGACGAGGAGAAATCCCTCATTTTGAGAAATTATCTTGTTTTTCCTAAACAACACATTGTAACTATAAGTGCTTTGGTGTTGCAGGTATATCTAAGCGTGTATCTTCCACAGAGAATGCACTGTACAATTTTCTGTCTGAAGAATATGTGTGAATACCACATTTATAGAAATACAGTGTTGCAGATTAAAGACAACCATGTATGGTTTAGAAATATGTAATCTGGACAGAAAGAAATCTCTCATTTTTCAAAATTATCTTCTTTTTCCTAAACAACACGTTGTAACTCTATGTGCTTTGGTGTTGCGTGTATGTCTAAGCATGTATCTTCCACAGAGTATGCACTGTACAATTTTCTCTCTGAAGAATATGTGCAAATACCACATTTTAAAGAAATACAGGGTAGCAGAGTAAAGACAACCACGAATATTTTAGAAATACTTAATCTGGACGAGAAGAAATCCCTCATTTTGTGAAATTACCTTGTTTTTCTTAAACCACACATTGTAACTCTATGTCTTTTTGTGTTTTGTGTATGTCTAAGCGTGTATCTTCCCCAGAGAATACTCTGTAGAGTTTTCTCTTGAAAGTATATGTGCGAATACCACATTTTAAGGAAATACAGTGTTGCAGAGTATAGACAACCAGGAATTTAATAGAAATACTTAATCTGGACAAGAAGTAATCCCACATTGTGTGAAATTATCCTGTTTTTCCTAAACAACACATTGGAAATCTATGTGCTTTGCTGTTACATGTATGTCTAAATGGTTATCTGGTTTTTGCTAAACAACACATTGTAACTCTATGTGCTTTGCTGTTGCGTGTTTGTCTAAGTGTGTATCTTCCACAGAGAAATTACCGTACAATTTTCTCTAGGAAGAATATGTGCGAATAACCCATTTTAAGGAAATACAGTGTTTCAGAGTAAAGACAACCACGAATGTATTAGAAATACCTAACTGGATGAAAAGAAATTGTGCATTGTGCTAAATTATCTTGTTTTTCCTAAACAACACGTAACTATATGTGCTTTGGTGTTGCGTGTATGTCTAAGCGTGTATCTTCCACAGAGAATGCACTGTATAGTTTTCTCTCGGAAGAATATGTGTGAATACCACATTTTAAGGAAATACAGGGTTGCAGAATAAAGACAAACACGGATGTATTAGAAATACTTAATCTTGACAAGAAGAAATCCCTCATTGTGTGAAATTATCTTGTTTTTCCAAAACAACATGGTGTAACTGTAAGTGCTTTTGTGTTGCGTGTATGTCTAAATTTATATCTTCCACAGAGATTGCACTGTACTGTTTTCTCTCGAAAGTATAAGTGTGAATACCACATTTGAAGGAAGTACAGGGTGGCAGAGTAAAGACAACCATGAATGTTATCGAAATACTTAATCTGAATGAGAAGAAATCCCTCATTGTGCAAAATTATCTTGTTTTTCCTAAACAACACGTTGAAACTCTATGTGATTTGGTGTTGCGTGTATGTCTAAGCGTGTATCTTCCACAGAGAATGCACTGTACAATTTTCTCTCTGAAGAATATGTGTGAATTCCACCTTTTAAAGAAATACAGTGTTGCAGAGTAAAGACAAAGACAAATGTATTAGAAATACTTAATTGCGACTAAAAGAAATCCAGCATTGTGTGAAATTATCGTGTTTTTTTCTTAACAACACGTGGTATATCTATGGGCTTTGGTGTTGTGTGTATTTCTAAGTGTGTATTCTCCACAGAGAATGCACTGTACAGTTTTATCTCAAAAGTATATGAGCGAATACGATATTTTAAGGAAATACAGTGTTGCAGAGTAAAGCCACGAATGTATTAGAAATACTTAATCTGGATGAGAAGAAATGCCGCAGTGTGCGAAATATCTTGTTTTTCCTAAACAACACGGTGTTACTCTATGTGATTTGGTGTTGCCTGTATGTCTAAACGTGTATCTTGCACAGAGAATGCACTGTACAATTTTCTCTCTGAAGAATATGTGCGAATACCACATATAAGGAAGTACAGGGATGCAGAGTAAAGACAACTATGAATGTTTTAGAAACATGTAATCTGAACAAGAAGAAATTACTCCTTGTGTGAAATTATCTCGTTTTTCCTAAACAACACGTTGTATCTCTATGTGCTTTGGTGTTGCGTGTATGTCTAAGCGTGTATCTTCCACAGAGAATGTACTATACAATTTTCTCTCTGAAGAATATGTGTGAATACCACATTTTAAGGAAATACAGGGTTGCAGAGTAAAGACAACCAAAAATGTTTTAGAAATACTTAATCGCGATCACAAGAAATCACACATTGAGCGATTTTATCCTGTTTTTCCTAAACAGCACGTTGTAACACTATGTGCTTTGGTGTAGCGTTTATGTCTAAGCGTATATATTCCAAAGATAATGCACTGTACAGTTTTCTCTTGGGAGTATATGTGTGAATAGCATTTTTTAAGGAAATACAGTGTTGCAGAGTAAAGACAACCACGAATTTATTAGAAATACTTAATATGAACGAAAAGAAATTGAGCATTGTGCGAAATTATCTTGGTTTTCCTAAACAACATGTTGTATCTCTATGTGCTTTGGTCTTGCGTGTATGGCTAAGCATGTATCTTCCACAGAGAATGCACAGTACAATTTTTCTAGGAAGAATATGTGGGCATACCAGCTATTAAGGAAATACATCTTTGCTGAGAAAAGACAAACATGAATGTTTCAGAAATACTTAATCTGGATGAGAAGAAATCCCTTATTTTACAAAATTATCTTGTTTTTCCTAAACAACACGTTGTAACTCTATGTGCTTTGGTGTTGCGTGTATGTCTAAGCATGTATCTTCCACAGAGTATGCACTGTACAATTTTCTCTCTGAAGAATATGGGCAAATACCACATTTTAAAGAAATACAGGGTAGCAGAGTAAAGACAACCACGAATATTTTAGAAATACTTAATCTGGACGAGAAGAAATCCCTCATTTTGTGAAATTACCTTGTTTTTCTTAAACCACACATTGTAACTCTATGTCTTTTTGTGTTTTGTGTATGTCTAAGCGTGTATCTTCCCCAGAGAATACTCTGTAGAGTTTTCTCTTGAAAGTATATGTGCGAATACCACATTTTAAGGAAATACAGTGTTGCAGAGTATAGACAACCAGGAATTTAATAGAAATACTTAATCTGGACAAGAAGTAATCCCACATTGTGTGAAATTATCCTGTTTTTCCTAAACAACACATTGGAAATCTATGTGCTTTGCTGTTACATGTATGTCTAAATGGTTATCTGGTTTTTGCTAAACAACACATTGTAACTCTATGTGCTTTGCTGTTGTGTGTTTGTCTAAGTGTGTATCTTCCACAGAGAAATTACCGTACAATTTTCTCTAGGAAGAATATGTGCGAATAACCCATTTTAAGGAAATACAGTGTTTCAGAGTAAAGACAACCACGAATGTATTAGAAATACCTAACTGGATGAAAAGAAATTGTGCATTGTGCTAAATTATCTTGTTTTTCCTAAACAACACGTAACTATATGTGCTTTGGTGTTGCGTGTATGTCTAAGCGTGTATCTTCCACAGAGAATGCACTGTATAGTTTTCTCTCGGAAGAATATGTGTGAATACCACATTTTAAGGAAATACAGGGTTGCAGAATAAAGACAAACACGGATGTATTAGAAATACTTAATCTTGACAAGAAGAAATCCCTCATTGTGTGAAATTATCTTGTTTTTCCAAAACAACATGGTGTAACTGTAAGTGCTTTTGTGTTGCGTGTATGTCTAAATTTATATCTTCCACAGAGATTGCACTGTACTGTTTTCTCTCAAAAGTATAAGTGTGAATACCACATTTGAAGGAAGTACAGGGTGGCAGAGTAAAGACAACCATGAATGTTATCGAAATACTTAATCTGAATGAGAAGAAATCCCTCATTGTGCAAAATTATCTTGTTTTTCCTAAACAACACGTTGAAACTCTATGTGATTTGGTGTTGCGTGTATGTCTAAGCGTGTATCTTCCACAGAGAATGCACTGTACAATTTTCTCTCTGAAGAATATGTGTGAATTCCACCTTTTAAAGAAATACAGTGTTGCAGAGTAAAGACAAAGACAAATGTATTAGAAATACTTAATTGCGACTAAAAGAAATCCAGCATTGTGTGAAATTATCGTGTTTTTTTCTTAACAACACGTGGTATATCTATGGGCTTTGGTGTTGTGTGTATTTCTAAGTGTGTATTCTCCACAGAGAATGCACTGTACAGTTTTATCTCAAAAGTATATGAGCGAATACGATATTTTAAGGAAATACAGTGTTGCAGAGTAAAGCCACGAATGTATTAGAAATACTTAATCTGGATGAGAAGAAATGCCGCAGTGTGCGAAATATCTTGTTTTTCCTAAACAACACGGTGTTACTCTATGTGATTTGGTGTTGCCTGTATGTCTAAACGTGTATCTTGCACAGAGAATGCACTGTACAATTTTCTCTCTGAAGAATATGTGCGAATACCACATATAAGGAAGTACAGGGATGCAGAGTAAAGACAACTATGAATGTTTTAGAAATACGTAATCTGAACAAGAAGAAATTCCTCCTTGTGTGAAATTATCTCGTTTTTCCTAAACAACACGTTGTATCTCTATGTGCTTTGGTGTTGCGTGTATGTCTAAGCGTGTATCTTCCACAGAGAATGTACTATACAATTTTCTCTCTGAAGAATATGTGTGAATACCACATTTTAAGGAAATACAGGGTTGCAGAGTAAAGACAACCAAAAATGTTTTAGAAATACTTAATCGCGATCACAAGAAATCACACATTGAGCGATTTTATCCTGTTTTTCCTAAACAGCACGTTGTAACACTATGTGCTTTGGTGTAGCGTTTATGTCTAAGCGTATATATTCCAAAGATAATGCACTGTACAGTTTTCTCTTGGGAGTATATGTGTGAATAGCATTTTTTAAGGAAATACAGTGTTGCAGAGTAAAGACAACCACGAATTTATTAGAAATACTTAATATGAACGAAAAGAAATTGAGCATTGTGCGAAATTATCTTGGTTTTCCTAAACAACACGTTGTATCTCTATGTGCTTTGGTCTTGCGTGTATGGCTAAGCATGTATCTTCCACAGAGAATGCACAGTACAATTTTTCTAGGAAGAATATGTGGGCATACCAGCTATTAAGGAAATACATGTTTGCTGAGAAAAGACAAACATGAATGTTTCAGAAATACTTAATCTGGATGAGAAGAAATCCCTTATTTTACAAAATTATCTTGTTTTTCCTAAACAACACGTTGTAACTCTATGTGCTTTGGTTTTGCTTGTGTGTCTAAGCTTGTATTTTCCACAGAGAATGCACTGTACAATTTTCTCTCGGAGGAATATGTGCAAAAACAACATTTTAAAGAAATACAGGGTAGCAGAGTAAAGACAACCACAAATATTTTAGAAATACTTAATGTGGACGAAAGAAATCCCTCATTTTGAGAAATTATCTTGTTTTTCCTAAACAACACGTTGTAACTCTAAGTGCTTTGGTGTTACATGTATGTCTAAGAGTGTGTCTTCCACAGAGAATGCACTGTACAGTTTTCTCTTGAAATTATATGTGTGAATAGCAATGTTTAAGGAAATACAGTGTAGCAGAGTAAAGACAACCACGACTGTATTAGAAGTACTTAATCTGGACGAGAAGAAATCCTGCATTGTGCGAAATTATCTTGGTTTTCCTAAACAACACGTTGTAACACTATGTAATTTTGGTGTTGTGTGTATTTCTAAGCGTGTATGTTCCACAGAGAATGCACCGTACAATTTTCTGTCCTAAGAATATTTGCGAATACTACATTTATAGAAATACAGTGTTGCAGACTAAAGACAACCATGAATGTTTTAGGAATACTTAATCTGCACAAGAAGAAATCCCTCATTTTCGAAATTATCTTGTTTTTCCTAAACAACACGTTGTAACTCTATGTGCTTTGGTGTTGCGTGAATGTCTAAGCATGTATCTTCCACAAAGAATGCACTGTACATTTTCGGTCAGAAGAATATGTGCAAATACCACATTTTAAGGAAATACAGTGTTGCAGATTAAAGACAAACACGAATGTATTATAAATACTTAATTGTGACTAGAAGAAATCCCATAGTGTGCGAAATTATCGTGTTTTTCCTAAACATCATGTGGTAACTTTTTTGTCTTGGTGTTACGTGTATGTCTAAGTGTGTATCTTCCCCAGAGAATGCACTGTACAGTTTTATCTCGAAAGTATATGGGCGAATAAGCTATTTTAAGGAAATACGGTGTTGCATAGTAAAGACAACCACGAATGTTTTAGAAATACTTAATCTGGCCAAGAAGAAATCCCTCATTTTTCAAAATTATCTTGTTTTTCCTAAACAACACGTTGTAACTCTATGTGCTTTGGGGTTGCGTGTATGTCTAAGCATGTATCTTCCACAGAGTATGCACTGTACAGTTTTCTCTCAGAAGACTATGTGTGAATAACACATTTTAAGGAAAAAAGGGGTTGCAGAGTAAAAACAACCACGAATGTTTTAGAAATACTTAATCTAGATGAGAATAAATCACTCATTTTGCGAAATTATCTTGTTTTTCCTAAACAACACGTGGTAACTCTATGTGCTTTGGTGTTGCGTGTTTGTCTAAGCATGTATCTTCCACAGAGAATGCACTGTAAAGTTTTATCTCGAAAGTATAACTGCAAATAACACATTTTAAGGAAATACAAGGTTGGAGAGTAAAGACAAACACGAATGTATTAGAAATACTTCATTGCAACTAGGAGAAATCCTGCAGTGTGCGAAATTATCGTGTTTTTCCTAAACAACACGTGGAAATTCTATGTGCTTTGGTGTTTCGTGTATATCTAAGCGTGTATCTACACAGAGAATGCACTGTAGCACTGTACAGTATTATCTCGAAAGTATATGGGCGAATACGATATTTTACGGAAATACAGTGTTGCAGAGTAACGACAAACATCAATGAATTAGAAATACGTAATCTGGACGAGAAGAATTCCTTCATTGTGTGAAATTATCTTGTTTTTGTAAACAACACGTTCTAACTCTATGTGCTTTGATTTTGCTTGTGTGTCTAAGCTTGTATTTTCCACAGAGAATACACTGCACAATTTTCTCTCAGAAGAATATGTGTGAATACCACATTTTAAGGAAATACAGAGTTGCAGAATAATGATAACCATGAATGTTTTAGAAATACCTAATGTGGACGAGAAGAAATCCCTCATTTTGAGGAATTATCTTGTTTTTCCTAAAGAACACGTTGTAACTGTTTGTGCTTTGGTGTTGCATGTATTTCTAAGCAAGTATCTTCGAAAGAGAATGCACTGTACAGTTTTCTCTCGAAATTATATGCGCGAATACCACTGTTTAAGGAAATACAGTGTTGTAGAATAGGGACAAACACAAATGTATTAGAAATACTTCATTGCAACTAGAAGAAATCCCGCAGTGTGCAAAATTATGGTGTTTTTCCTAAACAACACGTGGTAACACTATTGCTTTGGTGTTGCGTGTTTATCTAAGCGTGTATCGACACAGAGAATGCACTGTAGCACTGTATAGTTTTATCTCGAAAGTATATGGGCGAATATGATATTTTAAGGAAATACAGTGTGGCAGAGTACATACAACCACAAATGTATTAGAAATACTTAATCTGGACGAGAAGAATCCTCGCATCGTGCAAAATTATCTTGTATTTCCTAAACAACACGGTGTAAATCTATTTGCTTTGGTTTTGCTTGTGTGTCTAAGCTTGTATTTTCCACAGAGAAGGCACTGTACAGTTTTCTCTCAGAGGAATATGTGTGAAAACCACATTTTAAGGAAATACAGAGTTGCAGAGTAATGACAACCATGAATGTTTTAGATATACTTAATGTGGACAAAAAGAAATCCCTCATTTTTAGAAATTGTCTTATTTTTCCTAAACAACAAGTTGTAACTCTAAGTGCTTTGGTGTTGCATGTATGTCTAAGTGTGTGTCTTCCACAGAGAATGCACTGTACAATTTTCTGTCTGAAGAATATGTGCGAATACTACATTTATAGAAATACAGTGTTGCGGAGTAAAGACAACCATGAATGTTTTAGGAATACTTAATCTGGACCAGAAGAAATCCCTCATTTTCGAAATTATCTTGTTTTTCCTAAACAACACGTTGTAACTCTATGTGCTTTGGTGTTGCGTGTATGTCTAAGCATGTATCTTCCACAGAGAATGCACTGTACATTTTCTGTCAGAAGAATATGTGCAAATAACACATTTTAAGGAAATACAGTGTTGCAGATTAAAGACAAACGCTAATGTATTATAAATACTTAATTGTGACTAGAAGAAATCCCGCAGTGTGCAAAATTATCGTGTTTTTCCTAAACATCATGTGGTAACTTTATTTGCCGTGGTGTTACGTGTATGTCTAAGCGTGCATCTTCCCCAGAGAATGCACTGTACAGTTTTATCTCGAAAGTATATTAGCAAATAAGCTATTTTAAGGAAATACAGTGTTGCATAGTAAAGACAACCATGAATGTTTTAGAAATACTTAATCTGGCCGAGAAGAAATCCCTAATTTTTCAAAATTATTTTGTTTTTCTTAAACAACACATTGTAACTTTATGTGCTTTGGGGTTGCGTGTGTGTCTAAGCATGTATCTTCGACAGAGTATGCACTGTAGAGTTTTCTCTCAGAAGACTATGTGTGAATAACACATTTTAAGGAAAAAAGGTTGCAGAGTAAAAACAGCCACAAATGTTTTAGAAATACTTAATCTGGATGAGAAGAAATCACTCATTTTGCGACATTATCTTGTTTTTCCTAAACAACACGTGGGAACTCTATGTGCTTTGGTGTTGCGTGTGTGTCTAAGCATGTATCTTCCACAGAGAATGCACTGTACAATTTTATCTCGAAAGAATATCTGCAAATAACCATTTTAAGGAAATACAAGGTTGCAGAGTAAAGACAAAGACGAATGTATTATAAATACTTCATTGCAAATAGAAGAAATCCCGCAGTGTGCAAAAATATTGTGTTTTTCCAAAACAACACATGGTAACACTATGTGCTTTGGTGTTGCGTGTATATCTAAGCATGTATCTACACAGAGAATGTACTGTAGCACTGTATTCTTTTATCTCGAAAGTATATTGGCAAAACGATATTTTTGGGAAATACAGTGTCGCAGAGTACAGACAACTACGAATATATTAGAAATACTTAATATGGACGAGAAGAATTCCTGCATCGTGCGAAATTATCCTGTTTTTCCTAAACAACACAGTGTAAATCTATTCGCTTTGGTTTTGCTTGTGTGTCTAAGCTTGTATTTTACACAGAGAATACACTGTATAATTTTCTCTCGGAGGAATATGTGCGAGAATCACATTTTAAGGAAATGCAGAGTTGCAGAGTAATGACAACCACGAATGTTTTAGATGTACTTAATGTGGATGAAAAGAAATCCCTCATTTTGAGAAATTATCTTGTTTTTCCCTAAACAACACGTTGTAACTCTAAGTGCTTTGGTGTTGCATGTATGTCTAAGAGTGTGTCTTCCACAGAGAATGCACTGTACAGTTTTCTCTTGAAATTATATGTGTGAATAGCACTGTTTAAGGAAATACAGTGTAGCAGAGTAAAGACAACCACGACTATATTAGAATTACTTAATCTGGACGAGAAGAAATCCTGCATTCTGCGAAATTATCTTGGTTTTCCTAAACAACATGTTGTAACTCTATGTTATTTTGGTGTTGTGTGTATTTCTAAGCATGTATCTACCACAGAGAATGCACTGTACAATTTTCTGTCTGAAGAATATGTGCGAATACTACATTTATAGAAATACAGTGTTGCAGAGTAAAGATAACTATGAATGTGTTAGGAATACTTAATCTGGACAAGAAGAAATCCCTCATTTTCAAAATTATCTTGTTTTTCCTAAACAACACGTTGTAACTCTATGTGCTTTGGTGTTGCGTGTATGTCTAAGCATGTATCTTCCACAGAGAATGCACTGTACATTTTCTGTCAGAAGAATATGTGCAAATACTACATTTTAAGGAAATACAGTGTTGCAGATTAAAGACAAACACTAATGAATTATAAATACTTAATTGTGACTAGAAGAAAACCCGCAGTGTGCGAAATTATCGTATTTTTCCTAAACATCATGTGGTAACTTTATTTGCCTTGGTGTTACGTGTATGTCTAAGCGTGTATCTTCCCCAGAGAATGCACTGTACAGTTTTATCTTGAAAGTATATGGGCGAATAAGCTATTTTAAGGAAATACAGTGTTGCATAGTAAAGACAACCATGAATGTTTTAGAAATACTTAATCTGGCAGAGAAGAAATCCCTCATTTTTCAAAATTATCTTGTTTTTCCTAAACAACACGTTGTAACACTATGTGCTTTGGGGTTGGGTGTATGTCTAAGCATGTATCTTCCACAGAGTATGAACTGTACAGTTTTCTCTCAGAAGACTATGTGCTAATAACACATTTTAAGGAAAAAAAAGGTTTGCAGGGTAAAAACAACCACGAATGTTTTAGACATACTTAATCTGGATGAGAAGAAATCACTCATTTAGCGAAATTATCTTGTTTTTCCTAAACAACACGTGGTAACTCTATGTGCCTTGGTGTTGTGTGTATGTCTAAGCATGCATCTTCCACAGAAAATGCACTGTACAGATTTATCTTGAAAGTATATCTGCAAATAACACATTTTAAGGAAATACAAGGTTGCAGAATAAGGACAAACACGAATGTATTAGAAATAGTTCATTGCAAATAGAAGAACTCTTGCAGTGTGCAAAAATATCGTGTTTTTCCTCAAAAACACGTGGTAACTCTATGTGCTTTGGTGTTGTGTGTATATCTAAGCGTGTATCTACACAGAGAATGTCTGTAGCACTGTATAGTTTTATCTCGAAAGTATATGGGCAAATACGATATTTTAAGGAAATACAGTGTTGCAGAGTACAGACAACCACAAATGTATTAGAAATACTTAATCTGGACGAAAAGAATTCCTGCATCGTGAAAAATTATCTTGTTTTTCCTAAACAACACGTTGTAACTCTATGTGCTTTGGTTTTGCTTGTGTGTCTAAGCTTGTATTTTCCACAGAGAATGCACTGTACAATTTTCTCTCGGAGGAATATGTGCGAAAACCACATTTTAAGGAAATACAGAGTTGCAGAGTAATGACAACCACGAATGTTTTAGATATACTTAATGTGGACGAAAAGAAATCCCTCATTTTGAGAAATTATCTTGTTTTTCCTAAACAACACGTTGTAACTCTAAGTGCTTTGGTGTTGCATGTATGTCTAAGCGTGTATCTTCCACAGAGAATGCACTGTACAGTTTTCTCTCGAAATTATATGTGCGAATACCACTGTTAAAGGAAAAACAGTGTTGCACAGTAAAGAGAACCACAAATGTATTATAAGTACTTAATCTGGATGAGAAGAAATCCCGGACTGTGCGAAATTATCTTGTTTTCCCTAAACAACACGTTGTAACTCTATGTGCTTTGGTGTTGCCTCTATGTCTGAGCGTCTATCTTCCTCAGAGAGTGCATTGTCCAGTTTTTTTCTGAACTATATGTGAGAATACCACTTTTTAAGGAAATACAGTATTACAGAATAAAGACAACAAATGTAATGTATTAGAAATACTTAATGTGGATGAGAAGAAATTCCATATTGTGCGAATTTATCTTCTTTTTCCTAAACAACACATTGTAACTCTATGTGCTTTGGTGTTGTGTGTATTTCTAAGCGTGTATCTTCCACAGAGAATGCACTGTGCAATTTTCTGTCTGAAGAATATGTGCAAATACCACATTTATAGAAATACAGTGTTGCAGAGTAAAGACAACCATGAATGTTTTAGAAATACTTAATCTGGATGAGAAGAAATCCCTCAGTTTTTCAAAATTATCTTGTTTTTTATAAACTGCACGTTGTAACTCTATGTGCTTTGGTGTTGCGTGTATGTCTAAGCATTTATCTTCCACAGAGAGTGCACTGTACAGTTTTCTCTCAGAAGAATATGTGTAAATACCACATGTTACGGAAATACAGTGTTGCAGATTGAAGACAAACACGAATGTATTAGAAATACTTAATTGCGACTAGAAAAAATCCCGCAATGTGCGGAATTATCGTGTTTTTCCTAAACACCATGTGGTAATTCTATTTGCAATAGTGTTGTGTGTATGTCTAAGCCTGTATCTTCCACAGAGAATGCACTGTACAATTTTATCTCGAAAGTATATGGGCGAATACGATATTTTGAGGAAATACAGTGTTGCATAGTAAAGACAACCACGAATGTTTTAGAAATACTTAATGTGGACGAGAAGAAATCCCTCATTTTTTGAAATTATCTTGTTTTTCCTAAACAACACGTTGTAACCCTATGTGCTTTGATGTTGCGTGTATGTCTAAGCATGTATCTTCCACAGAGAATGCACTGTACAGCTTTCTCTCAGAAGAATATGTGCAAATAACACATTTTAAGGAAATACAAGGTTGCAGAGTAAAGACAAACACAAATATATTAGAAATACTTCATTGCAACTATAAGAAATCCCGCAGTGGACGAGAAGAAATCCCGCATTGTGGGAAATTATCTTGTTTTTTCTAAAGAACACGTTGTAACTCTATGTGCTTTGGTGTTGCGTGCATTTCTAAGCGTGTATCTTCCACAGAGAATGCATTGTACAAATTTCTCTCAGAAGAATATGTGTGAATCTGAACTTTTAAGGAAATAGGGAGTTGCAGAGTAATGAGAACCATGAATGTTTTAGAAATACTTAATGTGGACGAGAAGAAATCCCTCATTTTGAGAAATTATCTTGTTTTTCCTAAACAACACGTTGTAACTCTAAGTGCTTTGGTGTTGCATGTATGTCTAAGAGTGTGTCTTCCACAGAGAATGCACTGTACAGTTTTCTCTTGAAATTATATGTGTGAATAGCACTGTTTAAGGAAATACAGTGTAGCAGAGTAAAGACAACCACGACTGTGTTAGAAGTACTTAATCTGGACGAGAAGAAATCATGCATTGTGCGAAATTATCTTGGTTTTCCTTAACAACACGTTGTAACTTTATGTGATTTTGGTGTTGTGTGTATTTCTAAGCGTGTATCTTCCACAGAGAATGCACTGTACAATTTTCTGTCTGAAGAATATTTGCGAATACTACATTTATAGAAATACAGTGTTGCAGAGTAAAGACAACCATGAATGTTTTAGGAATACTTAATCTGGACAAGAAGAAATCCCTCATTTTCGAAATTATCTTGTTTTTCCTAAACAACACGTTGTAACACAATGTGCTTTGGTGCTGCATGTATTTCTAAGCGTGTATCTTCCACAGAGAATGCACTGTACAAATTTCTCTTGGAAGAATATGTGTGAATACTACCTTTTAAGGAAATAGAGAGTTGCAGAGTAATGAGAACCATGAATGTTTTAGAAATACTAAATGTGAACGAGAAGAAATCCCTCATTTTGAGAAATTATCTTGTTTTTCCTGAACAACACGTTGTAACTCTAAGTGCTTTGGTGTTGCATGTATTTCTAAGCGTGTATCTTCCACAGAGAAAGCATTGTATATTTTTCTATCGAAATTATATGTGTGAATACCACTGTTTAAGGAAATACAGTGTTGCAGAGTAAAGACAACCAGGAATGTATTAAAAATACTTATTCTGGACGAGAAGAAATCCTGCATTGTACGAAATTATCTTGTTTTTCCTAAATAACACATTGTAACTCTCTGTGCTTTGGTGTTGCGTGTATTTCTAAGCATGTATCTTCCACAGAGAATGCACTGTACATTATTTCTAGGAAAAACATGTGCGAATACAACATTTTAAGGAAATACAGAGTTTTAGAGTAACGACAACCATGAATGTTTTAGAAAAAATTATTGTGGATGAGAGGAAATCCCTCATTTTGATAAATTATCTTGTTTTTCCTAAAAAACACATTGTAACTCTATGTACTTTGGTGTTGCATGTATTTCTAAGCGTGTATCTTCCACAGAGAATGCACTGTACAGTTTTCTCTCAAAATTTTATATGCAAATACCACTGTTTAAGGAAATACAGTGTTGCAGAGAAAAGACAAGCGCGAATGTATTAAAAGTACTTAATCTGGACTAGAAGAAATCCCACATTGTGCCAAATTATCTTGGTTTTCTGAAACAACACATTGTAACACTATGTGCTTTGGTGTAGCGTGTATGTCTAAGCAGGTATCTTCCACAGAGTATGCACTGTACAGTTTTCTTTCTGAACTATATGTGTGAATACCACATTTTAAGGAAATACAGTGTTGCAGATTACAGACAACCACGAATGTATTAGAAATACTTAATCGCGACCAGAAGAAATCCCGAATTGTGCAAAATTATCTTGTTTTTCCTAAACAAGACGTTGTAACACTATGTGCTTAGGTGTTGAATGTATATCTATGCTTAAATCTTCCATAGAGAGTGCACCTTACATTTTACTCTCGGAAGAATATGTGTGAATACGACATTTTAAGGAAATACAGGGTTTCAGAGTAAAGACAACCACGAATGTTTTAGAAACACTTAATAGTGATCACAAGAAATTACCCAATGTGCAAAATTATCTTGTTTTTCCTAAACAACATGTTGTAACTCTGTGTGCTTTGGTGTTGCATGAATATCTAAGTGGGTATCTTCCAAACAGAATGCACTGTACAATTTTTTCTCGGGAGTATTTGTGTGAATACCATATTTTAAGGAAATACTATGTTGCAGAGTAAAGACAACCACAAATTTATTAGAAATACTTAATGTGGATGAAAGAAATTGGGTATTGCGTGAAATTATCTTATTTTTCCTGAACAACAGGTTGTAACTCTCTGTGCTTTGGTGTTGCGTGTATGCCTAAGCGAATATCTTCCACAGAGAATGCACTGTACAATTTTTCACGGAAGAATATGTGGGCATAACACATTTTAAAGAAATACAGGGTTGGAGAGTAAAGACAAACATGAATGTTTTAGAAATTGTTAATCCGCACGAGAAGAAATCCCTCATTTTGCAAAGTTATCTTGTTTTTTCTAAACAATACATTGTAACTCTATGTGCTTTGGTGTTGTGTGTATGTCTAAGCGTGTATCTTCCTCAGAGAATGAACTGTACAGTTTTGTATTGAAATTATATGTGTGAGTAACACATTTTAAGGAAATACAGTGTTGCAGACTAAAGACAACCACGAATGTATTAGAAGTACTTAATCTGGACGAGAAGAAATCCTGCCTTGTGCGAAATTATCTTGTTTTTCCTATACCACACTTTGTAACTATATGTGCATTGGTGTTGTATGTATGTCTAAGCGTGTATCTTCCACAGAGCATGCACTGTATAGTTTTCTTTCTGAACTCTACGTGTGAATACCACATTTTAAGGAAATACAGTGTTGCAGAATAAAGACAACCACAAATGTATTAGAAATACTTAATCGCGACGAGAAGAAATCCCACATTTCAAAAATATCGTGTTTTTCCTAAACAACACGATGTAACTCTATGTGCTTTGCTGTTGCGTGTATGTCTTAGCATGTATCTTCCACAGTGTATGCACTGTAAATTTTCTCTCGGAATTATATGTGCGAATACCATATTTTAAGGAAATACAGGGTGGCAGAGAAAAGACAACCACGAATGTTTTGGAAATACTTAATCTGGACAAAAAGAAAACCCTCGTTTTGAGAAATTATCTTGTTTTCCTAAACAACACATTGCAACTCTATGTGCTTTGGTGTTTCGTGAATGTCTAAGTGTATATCTTCCACAGAGAATGCACTGTACATGTTTTTCTAGGAAAAATATGTGCATTACAACATTTTAAGGAAATACAGAGTTTCAGAGTAAAGACAACCATGGATGTTTTAGAATTACTTAATGTGGACGAGAAGAAATCCCTCATTTTGAAAAATTATCTTGGTTTTCCTAAACAACACGTTGTAACTCTATGTGCTTTGGTGTTGCATGAATGTCTAAGCGTGTATCTTCCACAGAGTATGAACTGTACAGTTTTCTCTCGAAATTATATGTGGGAATACCACTGTTTAAGTAAATACAGTGTTGCAGTATAAAGACAAACAGGGATGAATTAGATATACTTACTTGCGACTAAAAGAAATCCCACAGTGTGCGAAATTATCGTGTTTTTCCTTAACATCAGGAGGTAAATCTATGTGCTTTGGTGTTGTGTTTATGTCTAAGCGTCTGTCCTCCACAGAGAATGCACTGCACAGTTTTAACTCGAAAGTATATGTGTGAATACGATATTTTTGAGAAATACAGTGTTGCAGAGTAAAGACAACCACAAATGTATTAGAAATACTTAATCGCGACCAGAAGAAATCCCGTATTGTGCAAAATTATCTTGTTTTTCTAAAGAAGACATTGTAATTCTATGTACTTTGGTGTTGCGTGTATGTCTAAGCATTTATCTTCCACAGAGAATGCACTGCACAGTTTTTTCTTGGAATAATATGTGTGAATACCACATATTAAGGAAATACAGGGTTGCAGAGAAAAGACAACCATGAATGTTTTAGAAATACTTAATCTGAACAAGAAGTAATCCCTCATTGTTCAAAATTATCTTGTCTTTCCTAAACAACACCTTGTAAATCTATGTGCTTTGGTGTTGAATGAATATCTATGCTTATACCTTCCATTGAGAGTGCACTTTACATTTTACTCCCGGAAGAATATGTGTGAATATCACATTTTAAGGAAATACAGGGTTGCAGAGTAAAGACAACCACAAATGTTTTAGAAACACTTTTTCATGATCAAAAGAAATTACCCAATGTGCAAAATTATCTTGTTTTTCCTAAACAACACGTTGTAACTCTGTGTGCTTTGGTGTTGCATGTATATCTAAGTGGGTATCTCCCAAACAGAATTCACTGTACAGTTTTTTTCTCGAGAGTATTTGTGCGAATACCATATTTTAAGGAATACTGTGTTGCAGAGTAAAGACAACCACACATTTATTAGAAATACTTAATGTGGATGAAAGAAATTGTTCATTGCGCGAAATTATCTTGTTTTTCCTGAACAACATTTTGTAACTCTCTGTGCTTTGGTGTTGCGTGTATGGCTAAGCATATATCTTCCACAGAGAATGCACTGTACAATTTTTCTCGGAAGAATATGTGGGCATACCACATTTTAAAAAAATACAGGGTTGCAGAGTAAAGACAAACATGAATGTTTTAGAAATTGTTAATCTGGACGAGAAGAAATCCCTCATTTTGCAAAATTATCTTTTTTTTTCTAAACAATACATTGTAACTCTATGTGCTTTGGTGTTGCGTGTATGTCTAAGCGTGTATCTTCCTCAGAGAATGAACTGTACAGTTTTGTATTGAAATTATATGTGTAAATAACACATTTTAAGGAAATACTGTGTTTTAGACTAAAGACAACCACGAATGTATTAGAAGTACTTAATCTGGACGAGAAGAAATCCCGCCTTGTGCGAAATTATCCTGTTTTTCCAAAACCGCACTTTGTAACTATATGTACATTGGTGTTATATGTATGTATAAGCATGTATCTTCCACAGAGCATGCACTGTACAGTTTTTAGTCTGAACTATACGTGCAAATACCACATTTTAAGGAAATACAGTGTTGCAGAATAAAGACAACCACAAATGTATTAGAAATACTTAATCGCGACGAGAAGAAGTCCTGCATTTTCAAAAATATCTTGTTTTTCCTAAACTACACGTTGTAACTCTATGTGCTTTGATGTTGCGTGTATGTCTAAGCATGTATCTTCCACAGAGTATGCACTGTAAATTTTTCTCTCAGAATTATATGTGCAAATACCATATTTTAAGGAAATACAGGGTTGCAGAGAAAAGACAACCATGAATGTTTTGGAAATACTTAATCGGGACAAGAAGAAAACCCTCATTTTGTGAAATGATCTTGTTTTCCTAAACAACACGTTGCAACTCTATGTGCTTTGGTGTTGCGTGTATGTCTAAGTGTATATCTTCCACAGAGAATGCACTGTACATTTTTTTCTAGGAAAAATATGTGCGATACAACATTTTAAGGAAATACCGAGTTTCAGAGTAAAGACAACCATGGATGTTTTAGAAATACTTAATGTGGATGAGAAGAAATCCCTCATTTTGAAAAATTATCTTGGTTTTCCTAAACAACACGTTGTAACTCTATGTGCTTTAGAGTTGCATGAATGTCTAAGCGTTTATCTTCCACAGAGAATGCACTGTAGAGTTTTCTTTCAAATTATATGTGGAAATACCACTGTTTAAGTAAATACAGTGTTGCAGAGTAAAGACAAACAGGAATGAATTAGTTATACTTAATTGCGACTAAAAGAAATCCCAACGTGTGCGTAATTATCGTGTTTTTCCTTAACAACAGGAGGTAAATCTATGTGCTTTTGTGTTGCGTGTATGTCTAAGCGTGTATCCTCCACAGAAAATGCACTGTACCATTTTAACTGGAAAGTATATGTGTGAATACGATACTTTTGAGAAATAAAGTGTTTCAGAGTAAAGACAACCACGAATGTATTAGAAATACTTAATCTGGACGAGAAGAAATCCCGCATTGTGCGAAATTATCTTGTTTTTCCTAAACAACACGTTGTAACTCTATGTGCTTTGGTGTTGCGTGTATGTCTAAGCGTTTATCTTCCACAGGGAGTGCACTGTACAATTTTCTCAGAAGAATATGTGCGAATACCACATTTTAAGGAAGTACAGGGTTGCAGAATTAAGAAAACATGAATATCTTAGAAATACTTAACCTGAACAAGAATTTTCAGATTCTCTGTACAATTTTCTCTCTGAAGAATATGTGCGAATACCACATTTTAAGGAAGAACAAGAAGAAATCTATCATTGTGCGACATTTTCATGTTTATCATAAACAAGACATTGTAACTCTGTGTGCTTTTGTGTTGCGGGTATGTCTAAGCGTGTATCTTCCACAGAGAATGCACTGTACAGTTTTCTTTCTGAAGTATATGTTCGAATACCACATTTTAAGGAAATACAGTGTTGCAGATTACAGACAACCACGAATGTATTAGAAATACTTAATCGCGACCAGAAGAAATCCCGTATTGTGCATAATTATCATTTTTTCCTAAACAAGACGTTGTAATTCTATGTACTTTGGTCTTGCGTGTTTGTCTAAGCATGTATCTTCCACAGAGAATGCACTGTACAGTTTTTTCTTTGAATAATATGTGCGAATACCACATATTAAGGAAATACAGGGTTGCAGAGAAAAGACAACCACGAATGATTTAGAAATACTTAATCTGGACGAGAAGAAATCCCACATTGTGCGAAAATATCTTGTTTTTCCTAAACAACACGTTGTAACTCTATGTTCTTTGGTGTTGCGTGTATGTCCAAGCGAATATCTTCCACAGAGAATGCACTGTACAATTTTCTCTCGGAAGAATATGTGCGAATACCACATTTTAAGGAAGGACATTGTTGCAGAATTTAGTAACCAAGAATATCTTAGAAATACTTACTCTGAACAAGAAGAAATCCCTCATTGTGCGACATTATCTTGTTTTTTCTAAACAACACGTTGTAACTCTATGCGCTTTTGTGTTGCGTGTATGTCTAAGCGTGTATCTTCCACATAGAATGCACTGTACAATTTTCTATCAGAAGAATATGTGCGAATACCATATTTTAAGGAAATACATTTTTGCAGAGTAAAGACAACCATGAATGTTTTAGAAATATTTAATCTGAATAAGAAGAAATCCCTCATTGTTCGAAATTATCTTGTATTTCCTAAACAACATGTTGTAACACTATGTGCTTTGGTGTTGAATGTATATCTATGCTTATGTCTTCCGTAGAGAGTGCACCTTACATTTTACTCTCGGAAGAATATGTGTGAATACCACATTTTAAGGAAATACAGGATTGCAGAGTAAAGACAAACACGAATGTTTTAGAAACACTTAGTCATGATCACAAGAAATTACCCAATGTGCAAAATTATCTTGTTTTTCCTAAACAACACGTTATAACTCTGTGTGCTTTGGTTTTGCATGTATATCTAAGTGGGTATCTTCCAAACAGAATGCACTGTACAGTTTTTTCTCGAGAGTATTTGTGCGAATACCATATTTTAAGGAAATACTGTGTTGCAGAGTAAAGACAACCACGAATTTATTAGAAATATTTAATGTGGATGAAAGAAATTGTGCATTGCGCAAAATTATCTTGTTTTTCCTAAACAACATATTGTAACTCTCTGTACTTTGGTGTTGCCTGTATGGCTAAGCGTATATCTTCCACAGAGAATGCACTGTACAATTTTTCTCAGAAGAATATGTGGGCATACCACATTTTAAAGAAATACAGGGTTGCAGAGTAAAGACAAACATGAATGTTTTAGAAATTGTTAATATGGACGAGAAGAAATCCCTCATTTTGAGAAATTATCTTGTTTTTCCTAAACAACACCTTGTAACTCTAAATGCTTTGGTGTTGCATGTATGTCTAAGCGTGTATCTTCCACAGAGAATGCACTTAACAGATTTCTCTCGAAATTATATGTGCAAATACCACTGTTAAAGGAAAAACAGTGTTGTAGAGTAAAGACAACCACGAATGTCTTAGAAATACTTAATCTGGACAAGAAAAAAATCCCGCATTGTGAGAAATTATGTTGTTTTTCCTATACAACATGTTGTAACTCTATGTGCTTTGGTGTTGCGTGTATTTCTAAGCGTGTATCTTCCACAGAGAATGCATTGTACAGTTTTCTTTAAGAACTATATGTGTGAATACCACATTTTAGGGAAATAGAGTGTTGCAGAATAAAGACAACCAGGAATGTATTAGAAATATGATATGTGGACGAGAAGAAATCCCGAATTGTGCAAAATTATCTTCTTTTTCCTAAACAATACATTATAACTCTATGTGCTTTGGTATGCGTGTATGTCTAAGCGTGTATCTACACAGAGAATGCACTGTAGCACTGTACAGTTTTATTTCGAAAGTATATGGGTGAATACAATATTTTAAGGAAATACAGTGTTGCAGAGTAAAGACAACCACAAATGTATTAGAAATACTTAATCTGGACGAGAAGAATTCTCACATTGTGCGAAATTATCTTGTTTTTCCTAAACAACACGTTGTAACTTATGTGATTTGGTGTTGCGTGTATTTCTAAGCGTGAATATTCCACAGAGAATGCACTGTACAATTTTCTGTCTGAAGAATATGTGCGAATACCACATTTACAGAAATACAGTGTTGCAGAGTAAAGACAACCATGAATGTTTTAGAAATACTTAATCTGGACAAGAAGAAATCCCTCATTTTTCGAAATTATCTTGTGTTTCCTAAAAAACACGTTGTAACTCTATGTGCTTTGGTGTTGCGTGTATGTCTAACCATGTATCTTCCACAGAGAATGCACTGTACAGCTTTCTCTCAGAAGAATATGTGCAAATACCACATTTTAAGGAAATACAGTATTGCAGAGTAAAGACAAACATGAATGTTTTAGAAATACTTAAATGCGACTAGAAGAAATCCCGCAGTGTGCGAAATTATCGTGTTTTTCCTAATCAAGATGTGGTAACTCTATTTGCTTTGGTGTTGCGTGTATGTCTAAGCGTGTATCTTCCACAGCGAATGCACTGTACAGTTTCAGCTCAGAAGAATATATGCAAATAGCATATTTTAAGGAAATACAGTCTTGCAGATTAAAGACAAACATGATTGTATTAGAAATACTTAATCTGGACAAGAAGAAAACCCTCATTTTGCGAAATTATCTTGTTTTCCTAAACAAAATGTTGTAACTCTATGGGCTTTGGTGCTGCATGTATGGCTAAGCGTTTATCTTCCACAGAGAATGCTCTGTACATTATTTCTAGGAAAAATATGTGCGAATACAACATTTTAAGGAAATACAGAATTTCAGAGTAACGACAACCTTGAATGTTTTAGAAATACTTATTGTGGACGAGAGGAAATCCCTCATTTTGATAAATTATCTTGTTTTTCCTAAACAACACGTTGTAACTCTATGTGCTTTGGTGTTGCATGTATGTCTAAGCGAATATCTTACACAGAGAATGCACTGTACAGGTCTCTCTCGAAATTATATATGCGAATACCACTGTTTAAGGAAATACAGTGTTGCAGAGTAAAGACAACCACGAATGTATTAAAAGTACTTAATCTGGACTAGAAAAAAATCACACATTGGGCCAAATTATCTTGTTTTTCTGAAACAACACGTTGTAAATCTATGTGCTTTGGTGTTGCGTGTATGTCAAAGTGTGTATCTTTCACAGAGAATGCACTGTACAATTTTCTTTCTGAACTATATGTTCGAATACCACATTTTAAGGAAATACAGTGTTGCAGATTACAGACAACCACGAATGTATTAGAAATACTTAATCGCGACCAGAAGAAATCCCGTATTGTGCAAAATTATTTTGTTTTTCCTAAACAAGACGTTATTATTCTATGTACTTGGGTGTTGCGTGTATGTATAAGCATGTATCTCCCACAGAGAATGCACTGTGCAGTTTTTCTTGGAATAATATGTGCGAATACCACATATTAAGGAAATACAGGGTTGCAGAGAAAAGACAACCACGAATGATTTAGAAATACTTAATCTGGACGAGAAGAAATCCCACATTGTGCGAAAATATCTTGTTTTTCCTAAACAACACGTTGTAACTCTATGATCTTTGGTGTTGCATGTATGTCCAAGCAAATATCTTCCACAGAGAATGCACTGGACAATTTTCTCTCTGAAGAATATATGTGAATACCACATTTTAAGGAAGGACATTGTTGCAGAATTTAGTAACCAAGAATATCTTAGAAATACTTACTCTGAAAAAGAAGAAATCCCTCATTGTGCGACATTATCTTGTTTTTCCTAAACAACACGTTGTAACTCTATGTACTTTTGTGTTGCGTGTATGTCTAAGCCTGTATCTTCCACATAGAATGCACTGTACAATTTTCTATCAGAAGAATATGTGCGAATACCATATTTTAAGGAAATACATTTTTGCAGAGTAAAGACAACCATGAATGTTTTAGAAATATTTAATCTGAATAAGAAGAAATATCTCATTGTGTGAAATTATCTTGTATTTCCTAAACAAAACGTTGTAACTCTATGTACTTTGGTGCTGAATGTATATCTAAGCATATATCTTCCATAGAGAAGGCACTGTACATTTTACTCTCAGAAGAATATGTGTGAATACCACATTTTAAGTGTTGCAGAGTAAAGACAACCACGAATATTTTAGAAACACTTAATCACAATCACAAGAAATCACACATTGTGCAAAATTATCTGGTTTTTTCTTATTAACACGTTGTAACTCTATGTGCTTTTGTGTTGCATATATATCTAAGTGTATATCTTCCAAAGAGAATGCACTGTACAGTTTTTTCTAGGGAGTATATGTGCCAATACCATATTTTAAGCAAATACGGTGTTGCAAAATAAAGACAACCACGAATTTGTTAGAAATACTTAATGTGGACGAAAGAAATTGTGCATTGTGAGAAATTATCTTGTTTTTCCTAAAAAACACGTTGTAACTCTATGTGCTTCGGTGTTGCGAGTATGTCTAAGCATTTATGTTCCACAGAGAATGTACTGTACAGTTTTCTCTCAGAATAATATGTGCGAATACCACTTTTCAAGGAAATACAGGGATGCAGAGGAAAGCCAACCACGAATGTTTTACAAATACTTAATCTGGACAAGAAGAAAACCCTCATTTTGAGAAATTATCTTGTTTTCCTAAACAACACGTTGCAACTATGTGCTTTGGTGTTGCGTGAATGTCTAAGTGTATATCTTCCACAGAAAATGCACTGTACAGTTTTTTCTTGGAAGAATATGTGCGAATACCACATTTTAAGGAAATATAGGGTTGCAGAGTAAAGAAAACTATGCATGTTTAAAAAAACGTAATCTGGACGAGAAGAAATCCCTCATTTTGCAAAATTATCTTGTTCTTCCTAAACAATACATTGTAACTCTATGTGCTTTGTTGTTGCGTGTATGTCTAAGCATGTATCTTCCACAGGGAATGCACTGTACAGTTTTCTCTTGGAATACTATGTGTGAATACCATATTTTAAGGAAATACAGGGTTGCAGAATAAAGACAACCACGAATGTTTTAGAAATACTTAATCTGGACAAGAAGAAGACTCATTTTGCGAAATTATCTTGTTTTCCTAAACAACGCGTAGTGACACTATGTTCTTTGGTGTTGCATGATTGTCTAAGATTGTATCTTCCACAGAGAATGCACTGTACATTTTTTTCTTGGAAGGATGTGTGCGAATACCACATTTTAAGGGAATACAGGGTTGCAGAGTAAAGACAACCATGGATGTTTAAAAATACGTAATCTGGACAAGAAGAAATCCCTCATTTTGCGAAATTATCATGTTTTTCCTAAACAACACGTTGTAACTCTATGTGCTTCAGTAGTGAGTGTATGTCTAAGCATGTGTCTTCCACAAAGAATGCACTATACAATTTTCTCTCTGAAGAATATGTGCAAATACCACATTTTAAGGAAATACAGTGTTGTAGAGTAAAGACAAACAGGCATGTATTATATATACTTAATCTGGACGAGAAGAAATCTCGAATTGTGCGAAATTACCTTGTTTTTCCTACACAACACGTTGTAACTCTATGTGCTTTGGAGTTGCGTGTATTTCTAAGCGTGTATCTTCCACAGAGAATGCACCGTACAATTTTGTCTGAAGAATATGTGTGAATACCACATATATAGAAATACAGTGTTGCAGAGTAAAGACAACCGTGAATGTTTTAAAAATTCTTAATCTGGATGAGAAGAAATCCCTCATTTTTCAAAATTATCCTGTTTTTCATAAACAACAAGTTGTAAATCTATGTGCTTTGGTGTTGCGTGTATGTCTAAGCGTATATCTTCCACAGAGAATGCACTGTACAGTTTTCTCTCAAAAGAGAATACCACATTTTAAGGAAATAAAGTGTTGCAGAGTAAAGACAAACAGGAATGTACTAGATATACTTAATCTGGACGAGAAGAAATCTTGCATTGTGGAAAATTACCTTGTTTTTCCTAAACAACACTTTGTAACTCTATGTGCGTTGGTGTTGCGTGTATTTCTGATCGTGTATCTTCCACAGAGAATGCACTGTACAGTTTTCTATCAAAAGAATATGTGCAAATACCACATTTTAAGGAAAAACAGTGTTGCAGAGTGAAGACAAACAAGAATGTATTAGAAATACTTAATTGCTCATGAAGAAAGCCCTCAGTGTGTGAAATTATCGTGTTTTTCCTAAACAACATGTGGTAACTATATATGCTTTGGTGTTGCGTGTGTGTCTAAGAATTTATCTTCCACAGAGAATGCACTGAACAGTTTTATCTCAAAAGTGTATGGGCAAATATGATATTTTAAAGAAATACAGTGTTGCATAGTAAAGACAACCATGAATGTATTAGAAATATTTAATCTGGATGAGAAGAATTCCCACATCTTGCGAAATTATCTTGTTTTTCCTAAACAACACGTTGTAACTCTATGTGCTTTAGTTTAGGTTATGTGTCTGAGCTTGTATCTTCCACAGAGAATGCACTGTACAATTTTCTCTTGGAAGAATATGTGCGAATACCAAATTTTAAGGAAATACAGAGTTGCAGAGTAATGACAACCACGAATGTTTTAGAAATACTTAATGTGGACGAGAAGAAATCCCTCATTTTGAGAAATTATCTTGTTTTTCCTAAACAACACGATGTAACTCTAAGTGCTTTGGTGTTGCATGTATGTCTAAGCGTGTATCTTCCACAGAGAATCCACTGTAAAGTTTTCTCTCTATATTATATGGTCGAATAACACATTTTAAGGAAATACAGTGTTGCAGAGTAAAGACAACCACGAATGTTTTAGAAATACTTAATATAGCCGAGAAGAAATCCCTCATTTTGAGAAATTATTTTGTTTTTGCTAAACAACACGTTGTAACTCTATGTTCTTTGGTGTATCATGTATGTCTGAGCGTGTATCTTCCGCAGAGAACACACTGTACAGTTTTCTCTCGAAATTATATGTGCGAATACCACTGTTTAAGGAAATACAGTGTTGCAGATTAAAGACAACTACGAATGCATTAGATGTACTTAATCTGGACTAGAATAAATCCCAACTAGTGCGAAATTATCATGTTTTTCCGAAACAACACGTTGTAACACTATGTGCTTTGGTGTTGCTTGTATGTCTAAGCGTGTACCTTCCACAGAGAATGCACTGTACAGTTTTCTTTCTGAACTATATGTGCGAATACCACTGTTTAAGGAAATACAGTGTTGACGAGTAAAGCAACCACGAATGTATTAGAAGTACTAAATCTGGACTAAACAAAATCCCACATTGTGCGAAATATCTTGTTTTTCTGAAACAACACGTTGTAACTCTATGTGCTTTGGTGTTGCGTGTATGTCTAAGAATGTATCCTCCACAGAGAATGCACTGTACAGTTTTTTCTTGAAAGGATATGTGAGAATACCACATTTTAAGGAAATACAGGGTTTCAGAGTAAAGACAAACAGGAATATTTAAAAATATGTAATCTGGACGAGAAGAAATCCCTCATTTTGCGAAATTATCATGTTTTTCCTAAACAACATGTTGTAACTCTATGTGCTTCGGTAATGCTTGTATGTCTGAGCGTATGTCTTCCACAGAGAACGCACGGTACAACTTTCTCTCTGAAGAATATGTGTGAATACCACATTTTAAGGAAATACAGTGTTGCAGAGTAAAGACAAACAGGAATGTATTAGATATACTTAATCTGGATAAGAATAAATCTCTCATTGTGCGAAATTACCTTGTTTTTCCTAAACAACACGTTGTAACTCAATGTGCTTTGGTGTTGCATGTATTTCTAAGCGTGTATCTTCCACAGAGAATGCACTGTACAATTTTCTGTCTGAAGAATATGTGCAAATACCACATTTATAGAAATACAGTGTTGCAGAGTAAAGACAACCATGAATGATTTAGCAATACTTAATCTGGATGAGATGAAATCCCTCATTTTTCAAAATTATCCTGTTTTTCATAAACAACAAGTTGTATATCTAGGTGCTTTGGTGTTGCGTGTATGTCTAAGAATGTATCTTCCACAGAGAATGCACTGTACAGTTTTCTCTAAGAAGAATATGTGCAAATAAGACATTTTAAGGAAAAACAGTGTTGCAGAGTAAAGACAAACATGAATGTATTAGAAATACTTAATTGCTCATGAAGAAATCCCTCAGTGTGCGAAATTATCATGTTTTTCCTAAACAACATGTGGAAACTATATTTGCTTTGGTGTTGCGTGTATGTCTAAGCATGAATCTTCCACAGAGAATGTTCTGAACCGTTTTATTTCGAAAGTATATGGGGAATACGATATTTTAAGTAAATTCAGTGTTACATAGTAAAGACAACCACGAATGTAATAGAAAATCTTCGAGAAGAATTCCCACATCTTGCGAAATTTTCTTGTTTTCCCTAAAGAACACTTTGTAACTCTATGTGCTTTAGTTTAGCTTATGTGTCTGAGTTTGTATCTTCCACAGAGAATGCACTGTAAAATTTTCTCTTGGAAGAATATGTGTGAATACCACATTATAAGGAAATACAGAGTTGCAGAGTAAAGCCAACCACGAATGTTTTAGTAATACTTAATGTGGACGAGAAGAAATCCCTCATTTTGAGTAATTATCTTGTTTTTCCTAAATAACACGATGTAACTCTATGTGCTTTGGTGTTGCATGTATGTCTAAGCGTATATCTTCCACAGAGAATGTACTGTAAAGTTTTCTCTCGATATTATATGTGCGAATACCACATTCTAAGGAAATACAGTGTTGCAGAGTAAAGACAACCACGAATGTATTAGAAGTACTTAATCTGGAGTAGAAGAAATCCCACATTGTGCAAAATTATCTGGTTTTTTCGAAACAACACATTGTAACGTTATGTGCTTTGGTGTTGCGTGTATGTCTAAGCGTGTATCTTCCACAGAGAATGCACTGTACAATTTTCTTTCTGAACTATATGTGCGAATACTACATTTTAAGGAAATACAGGGTTGCAGAATAAAGATTACCACGAATGTATTAGAAATACTTAATCACGACGAGAAGAAATCCCGCATTGTGTGAAATTATTTTGTCTTTCCTAAACAACACATTGTAACTCTATGTGCTTTGGTGTTGAATGCATATCTAAGCATATATCTTCCAGAGAGAACGCACTGTACAGTTTACTCTCGGAAAAATATGTGTGAATACCACATTTTAAGGAAATACAAGGTTGCAGAGTAAACACAACCACAAATGTTTTAGAAACACTTAATTGCAATCACAAGAAATCACTCATTGTGCGATATTATCTTGTTTTTCCTAAACAGCACGTTGTAACTCTATGTGTTTTTGTGTTGAATGTATATCTAAGCGTATATCTTCCAAAGGGAATTTACTGTACAGTTTTTTCTCGGAAGTATATGTGCGAATATTACATTTTAAGGAAATACATTGTTGCAGAGCAAAGACAACCACGAATTTGTTAGAAATACTTAATGTGGATGAAAGAAATTGTGCATTGCGCAAAGGTATCTTGTTTTTCCTAAACAACACGTTGTAACGCCATGTGCTTTGGTGTTAAGTGTATGGCTAAGCATTTATCTTCCACAGAGAATGCACTGTAGAATTTTTCTTGGAAGAATATGTGGGCATACCATATTTAAAGAAATACAGGGTTGCAGAGTAAAGACAAACATGAATGTTTTAGAAATTCTTAATCTGGATGAGATGAAATCCCTGATTTTGCAAAATTATCTTGTTTTTCCTAAACAATACATTGTAACTCTATGTGCTTTTGTGTTGTGTGTATGTCTAAGCGTGTATCTTCCTCAGAGAATGCACTGTACAATTTTCTCTCTGAAGAATTTGTGTGAATACCACTTTTTAAGGAAATACAGTGTTGTAGAGAAAAGACAACCACAAATGTTTTAGATATACTTAATCTAGACGAGAAGAAATCTCTCATTGTTTGAAATTATCTTGTTTTTCCTAAACAACACGTTGTAATTCTATGTGCTTTGGGGTTGTGTGTATTTCTAAACATGTATCTTCCACAGAGCTGCACTGTACAATTTTCTGTCTGATGAATATGTGCGAATACCACATTTATAGAAATACAGTGTTGCAGAGTAAAGACAACCATGATGTTTTAGAAATACTTAATCTGGATGAGAAGAAATCCCTCATTTTTCGAAATTATCTTGTTTTTCCTAAACAACAAGTTGTAAATCTAGGTGCTTTGGTGTTGCGTGTATGTCTAAGGATGTATCTTCCACAGAGAATGCACTGTACAGTTTTCTCTCAAAAGAATATGTGCAAATACCACATTTTAAGGAATAAAGTGTTGCAGAGTAAATACAATCACGAAGGTATTAGAAATACTTAATTGTGCACGATGAAATCCCTCAGTGTGTGAAATTATCGTGTTTTTCCTAAACAACATGTGGTAACATTTTTGCTTTGGTGTTGCGTGTATGTCTAAGAATTTATCTTCCACGGAGAAGGCACTGAACAGTTTTATCTCGAAAGTATATGCGCAAATAAGATATTTTAAGGAAATACAGTGTTTCATAGTAAAGACAACCACAAATGTATTAGAAATACTTAATCTGGACGAGAAGAATTCCAACATCTTGCGAAATTATCTTGTTCTTCCTAAACAACACGTTGTAACTCTATGTGCTTTAGTTTAGCTTATGTGTCTGAGCTTGTGTCTTCCACAGAGAATGCACCGTACAATTTTCTCTTGGAAGAATATGTGCGAATACCACATTTTAAGGAAATACAGAGTTTCAGAGTAAAGACAATCCCAAAGTTTTAGAAATACTTAATGTGGACAAGAAGAAATCCCTCATTTTGACAAATTATCTTGTTTTTCCTAAATTACAAGTTGTAAATCTATGTGCTGTGGTGTTGAACGCATGTCTAAGCATGTCTTCCACAGAGAATGCACTGAACAGTTTTATCTCGAAAGTATATGGGCGAATACCACATTTTAAGGAAATACAGTGTTGTAGAGTAAAGACAACCATGAATATATTAGAAGTATTTAATCTGGACTAGATGAATTCCTGCATTGTGTGAAAATGTCTTGTTTTCCCTAATCAACACGTTGTAACTCTATGTGCTTTTGTGTTGCGTGTATGTCTAAGCGTGTATCTTCCTCAGAGAATGCACTACACACTTTTCTTTCTTAACTATATGTTCGAATACGAAATTTTTAGGAAATACAGTGATGCAGAATAAAAAAAAAAACATGAATGTAATAGAAATACTTAATCGCGACGAGAAGAAATCCCACAATGTGTAAAATTATCTTGTTTTTCCTAATCAACACATTGTAACTCTATGTGCTTTTGTGTTGCGTGTATGCCTAAGCGTGTATCTTCCACAGAGAATGCACTGTACAGTTTTCTCTCGGAATAATATGTGTGAATACCACATTTTTGGGAAATGCAGGGTTGCAGAGGAAAGGGAACCACGTATGTTTTAGAAATAATCTGGACAAGAAGAAACCCCCATTCTGCAAAATCATCTTGTTTTCCTAAACAACACGTTGTAACTAGATGTGCTTTGGTTTTGCGTGTATGTCTAGGTGTGTATCTTCCACAGAGAATGCACAGCACAGTTTTTTCTTGGAAGAATATGTGAGAATATCACAATTTAAGGAAATACAAGGTTGCAGAGTAAAGACAACTATGAATGTTTAAAAATACATAATCTGGACGAGAAGAAATCCCTCATTTTGCAATATTATCATGTTTTCCGTAAACAATGCATTGTAACTCTATGTTCTTTGGTGTTGTGTGTATGTCTAAGCGTGTATCTTCCTCAGAGAATGCACTGTACAATTTTTCTTGGAAGAATATGTGGGCATACCATATTTAAAAAATACAGGTTTGCAGAGTAAAGACAAACATGAATGTTTTAGAAATTCTTAATCTGGATGAGATGAAATCCCTCATTTTGCAAAATTATCTTGTTTTTCCTAAGCAATAACTCTATGTGCTTTGGTGTTGCGTGTATGTCTAAGCGTGTATCTTCCTTAGAGAATGCACTGTACAATTTTCTCTCTGAAAAATATGTGCGAATACCACTTTTTAAGGAAATACAGTGTTGTAGAGCAAAGACAACAACGAATGTATTAGATATACTTAATCTGGACGAGAAGAAATCTCTCATTGTGCGAAATTATCTTGTTTTTCCTAAACAACATGTTGTAACTCTATGTTCTTTAGGGTTGTGTGTATTTCTAAGCATGTATTATCCACAGAGCTGCACTATACAATTTTCTGTCTGATGAATATGTGTGAATACCCATTTATAGGAATACAGTGTTGCAGAGTAAAGACAACCATGATGTTTTAGAAATACTTAATCTGGATGAGAAGAAATCTCTCATTTTTTGAAATTATCTTGTTTTTCCTAAACAACAAGTTGTAAATCTAGGTGCTTTGGTGTTGCGTGTACGTCTAAGGATGTATCTTCCACAGAGAATGCACTGTACAGTTTTCTCTCAAAAGAATATGTGCAAATACCACATTTTATGGAATAAAGTATTGCAGAGTAAAGACAAACACAAATGTATTAGAAATACTTAATTGTGTATGATGAAATCCCTCAGTGTGCGAAATTATCGTGTTTTTCCTAATCAACATGTGGTAACTCTATTTGCTTTGGTGTTGCATGTATGTCTAAGAATTTATCTTCCACAGAGAATGCACTGAAGAGTTTTATCTCTAAAGTATATGGGCGAATACGATATTTTAAGGAAATACAGTGTTGCATAGTAAAGACAACCACGAATGTATTAGAAATACTTAATCTGGCCAAGAAGAATTCCCACATCTTGCGAAATTATCTTGTTTTTCCTAAACAACACGTTGTAACTCTATGTGCTTTAGTTTAGCTTATGTGTCTGAGCTTGTATCTTCCACAGAGAATGCACTGTACAATTTTCTCTTGGAAGAATATGTGCGAATACCACATTTTAAGGAAATACAGAGTTTCAGTGTAAAGGCAACCACGAATGTTTTAGAAATACTTAATGTGAACGAGAAGAAATCCCTCATTTTGAGAAATTATCTTGTTTTTCCTAAACAACAAGTTGTAAATCTATGTGCTGTGGTATTGCATGTATGTCTAAGCGTGTCTTCCACAGAGAATGCACTGAACAGTTTTATCTCGAAAGTATATGGGCGAATACCACATTTTAAGGAAATACAGTGTTGTAGAGTAAAGACAACCATGAATATATTAGAAGTACTTAATCTGGACTAGACGAAATCCTGCATTGTGTGAAATTGTCTTGTTTTCCCTAATAAACACGTTGTAACTCTATGTGCTTTTGTGTTGCATGTATGTCTAAGCGTGGATCTTCCTCAAGGAATGCACTATACACTTTTCTTTCTGAACTATATGTTCGAATCCGAAATTTTAAGGAAATACAGTGATGCAGAATATAAAAAAACCACGAATGTAATAAAAATACTTAATCGCGACAAGAAGAAATCCCACATTGTTCAAAATTATCTTGTTTTTCCTAATCAACACATTGTAACTCTATGTGCTTTTGTGTGGCGTGTATGTCTAAGCATGTATCTTCCACAGAGAATGCACTGTACAGTTTTCTCACGGAATAATATGTGTGAATATCACATTTTAAGGAAATGCAGGGTTGCAGAGGAAAGACAAACACGAATGTTTTAGAAATACTTAATCTGGACAAGAAGAAACCCTCATTCTGAGAAATCATCTTGTTTTCCTAAACAACACGTTGTAACTCTATGTGTTTTGGTGTTGCGTGTATGTCTAGTTGTGTATCGTCCACAGAGAATGCACAGTACATTTTTTTTCTTGGAATAATATGTGAGAATACCACATTTTAAGGAAATACAAGTTTGCAGAGTAAAGACAACTATGAATGTTTAAAAATACATAATCTGTACGAGAAGAAATCCCTCATTTTGCAATATTATCATGTTTTCCCTAAACAATGCATTGTAACTTTATGTGCTTTGGTGTTGCGTGTATGTCTAAGCATGTATCTTCCACAGAGAATGCACTGTACAATTTTTCTTGGAAGAATATGTGGGCATAACATATTTAAAGAAATACAGGGTTGCAGAGTAAAGACAAACATGTATGTTTTAGAAATTCTTAATCTGGACGAGAAGAAATCCTTCATATTGTAAAATTATCTTGTTTGTCCTAAACAATACATTGTAACTCTATGTGCTTTGGTGTTGCATGTTTGCCTAAGCGTGTATCTTCCTCAGAGAATGCACTGTACAATTTTCTCTCTGAAGAATATGTGCGAATACCACTTTTTAAGGAAATACAGTGTTGTAGAGCAAAGACAACCACGAATGTATTAGATATACTTAATCTGGACGAGAAGAAATCGCTCATTGTGCGAAATTATCTTGTTTTTCCTAAACAACATGTTGTAACTCTATGTGCTTTGGGGTTGTGTGTATTTCTAAGCGTGTATCATCCACAGAGCTGCACTGTACAATTTTCTGTCTGATGAATATATGCGAATAACACATTTATAGAAATACAGTGTTGAAGAATAAAGACAACCATGATGTTTTAGAAATACTTAATCTGGATGAGAAGAAATCTCTCATTTTTGAAATTATCTTGTTTTTCCTAAACAACAAGTTGTAAATCTAGGTGCTTTGGTGTTGCGAGTATGTCTAAGGATGTATCTTACACAGAGAATGCACTGTACTGTTTTCTCTCAAAAGGATATGTGGAAATACCACATTTTAAGGAATAAAGTGTTGCAGAATAAAGACAAACATGAATGTATTAGAAATACTTAATTGTGCATGATGAAATCCCTCAGTGTGCGAAATTATCGTGTTTTTCCTAAACAACATGTGGTAACTCTATTTGCTTTGGTGTTGCGTGTATGTCTAAGAATTTATCTTCCACAGAGAATGCACTGAAGAGTTTTATCTCGAAAGTATATGGGCGAATACGATATTTTAAGGAAATACAGTGTTGCAAATAAAGACAACCACGAATGTATTAGAAATACTTAATCTGGACGAGAAGAATTCCCACATCTTGCAAAATTATCTTGTTTTTCCTAAACAACACGTTGTAACTCTATGTGCTTTAGTTTAGCTTATGTGTCTGAGCTTGTATCTTCCACAGAGAATGCGCTGTACAATTTTCTCTTGGAAGAATATGTGCGAATACCACATTTAAAAGAAATACAGAGTTTCAGAGTAACGACAACCATGAATGTTTTAGAAATACTTAATGTGGACGAGAAGAAATCCCTCATTTTGAGAAATTATCTTGTTTTTTCTAAACAACAAGTTGTAAATCTATGTGCTGTGGTGTTGCATGTATGTCTAAGCGTGTCTTCCACAGAGAATGCACTGAACAGTTTTATCTCGAAAGTATATGGGCGAATACCACATTTTAAGGAAATACAGTGTTGTAGAGTAAAGACAACCACGAATATATTAGAAGTACTTAATCTGGACTAGACGAAATCCTGCATTGTGTGAAATTGTCTTGTTTTCCCTAATCAACACGTTGTAACTCTATGTGCTTTTGTGTTGCGTGTATGTCTAAGCGTGTATCTTCCTCAGAGAATGCATTATACACTTTTCTTTCTGAACTATATGTTTGAATACGAAATTTTAAGGAAATACAGTGATGCAGAATATAAAAAAACCACGAATGTAATAAAAATACTTAATCATGACGAGAAGAAATCCCACATTGTTCAAAATTATCTTGTTTTTCCTAATCAACACATTGTAACTCTATGTGATTTTGTGTTGAGTGTATGTCTAAGCGTATATCTTCCGCAGAGAATGCACAGTACAGTTTTTCTTGGAAGAATATGTCAGAATACCACATTTTAGGGAAATACAAGGTTGCAGAGTAAAGACAACTATGAATGTTTAAAAATACGCAATCTGGACGAGAAGGAATCCCTCATTTTGCAATATTATCATGTTTTCCCTAAACAATGCATTGTAACTCTATGTGCTTTGGTGTTGCATGTATGTCTAAGCGTGTATCTTCCTCAGTGAATGCACTGTACAATTTTCTCTCTGAAGAATATGTGCGAATACCACATTTTAAAGAAATAGAGTGTTGTAGAGTAAAAACAACCACGAATGTACTGTATATACTTAATCTGGACGAGAAGGTATCTTGCATTGTGCGAAATTATCTTGTTTTTCCTAATCAACACATTGTAACTCTATGTGCTTTTGTGTTGCATCTATGTCTAAGCATGTATCTTACATAGAGAATGCACTGCAAAGCTTTCTCTAGATATTATTTGTGCGAATACCACATTTTAAGGAAATAGAGGGTTGCAGGGAAAAGACAAACATGAATGTTTTAGAAATTCTTAATCTGGACGAGAAGAAATCCCTCATTTTGTAAAATTATGTTGTTTTCCCTAAACAATACATTGTAACTCTATGTCCTTTGGTGTTGCGTGTATGTCTAAGCATGTATCTTCCTCAGACAATGCACTGTACAATTTTCTCTCTGAAGAATATGTGCGAATACCACTTTTTAAGGAAATACAGTGTTGTAGAGTAAAGACAACCACGAATGAATTAGATATACTTAATCTGGACGAGAAGAAATATCGCATTGTGCGAAATTATCTTGTTTTCCCTAAACAACACGTTGTAACTCTATGTGCTTTGGGGTTGCGTGTATTTCTAAGCATGTGTCTTCCACAGAGGTACGCTGTACAATTTTCTGTCTGATGAATATGTGCGAATACCACATTTATAGAAATACAGTGTTGAAGAGTAAAGACAACCATGATGGTTTAGAAATACTTAATCTGGATGAGAAGAAATCCCTCATTTTTCAAAATTATCCTGATTTTTATGTACAAGAAGTTGTAAATCTACGTGCTTTAGTGTTGCGTGTATGTCTAAGCATGTATCTTACACAGAGAATGCACTGTACAATTTTCTCTCAAAAGAATATGTGCAAATACTACATTTTAAGGATATACAGTGTTGCAGAGTAAAGACAAACACGAATATATTAGAAATACTTAATAGCTCATAATGAAATCCCTCAGTGTGCAAAATTATCATGTTTTTCCTAAACAACATGTGCTAACACTATTTGCTTTTGTGTTGCGTGTATGTCTAAGAATTTATCTTCCACAGAGAATGCACTGAACAGTTTTATCTCGAAAGTATATGGGCGAATACGTTATTTTAAGGACATACAATGTTGCATAGTAAAGACAACCACGAATGAATTAGAAATACTTAATCTGGACGAGAAGAATTCCCACATCTTGCAAAATTATGTTGTTTTTCCTAAACAACACGTTGTAACTATATGCTTTAGTTTTGCTTGTGTGTCTGAGCTTTTATCTTCCACATAGAATGCACTGTACAATTTTCTCTTGGAAGAATATGTACGAATACCACATTTTAAGGAAATACACTGTTGCAGAATAAAGACAACCATGAATGTTTTAGAAATTCTTAATCTGGAAAAGAAGAAAAACCTCATTTTGCGAAATTATCTTGTTTTCCTAAACAACACGTTGTAAAACTATGTGCTTTGGTGTTGTGTGTATGTCTAAGTGTGCATCTTCCACAGAGAATGCACTGTACAGTTTTTTCTTGGAAGGATATGTGCGAATACCACATTTTAAGGAAATAAAGGGTTGCAGAGTAAAGACAACCACGATTGTTTAAAAATACGTAATCTGGACGACAAGAAACCCCGCATTGTGAGAAATTATCTTGTTTTTCCTGAACAACACGTTGTAACTCTATGTGCTTTGGTAGTGCGTGTATGTCTAAGCGTGTATCTTCCACAGAGAATGCACTGTACAACTTTCTCTCTGAAGAATACGTGTGAATACCACATTATAAGGAAATACAGTGTTGCAGAGTAAAGACAACCACGAATGTTTTAGAAACACTTAATCGCTATCACAAGAAATCACTCGTGTGCGAAATTATCTTGTTTTCCTAAACAGCACGTTGTAACTCTATGTGCTTTTGTGTTGCATGTATATCTAAGCATATATCTTCCAAAAAGAATGCACTGTACAGTTTTTTTCTTGGGAGTATATGTGTGAATACCATATTTTATGCAAATACAGTTTTGCAGAGTAAAGACAACCACGTATTTGTTAGAAATAATTAATGTTGATGAAAGAAATTGTGCATTGCGTGAAATTATCTTGTTTTTCATAAACAACACGTTGTAACTCCATGTGCTTTGGTGTTACGTGTATGGCTAAGCGTGTATCTTCCACAGAGAATTCACTCTACAATTTTTCTTGGAAGAATATGTGCACATACCACATTTTAAAGAAATACAGGGTTGCAGAGTAAAGACAAACATGCATGCTTTAGAAATTTTTAATCTGGATGAGAAGAAATCCAACATTTTGCAAAATTATTTTTTTTCCTAAACAATACATTGTAACTCTATGTGCTTTGGTGTTGTGTGTATGTCTAAGCGTGTATCTTCCACAGAGATGCACTGTACAATTTTCTGTCAGAAGAAAATGTGCAAATACCACATTTAAAGAAATACAGTGTTGCAGAGTGAAGGCAACCATGATGTTTTAGAAATACTTAATCTGAATGAGAAGAAATCCCTCATTTTTCAAAATTATCTTGTTTTTCCTAAAAAACAACTTGTAAATCTAGGTGCATTGGTGTTGCGTGTATGTCTAAGCATGTATCTTCCACAGAGAATGCACTGTACAGTTTTCTCTCAAAAGAATATGTGGAAATACCGCATTTTAAGGAAATACAGTGTTGCAGGGTAAAGACAAACACGAATGTATTAGAAATACTTAATTGCGCGTGATGAAATCCCTCAGTGTGCAAAATTATCACGTTTTCCTAAACAACAGGTGGTAACTCTATTTGCTTTGGTGTTGCGTGTATGCTAAGAATTTATCTTCCAAAGAGAATGCACTGAACAGTTTTATCTCGAAAGTATATGGGTGAATACGATATTTTAAGGAAATACAATGTTGCATAGTAAAGACAACCACGAATGTATTAGAAATATTAATCTGGACGAGAAGAATTCCCATATCTTTCGAAATTATCTGGTTTTTCCTAAACAGCACGTTGTAACTCTATGTGCTTTAGTTGTTTTGTTTGTCTGAGGTTGTATCATCCACAGAGAATGCACTGTACAATTTTCTCTTGGAAGAATATGTGCGAATACCACATTTTAAGGAAATACAGAGTTGCAGAGTAAAGACAACTACGAATGTTTTAGAAATACTTAATGTGGATGAGAAGAAATCACTCTTTTGAGAAATTATCTTGTTTTTCCTAAACAACAAGATGTAAATCCATGTGCTGGGGTGTTGCATGTATGTCTAAGCGTGTCTTCCACAGAGAATGCACTGAACAGTTTTATCTGGAAAGTATACGTGCGAATACCACATTTTAAGGAAATACAGTGTTGCAGAATAAAGACAAACAGGAATGTATTAGAAATACTTAATTGTGACTAAAAAAAAAAATCCCACAGTGTGCGAAATTATCTTGTTTTTCCTTAATAACACGTGGTAAATCTATGTGCATTGGTGTTGCGTGTATGTCTAAGCGTGTTTCTTCCACAGAGAATGCACTGTACAGTTTTCTTTCTGAACTATACGTGTGAATACTACATTTTAAGGAAATACAGTGTTGCAGAATAAAGACAATCACGAATGTATTAGAAATACTTAATCGCGACGAGAAGAAATCTCGCATTGTGCGAAATTATCTTGTTTTTCCTAAACAACACGTTGTAACTCTATGTACTTTGGTGTTGCGTGTATGTCTAAGCATGTATTTTCTATGGGGAATGCACTGCACAGTTTTCTCTCAGAATAATATATGCGAATACCATATTTTAAGGAAATACAGGGTTGCAGAAAAAAGACATCCATGAATGTTTTAGAAATACTTAATCTGGACAAGAAAAAAGCCCTCATTTTGCGAAATTATCTTGTTTTCCTAAACCACACGTTGTAACTCTATGTGCTTTGGAGTTGCGTGTATGTCTAAGTTTGTATCTTCCACAGAGAATGCACTGTACAGTTTGTTCTTGGAAAGATATGTGCGAATACCACATATTAAGGAAATACAGTGTTGCCGAGTAAAGACAACCATGAAGGTTTTAGAAATAATTAATCTGGACGAGAAGAATTCCCACATCTTGCAAAATTATCTTGTTTTGCCTAAACAACACGTTGTAACTCTATGTGCTTTAGTTTTGGTTGTGTGTCTGATCTTGTATCTTCCACAGAGAATGCACTGTACAATTTTCTCTTGGAAAAATATGTGCGAATACCAAATTTTAAGGAAATACATTGTTGCAGAGTAAAGACAACCACGAATGTTTTAGAAATACTTAATGTGGACGAGTAGAAATCCCTCATTTTGAGAAATTATCTTGTTTTTCCTTAACAACAAGATGTAAATCTATGTACTGTGGTGTTGCAAGTATGTCTAAGCGTGTCTTCCACAGAGAATGCACTGACGAGTTTTATCGGGAAAGTATATGGGCGAATACCACATTTTAAGTAAATAAAGTGTTGCAGAGTAAAGACAACCACGAATGTATTGGAAGCACTTAATCTGGACTACAAGAATCCCCGCATTGTGCGAAATTATCTTATTTTTCCTAAACAACACATTGTAACTCTATGTGCTTTTTTGTTGAATGCATATCTAAGCATATATCTTCCATAGAGAATGTACTGTACAGTTTACTCTCGGAAGAATATGTGTGAATACCACATTTTAAGGAAATACAGGGTTGCAGAGTAAAGAAAACGACGAATGTATTAGAAGCACTTAATCTGGACTACAAGAAACCCCGCATTGTGCGAAATTATCTTGTTTTCCTAATCAACACGTTGTAACACTATGTGCTTTTGTGTTGCGTGTATGTCTAAGCGTGTATCTTCCACAGAGAATGCACTATACAGTTTTCTTTCTGAACTATATGTTCGAATAAGAAATTTTAAGGAAAGACAGTGATGTAGAATAAAGAAAACCACGAATGTATTAGAAATACTTAATCGCGATGAGAAATCCTGCATTGTGCGAAATTATCTTGTTTTTACTAATCAACATGTTGTAACTCTATGTACTTTTGTGTTGAATGTATATCTAAGCATATATCTTCCATAGAGAATGCACTGTGCAGTTTATTCTCGGAAGAATATGTGTGAATACCACATTTTAAGGAAGTACAGGGTTGCAGAGTAAAGAAAACGACAAATGTTTTAGAAACACTTAATCGCGATCACAAGAAATCACTCATTGTGCGAAATTATCTAGTTTTTCCTAAACAGTACGTTGTAACTCTATGTGCTTTTGTGTTTTATGTATATCTAAGCAAATATCTTCCAAAGAGAATGCACTGTACAGTTTTTTCTCTGGAGCATATGTGTGAATATCATATTTTAAGGGAATACAATGTTGCAGAGTAAAGACAACCACGAATTTGTTAGACATACTTAATGTGGATGAAATTGTGCATTGCGCGAAATTATCTTGCTTTTCCTAAACAACACGTTGTAACTCCATCTGCTTTGGTGTTAAGTGTATGGCTAAGCATGTATCTTCCAAAGATTATACACTCTACAATTTTTCTCAGAAGAATATGTGTGAATACCACATTTTAAGGAAATATAGTGTTGCAGAGTAAAGACACCCACTTATGTTGTAGAAATACTTAATCTGGACGAGAAGAATTCCCACATCTTGCAAAATTATCTTGTTTTTCCTAAACAACAAGTTGTAACTCTATGTGCTTTAGTTTTGGTTGTGTGTCTGATCTTGTATCTTCCACAGAGAATGCACTGTACAATTTTCTCTTGGAAGAATATGTGCGAATACCACATTTAAAGGAAATACAGTGTTGCAGAGTAAAGACAACCACGAATGTTTTAGAAATACTTAATGTGGACGAGAAGAAATCCCTCATTTTGAGAAATTATCTTGTTTTTCCTAAACAACAAGATGTAAATCTACGTACTGTGGTGTTGCAAGTATGTCTAAGCGTGTCTTCCACAGAGAATGCACTGAACAGTTTTATCTGGAAAGTATATGGGCGAATACCACATTTTAAGGAAATACAGTGTTGCAGAGTAAAGACAACCACGAATGTATTAGAAGCACTTAATCTGGACTAGAAGAAACCCCACATTGTGCGAAATTATCTTGTTTTTCCTAATCAACACGTTGTATCTTTATGTGCTTTTGTGTTGCGTGTATATCTAAGCATGTATCTTCCACAGAGAATGCACTGTACAGTTTTCTCTCAGAATAATATGTGCGAATACAATATTTTAAGGAAATGCAGGGTTTCAGAGGAAAAACAACCACGAATGTTTTAGAAATACTTAATCTGGACAAGAAGAAAACCATCATTTTGCGAAATTATCTTGTTTTCCTAAAAAACACATTGTAACTTTATGTGCTTTGGTGTTGCGTGTATGTCTAAGTGTGTATCTTCCACAGAGAATGCACTGTACAATTTTTTCTTGAAAGGATATGTGTGAATACCACATTTGAAGGAAATACAGGGTTGCAGAGTAAAGACAAACACGAATGTTTAAAAATATGTAATCAGGACGAGAAGCAATCCCTCATTTTGCGAAGTTATCTTGTTTTTCCTAAACACCACGTTGTAACTCTATGTGCTTCTGTAGTGCATGTATGGCTAAGCGTGTTTCTTCCACAGAGAATGCACTGTACATCTTTCTCTCTGAAGATTATGTGTGACTACCATATTTTAAGGAAATACAGTGTTGCAGAGTAAAGACAAACAGGAATGTATTAGAAATACTTAATTGTGACTAAAGGAAATCCCACAGTGTGCGAAATTATCTTGTTTATCCTTAACAACACGTGGTAAATCTATGTGGTCTCGTGTTGCATGTATGTCTAATCATGTATCTTCCACAGGGAATGCACTGTACAGTTTTCTTTCTGAACGATATGTGTGAATACTATATTTTAAGGAAATACAGTGTTGCAGAATAAAGACAACCACGAATGTATTAGAAAGACTTAATCGCGACGAGAAGAAACCTCGCATTGTGCGAAATTATCTTGTTTTTCCTAAACAACACGTTGTAACTCTATGTTCTTTGGTGTTGCATGTATGTCTAAGCATGTATCTTCCACGGGGAATGCACTGTACAGTTTTCTCTCCTAATAATATGTGTGAATACCATATTTTAAGGAAATACAGGGTTGCAGAAAAAAGACATCCATGAATGTTTTAGAAATACTTAATCTGGACAAGAGGAAAACCCTCGTTTTGCGAAATTATCTTGTTTTCCTAAACCACACGTTGTAACACTATGTGCTTTGGAGTTGTGTGTATGCCTAAGTGTGTATCTTCCACAGGGAATGCACTGTACACTTTTCTTTCTGAACTATATGTGTGAATACTATATTTTAAGGAAATACAGTGTTGCAGAATAAAGACACGAATGTATTAGAAATACTTAATCGTGACGAGAAGAAATCTCGCATTGTGCGAAATTATCTTGTTTTTCCTAAACAACACGTTGTAACTCTATGTTCTTTGGTTTTGCGTGTATGTCTAAGCATGTATCTTCCACGGGGAATGCACTGTACAGTTTTCTCTCAGAATAATATGTGTGAATACCATATTTTAAGGAAATACAGGGTTGCAGAAAAAGACATCCATGAATGTTTTAGAAATACTTAATCTGGACAAGAGGAAAACTCTCATTTTGCAAAATTATCTTGTTTTCCTAAACCACACGTTGTAACACTATGTGCTTTGGTGTTGCGTGTATGTCTAAGTGTGTATCTTCCACAGAGAATACATTGTACAGTTTTTTCTTGGAAGGATATGTGCGAATACCACATTTTAAGGAAATACAGGGTTGCAGAGTAAAGACAACCACGAATGTTTAAAAATACGTAGTCTGGACGAGAAGAAATCCCTCATTTTGCGAAATTATCTTGTATTTCCTAAACAACACATTGTAACTCTATGTGCTTTGTTCGTGCGTGTATGTCTAAGCATGTATCTTCCACAGAGAATACACTGTACGACTTTCTCTCTGAAGAATATGTGCGAATACCACATATTAAGGAAATAGTGTTGCAGATTAAAGACGAACAGGAAAGTATCAGAAATACTTAATTGTGACTAAAAGAAATCCCACAGTGTGCGAAAATTTGTGTTTTTCCTTAACAACACGTGTTAAATCTATATCTAAAGTGTATGTGCAAATACGATATTTTTAGAAATACAGTGTTGCAGAGTAAAGACAACCACAAATGTATTAGAAATACTTAATCTGGACAAGAAGAAATCCCGCATTGTGCGAAATTATCTTGTTTTTCCTAAACAACACATTGTAACTCTATGTGCTTTGGTGTTGCGTGTATGTCTAAGCATGTATCTTCCACAGAGAATGTACTGTACAATTTTATCTCTGAAGAATATGTGCGAATACCACGTTTTAAGGAAGTACAGGGTTGCAGAATAAAGACAACCATGAATATCTTAGAAATACTTAATCTGAACAAGAAAAAATCCCTCATTGTGCGAAATTATCTAGTTTTTCCTAAACAACACGTTGCAACTTTATGTGCTTTTGTGTTGCATGTATATCTAAGCGTATATCTACCAAAGAGAATGCACTGTACAGTTTTTTCTCTGGAGTATATGTGTGAATATCATATTTTAAGGAAATACAATGTTGCAGAGTAAAGACAACCACGAATTTGTTAGAAATACTTAATGCGGATGAAAGAAATTGTGCATTGCACGAAATTATCTTCTTTTTCCTAAACAACACGTTGTAACTCCATGTGCTTTGGTGTTACGTATATGGCTAAGCGTGTATCTTCCACAGAGAATGCACTCTACAATTTTTCTTGGAAGAATATGTGGGCATACCACATTTTAAAGAAATACAGGGTTGCAGAGTAAAGACAAACATGAATGTTTTAGGAATTCTTAATCTGGACGAGAAGAAATCCCTCATTTTGTAAAATTATCTTGTTTTTCCTAAACAATACATTTTAACACTATGTGCTTTGATGTTGCCTGTATCTCTAAGTGTGTATCTTCCTCAGAGAATGCACTGTACAATTTTCTCTCTGAAGAATATGTGTGAATACTACTTTTTAAGGCAATAAAGTGTTGTAGAGTAAAGACAACCATGAATGAATTAGATATACTTAATCTGGACAAGAAGAAACATCACATTGTGCGAAATTATCTTGTTTTTCCTAAACAACACGTTGAAACTCTATGTACTTTGGTGTTGCATGTATTTCTAAGCGTGTATCTTCCACAGAGATGCACTGTACAATTTGCTTTCTGATGAATATGTGCGAATACCACATTTATAGAAATACAGTGTTGCAGAGTATAGACAACCATGATGCTTTAGAAATACTTAATCTAGATGAGAAGAAATCCCTCATTTTTCGAAATTATCTTGTTTTTCCTAAACAACAAGTTGTAAATCTAGGTGCTTTGTTGTTGCATGTATGTTTAAGCATGTATCTTCCACAGAAAATGCACTGTACAGTTTTCTCTCCAAAGAATATATGCAAATACCACATTTTAAGGAAATACAGTGTTGCAGAGTAAAGACAATCACGAACGTATTAGAAATACTTAATTGCGCATGATGAAATCATTCAGTGTGCAAAATTATCGTGTTTTTCCTAACAACATGTGGTAACTCTATTTGCTTTGGTGTTGCGTGTATGTCTAAGAATTTATCTTCCACTGAACAGTTTTATCTCGAAAGTATATAGGTGAATACGATATTTTAAGGAAATGCAATGTTGCATAGTAAAGACAACCATGAATGTATTAGAAATACTTAATCTGGACGAAAAGAATACCCACATCTTGCAAAATTACCTTGTTTTTCCTAAACAACACGTTGTAACTCTATGTGCTTTAGTTTTGGTTGTGTGTCTGATCTTGTATCTTCCACAGAGAATGCACTGTACAATTTTCTCTTGGAAGAATATGTGTGAATACCACATTTTAAGGAAATACAGTGTTGCAGAGTAAAGACAACCAAGAATGTTTTAGAAATACTTAATCTGGACGAGAAGAAATCCCTCATTTTGAGAAATTATCTTGTTTTTCCTAAACAACAAGATGTAAATCTATGGACTGTGGTGTTGCAAGTATGTCTAAGTGTGTCTTCCACAGAGAATGCACTGAACAGTTTTATCGGGAAAGTATATGGGCAAATACCACATTTTAAGGAAATACAGTGTTGAAGAGTAAAGACAACCACGAACGTATTAGAAGCACTTAATCTGGACTACAAGAAACCCCACATTGTGCGAAATTATCTTGTTTTTCCTAATCAACACGTTGTAACTCTATGTGCTTTTATGTTGCGTGTATGTCTTAGCGTGTATCTTCCACAGAGAATGCACTATACAGTTTTCTTTCTGAACTATATGTTCGAATATGAAATTTTAAGGAAAGACAGTGATGCAGAATAAAGGAAACCACGAATGTATTAGAAATACTTAATCGCGATGAGAAGAAATCCCGCATTGTGTGAAATTATCTTGTTTTTCCTAATCAACACTTTGTAACTCTATGTGCTTTTGTGTTGCGTGTATGTCTAAGCATGTATCTTCCACAGAGAATGCACTGTACAGTTTTCTCTCGGAATAATATGTGCGAATACCACATTTTAAGGAAATGCAGTGTTGCAAAAGAAATATAACCATGAATGTTTTAGAAATACTTAATCTGGACAAGAAGAAAAGCCTCATTTTGCGAAATTATCTTGTTTTCCTAAAAAACACGTTGTAACTCTATGTGCTTTGGTGTTGCGTGTATGTCTAAGTGTGTATCTTCCACAGAGAATGCACTGTACAATTTTTTCTTGGAAGGATATGTGTGAATACCACATATGAAGGAAATACAGGGTTGCAGAGTAAAGAAAAACAGGAATGTTTAAAAATATGTAATCTGGACGAGAAGCAATCCTTCATTTTGCGAAATTATCTTGTTTTCCCTAAACAGCACGTTGTAACTCTAGGTACTTCTGTAGTGCATGTATGGCTAAGCGTGTATCTTCCACAGAGAATGCACTGTATATCTTTCTCTCTGAAGATTATGTGTGAATACCACATTTTAAGGAAAAACAGTGTTGCAGAGTAAAGGCAAACAGGAATGTATTAGAAATACTTCATTGTGACTAAAAGAAATCCCACAGTGTGCGAAATTATCTTGTTTTTCCTTAATAACACGTGGTAAATCTATGTGCTCTGGTGTTGTGTGTATGTCTAAGCGTTTATCTTCCACAGAGAATGCACTGTACAGTTTTCTTTCTGAACTATATGTGTGAATACTACATTTTAAGGAAATACAGTGTTGCAGAATAAAGACAACCACGAATGTATTAGAAATACTTAATCGCTACGAGAAGAAATCTCACATTGTGCGAAATTATCTTGTTTTTCCTAAACAAAACGTTGTAACTCTATCTTCTTTGGTGTTGCGTGTATGTATAAGCATGTATCTTCCACAGGAAATGCACTGTACAGTTTTCTCTCAGAATAATATGTGTGAATACCATATTTTAAGGGTTGCAGAAAAAGACATCAATGAATGTTTAAAAATACTTAATCTGGACAAGAAGAAAACCCTCATTTTGCGAAATTATCTTGTTTTCCTAAACCACACGTTGTAACACTATGTGCTTTGGAGTTGCGTGTATGTCTAATTGTGTATCTTCCACAGAGAATGCACTGTACAGTTTTTTCTTGGAAGGATATGTGCGAATACCACATTTTAAGTAAATACAGAGTTGCAGAGTAAAGACAACCATGAATGTTTAAAAATACGTAATCTGGACGAGAAGAAATCCCTAATTTTGCGAAATTATCTTGTTTTTCCTAAACAACAGGTTGTAACTCTATGTGCTTCGGTCTTGCATGTATGTCTAAGAATGTATCTTCCACAGAGAATGCACTGTACGATTTTCTCTCTGAAGAATATGTGTGAATACCACATATTAAGGAAATACAGTGTTGCAGAGTAAAGACGAACACTAAAGTATTAGAAATACTTAATTGCAACTAAAAGAAATCCCATAGTGTGCGAAATTATCATGTTATTTCCTTAACAACACGTGGTAAATCTATATCGAAAGTATATGTGCAAATACGATATTTTTAGAAATAGAGTGTTGCAGAGTAAAGACAACCACGAATGTATTTGAAATACTTAATCAGGACGAGAAGAAATCCCGCATTGTGCGAAATTATCTTGTTTTTCCTAAACAACACATTGTAACTCTATGTGCTTTGGTGTTGCGTGTATGTCTAAGCATGTATCTAACACAGAGAATGCACTGTACAATTTTCTCTCTGAAGAATATGTGCGAATACCACATTTTAAGGAAGTACAGGGTTGCAGAATAAAGACAACCATGAATATCTTAGAAATACTTAATCTGAACAAGAAAAAATCCGTCATTGTGCGACACTATCTTGTTTTTCCTAAATAACACATTGTAACTCTATGTGCTTTTGTGTTGAATGTATATCTAAGCATATATCATCCATAGAGAATGCACTGTACACTTTACTCTCAGAAGAATATGTGTGAATACCACATTTTAAGGAAATATAGGGTTGCAGAGTAAAGACAACCACGAATATTTTGGAAACAATGGAGATCACAAGAAGTCACTCATTGTGCGAAATTATCTAGTTTTTCCTAAACAGCACGTTGTAACTCTATGTGCTTTTGTGTTGCATGTATATCTAAGTGTATATCTACCAAAGAGAATGCACTGTACAGTTTTTTCTCTGGAGTATATGTGTGAATATCATATTTTAAGGAAATACAATGTTGCAGAGTAAAGACAACCACGAATTTGTTAGAAATACTTAATGTGGATGAAAGAAATTGTGCATTGCACGAAATTATCTTGATTTTCCTAAACAACACGTTGTAATTCCATGTGCTTTGGTGTTACGTGTATGGCTAAGCGTATATCTTCCACAGAGAATGCACTCTACAATTTTTCTCGGAAGAATATGTGGGCATACCACATTTTAAAGAAATACAGGGTTACAGAGTAAAGACAAACATGAATGTTTTAGAAATTCTTAATCTGAACGAGAAGAAATCCCTCTTTTTGTAAACTTATCTTGTTTTTCCTAAACAATACATTGTAAATCTATGTGCTTTGATGTTGCATGTATGTCTAAGCGTGTATCTTCCTCAGAGAATGCACTGTACAATTTTCTCTCTGAAGAATATGTGCGAATACTACTTTTAAAGAAATACAGTGTTGTAGAGTAAAGACAACCACGAATGAATTAGATATACTTAATCTGGACGAGAAGAAATATCGCATTGTGCGAAATTATCTTGTTTTCCCTAAACAACACGTTGTAACTCTATGTGCTTTGGGGTTGCGTGTATTTCTAAGCATGTGTCTTCCACAGAGGTACGCTGTACAATTTTCTGTCTGATGAATATGTGCGAATACCACATTTATAGAAATACAGTGTTGAAGAGTAAAGACAACCATGATGGTTTAGAAATACTTAATCTGGATGAGAAGAAATCCCTCATTTTTCAAAATTATCCTGATTTTTATGTACAAGAAGTTGTAAATCTAGGTGCTTTGGTGTTGCGTGTATGTCTAAGCATGTATCTTCCACAGAGAATGCACTGTACAGTTTTCTCTCAAAAGAATATGTGCAAATACCACATTTTAAGGAAATACAGTGTTGCAGAGTAAAGACAAACACGAATGTATTAGAAATACTTAATTGTGCATGATGAAATCCCTCAGTGTGCAAAAATATCGTGTTTTCATTAAACAAAATGTGGTAACTCTATTTGCTTTGGTCGTGCGTGTATGTCTAAGAATTTATCTTCCACAGAGAATGTACTGAACTGTAGGGAGCTGCTTGCCCGTTAACTGTCGTTAACTGTCGTTAACAGTTAACAAGTCCTTATTTGAGTGGAGCCTGTTGAGTCTTGCGCCTTCCGCGTGGATACAACTTATCAGCAATGCCCACGTGGATAAGCCTGATTGGCTGGCTATTAGTATTTAAGGGCTGGGCTGATTCTCTCGGGGTCAGAAGAAGAAGAAGTACAGGAGGGAGAAGAGGGAGAAGAAGGAGAAGAAGTACAAGGGTCCTGAGTAAACTGCTTGAAAATCTTCCTGTGTTGCGTCATTCCTTGCTGGCGAGGGTGGACGCGACAACTGGTGCTGAAACCCAGGACAAGAAACTCTCCTCGTTCGTGGGGTTTGCAGATCAGAACTTCTTGCAGTCAGGGTAGCGCGCTGGTAAATTCCCGGTTAAATGGGACAATAAAGTTCCCGGTTAAATGGGACAATAAAGTTCTCGGTGAGAGACAATAAAGTTCCCAGGCAAGGTGGGACAAAAGGGACCGTCAAAAATGGACAGCCTGTTCCTCTCTGTAAACAAAGAGGGAGGGAAAAGTTTGCGGAAGGCAAACCGAAAGTGAAAGTAAAGTCCGTGGAGGTTTAAGTTCGCAGATTAGCAACCTAGTGAAAAGTAAAGAGTTACAATTTATGGACCCTGCTCTGAAAGCAGTGTCCTAAATTTTTTCCTTCGTTCTTTTTGTAAAAGGACTTAGAGCCGTAATTTTTAAAATGGGGACCTCACAGTCTCATCCAATTTTTCTGGCTCTTCAAGAGCTGCTTTTATCAAAGAATTTAAAGATCAAGAAATCGACCTTAGAGAGATTTCTTAATGAATGTAATACCGTGGCACCCTGGTTCGCTGTTTATGGCAGTCTAACGGTCGACTGCTGGGATAGGTTAGGGAAGGATCTGGACTTAGCCTGGGATCAGGGCACACTCAAAGGAGGAGTAAAACCTATTTGGAAGCTTGTTAGGGGCTGTTTAGAAGATAAAAAATGCTGTAAGGCTGTAGAGGATGGACAAACTGCTTTAGAAATCTTACAAGAGGAAAGATCAGAAAAGGCAGAGAGTGTTAAGGAAAAAGGGACAAAGTCTCTCTGCCCTGCCTCAGAAGGGTTAGGAGATTTCAGTTCGGAAGATTCTGATCTTGAGGAGGAGGAGATACATGCTCTGGTTGAACAGTTGGAGGGAGCGAGCCTAAAACAGAGGAAGAAACTTAGAGATAAGTCAGGGGTGGCAGCGCCATCAATGGGGTCTCCACCCTGACAGCACCTTCCACTCCTACACATCCTCTAGAGACTACCCAGTATACAGGGAATTCCTTTGGTCCACAAGTTTGGTCACAGGTTCGCACCGAGTTCTCTTTAGCTTATCCAGTGTTTCAGAATCCACAAGGGCAAAGGAGTCATGAGCCTTTAGACTTTAAAGTTATTAAATCTCTGGCCGAATCAGTTCGAAATAATGGAACATCCGCTGCCTTCACGGTGGCTCAAGTTGAGGTTCTCACTAGGCACTGTATGACTCCTGGGGATTGGAGTTCGTTGGTTCGTGCCTGCCTAAGCCCAGGACAATACCTTGATTGGAGAGCATTCCTCATAGAATTTGCAAATGAGCAGGAAGCAGTTAACATAGCGGCGGGCAACCCACAATGGGATAGGGATATGCTCCTGGGTCAAGGAAGGTACGCCAACCAACAGACTGGGAATCCGGTGTAGGTATAAAATCAAGTCAATGATATTTCTATAAAAGCTTGGAAGTCCCTCCCCAATAAAGGGGAGGTAACAGGAAATCTTACTAAGGTTATTCAAGGGCCTATGGAGCCTTTCTCTGATTTTGTTGCTCGACTCTCCGAGACTGCCACCAGAATTTTTGGCAATGTGGATTTGGCAGGGCCCCTAATAAAGCAGCTTGCTTTTGAACAATGCACAAAGGAGTGCCGTGCAGCTATAACCCCGTTCAAAAACAAGGGGATAGAGGAATGGATGAAAGCGTGCAGAGAATTAGGAGGGCCGCTGACTAATGCGGGTCTTGCTGCGGCTGTGGTGCAATTAACACAGAATAGGAAGCCACAGTCAGGAGCTTGCTTCAGGTGTGGAAAGCTGGGCCATCTTAAAAAACAATGTCTGGAAAGAGGAAGCACAGGCAAAGGTGAAATATTTCTACACCCTAGACAACCTGGGTTGTGTCCCAAGTGCAAAAAGGGAAATCATTGGGCTAATGAGTGTAGGTCATTTAAGGACATAAATGGACAGCCCCTTCCGTCTGGCTATGGAGGTGATTGGCCAAAAAACGGCCAGCGGGGCCCTTGTCCCCAGGGCCCACAAATATATGGGGCCATAGAGGAACAAACCACCAGTCCCACATCAGAGAGATGGCCGTTCCTTCGCCATCCAAGGGACCGTGGAGAGCCACTGCTGGTTCTGCAGGATTGGACCTCCGCTCCACCTCCAGGCTCGTATTAACTCCTCAAATGGGAGTCCAAATAATTGATACTGATTTTAAAGGACCCCTTGACCCTGATACCTGGGCCTACTCATTGGTAGATCATCCATTGCTTTGAGAGGCTTAATAGTGCACCCGGGGATTATTGATCCAGATTTCAAAGGAATAGTCAAGATAATGGTAGAGTCCCCAAAAGGAATTACAGTTATTTCCCCAGGAGATAGAATAGCTCAGCTCATTGTGCTCCCTAGTTTGCATGCAAAGTTTCCAGCTCAGAAAATAAATAGGGGGAAAAAAGGGTTCGGATCCACTGGCAATGACCTTACATTTTTGTCACTGGATTTAGACCAGTGCCCCATTGTAGAATTGCAGATTGAAAATAGACAAATTCAGGGACTACTGGACACTGGAGCTGACAAAAGCATAATAGCTAAAAAGGATTGGCTGGCAAGCTGGCCAATCCAGATCTCCTCTCAAACATTACAGGGCTTGGGTTATGCAAAGGCCCCGGATATTAGTGCAAGACAGCTCAAGTGGCAAGATCAGGAAGGACACTCTGGCATGATACAGCCCTATGTCCTAGATTTGCCAATCACCCTATGGGAGAGGGATTTGCTGAAGGATATGGGCTATAAATTAACCAATGAATATTCGGAAGTCTCGCAACAACTCATGAAGCAGATGGGGCATTACCCCAGAAGGGGCATTGGGAAATTTTTACAAGGAAGAACTAGCCCACTTGTTGCTCAACAAAGACCCGATTGGCAAGGTCTGGGTTTTTCCTAGGGGCCATTGAGGAGGGCATTCCCATCACATGGAAGACAGAGGAACTGGTGTGGGTTCCTCTATGGTCCCTTTCCTCTGAAAAGCTTGCAGCAGCTCATTCCTTAGTAAGTGAACAGCCCTCCCTTGGGCACATTCAAACCTCAGTATCTCCTTGGAACACACCCGTTTTCGTTATAAAAAAGAAAACAGGAAAATGGAGGCTGCTTCATGACCTCCGCGCTATTAATCAACAAATGCAAGTGATGGGTCCAGTGCAGCGAGGCCTTCCCTTGTTGTCTGCCTTACCTAGCCATTGGCCAGTCATAGTAATTGATATAAAAGACTGTTTCTTTTCAAACCCCCTCTGCATTAAAGACAGGGAGCGGTTTGCATTTACCATCCCTTCCTGTAATCTCGAGGAACCTGATAAGAGGTATGAATGGAAAGTGTTACCCCAGGGCATGGCTAATAGCCCCACTATGTGTCAAGTATTTGTGAGTGCTGTCATCGCTCCTCTAAGAGTGCAATATTCTAGAGTAAGATGCATCCACTACATGGATGATATCCTTCTGAGTAATAAAGATGAGAAGGTTTTGGATCAGGCTTATGAAGAGCTAATAAGATTATTGAGAAGAAAGCAATTGTTTGTTGCCCCTGATAAGGTTCAAAAAACCAGTGTAGTCTCTTATTTAGGAGCAAGATTGGATCCTCTTACAGTAGTTCCACAAAAGATTGAAATTAGAAAGGATAATCTCAAGACACTTAATGACTTTCAGAAGTTGTTGGATGATATAAACTGGATCCGAAGCTATTTGAAAATACCTAATTATGAATTAAGGTCATTATTCAATCTTTTGGCCGGTGATTCAGCCCTGGATTCTCCTAGACAACTAACTAAGGAGGCTCGAGTGGGCTTGAGGAAGGTAGAGCAAGGACTACAGGATGCAGTACTATATCGTTGCACAGAGGACTTGGATATCATCCTGTGCATTCTGTCTACCTTTTTTGCAGCCTACAGGGCTGTTATGGCAGGCAGGACCCTTATTATGGATTCATCCTAAAGCCTCACCAGCAAAATCCATAGAGCATTACCCCACTGCTGTTGCAAAATTGGCCTTTAATGGAATACAACAATGTGTGCAGTTTTTTGGGAGATATCCAGCCTCCCTGATTATTCCATATACTGCTTTTCAAGTGCAAATATTATGTGGAGCAATTGATGACTGGGCCATATTGCGCTGTAGTTTCCATGGTATTATAGATAATCATTATCCCAAGCACCCTTTGCTTTCCTTTTTAAAAGAACATCCTGTTGTGTTTCCAAAAGTAACTGCACAAAATCCTTTGCCAGATGCTCCCAATATATTTACAGATGGATCAAAAACTGGATGTGGGGTGTATATGGTAGAACATCAGAAACCAGTCCTGTATCAATTCCAACCAAATTCTCCACAGGTGGTTGAGTTGCAAATTGTCTTGGAAGTCTTTAAAAAATGCCTTTTTCCCTTTAATTTACTTTCCGATTTGGCATATGTGGTAAATGCTGTAAAAATTCTAGAGGTGGCCGGACCTATAAAACAAAGCAGTGCTGTTTGTCAATTACTGAGAGAGTTACAAAAGATCATTTGGCTGAGAGAGTCAAAACTTTTTATACAACATATTCGAGCTCATACAGGCTTACCTGGCCCATTAAGTGAAGGAAATGATCTGGTTGATCGTTGCACTAGAATGGAATATGCCTTTTTGAGTTCTGTTTTGGAAAATGCCCGAATTTTTCATAAGCAATTTCATATTCCTTCAAAGACCTTGCAACGAAGGTTTGGATTATCCTGAGCAGATGCCAGACAAATTGTGCTTGAATGTCAACAATGTGCTGTTTATGATCATCCCCCTAGTTTAGGAATTAATCCAATTAATTAAAAATTTGGCAAATGGATATTACTCATATTTTTGAATTTGGAACTTTAAAATATGTTCATGTTTCTGTGGATACTTGTTCTAGCATCATTCATGCTACAGCCTTGAGTGGAGAGAAGACACGTAACGATATTACACATTGCCTTGAAGCATGGGTGGCTTGGGGGCAACCTCAACAGCTTAAGACAGACAATGGCCCTGCCTATACACCTCAGTCTTTTCAATCCTTTTGCAAGCAAATGGATATAATCTTGAATCATGGTCTACCCTATAATCCTCAGGGCCAAGGCATTGTTGAATGTGCTCATCGTACCCTTAAGGAATGTTTAACAAAACAAAAAGAGGGAATTGGGTATGGCAGAACACCCAAAGAACGACTTTCATTGGCATTATTTACTTTAAATTTTTTGAATCTGGATAATGATGGTTTGGCTGCAGCTGATCAGCACCAATGCCCTAATAATACCTTGAAGGGTTATGTTAAATGGAAGGATGTGCTTACTGGATTATGGCATGGCCCTGATTCAGTGTTGGCGTGGGCGAGAGGTTCTGTTTGTGTGTTTCCTCAGACTCAACAAGATCCACTGTGGGTGCCTGAGTGGCTGACCAGATGCTGCAATAAAAATGAAGATCCTCCTGCTGTTACTGACTCTCGACAAAACGTTGATGCTGGTGTAGAAGGAGCCAAGATGGGTGATCTTGTCGGTGTTCCCGAGACCCATGCCGATATGCCATGATACTAAGCTGTTTCCTTGTCTTTCTAGTTTTAACATGTCTCTTGATATATCATACTCACCTTTAGATAAAGAGGAGGGAGTGTAAATGAAAACTATGCCCTTGCCATTCTTTTGATAGTACTTTCAATTGTTTGCCTGTGGTGCATCTGCAGGATGAGGTGTATCCAACAAAGACAGGTTGCAATGATGGTACAGGCATTCACAGCCATTGAAGCTGGACAGTCCTCCTAGGCCTGTCTGGCAGCCATGAAGGCCTAATAAGATGCTTTCCACGCTCAGGGTGCAAGGCTAAGCACTGCACTCAGGGGCCCATGATTGGAGAGCCCTTGAGGGGAGCATGTTTGACTGCACACGGGTTGGTACCCCAGAACCCGTCTCTGAGCAAAAGGTACCGGATGGGTTTGACGAAATCCACTGGGCTGATGGCTCAGAAGGGCGTCGAAACAAGGTCCATGAGTCCACCCAATGGGCAAATGATATATCAGAGGTCAAACCTCTACTCTCGCCTGAATGCGTGTTTAAAAAGAAAAAGGAGGAACAGTAGGGAGCTGCTTGCCCGTTAACTGACGTTAACAGTTAACAAGTCCTTATTTGGGTGGAGCCTGTTGAGTCTTGCGCCTTCCGCGTGGATACAACCTATCAGCAATGCCCACATGGCTAAGCCTGATTGGCTGGCTATTAGTATTTAAGGGCTGGGCTGATTCTCTCGGGGTCAGAAGAAGAAGAAGTACAGGAGGGAGAAGAGGGAGAAGAAGGAGAAGTACAAGGGTCCTGAGTAAACTGCTTGAAGAAGATCTTCCTGTGTTGCGTCATTCCTTGCCGGCGAGGGTGGACGTGACACTGAACAGTTTTATCTCGAAAGTATATAGGCGAATACGATATTTTAAGGAAATACAATGTTGCATAGTAAAGACAACCACGAATGTATTAGAAATACTTAATCTGGACGAGAAGAATTCCCACATCTTGCAAAATTATCTTGTTTTTCCTAAACAACACATTGTAACTCTATGTGCTTTAGTTTTGGTTGTCTGTCTGAGCGTGTATCTTCCTCAGAGAATGCACTGTACAATTTTCTCTCTGAAGAATATGTGCGAATACCACATTTTAAAGAAATAGAGTGTTGTAGAGTAAAGACAACCACGAATATATTAGATATACTTAATCTGGACGGGAATTTATCTTGCATTGTGCGAAATTATCTTGTTTTTCCTAATCAACACATTGTAACTCTATGTGCTTTTGTGTTGCATCTATGTCTAAGCATGTATCTTACATAGAGAATGCACTGCAAAGCTTTCTCTAGATATTATTTGTGCGAATACCACATTTTAAGGAAATAGAGGGTTGCAGGGAAAAGACAAACATGAATGTTTTAGAAATTCTTAATCTGGACGAGAAGAAATCCCTCATTTTGTAAAATTATGTTGTTTTTCCTAAACAATACATTGTAACTCTATGTGCTTTGGTGTTGTGTGTATGTCTAAGCATGTATCTTCCTCAGAGAATGCACTGTACAATTTTCTCTCTGAAGAATATGTGCGAATACCACCTTTTAAGGAAATACAGTGTTGTAGAGTAAAGACAACCACGAATGAATTAGATATACTTAATCTGGACGAGAAGAAATATCGCATTGTGCGAAATTATCTTGTTTTCCCTAAACAACATGTTATAACTTTATGTGCGTTGGGGATGTGTGTATTTCTAAGTATGTATCTTCCACAGAGGTACACTGTACAATTTTCTGTCTGATGAATATGTGCGAATACCACATTTATAGAAATACAGTGTTGAAGAGTAAAGACAACCATGATGATTTAGAAATACTTAATCTGGATGAGAAGAAATCCCTATTTTTTCAAAATTATCCTGTTTTTCATAAACAAGAAGTTGTAAATCTAGGTGCTTTGGTGTTGCGTGTATGTCTAAGCATGTATCTTACACAGAGAATGCACTGTACAAATTTCTCTCAAAAGAATATGTGAAAATACCACATTTTAAGGAAATACAGTGTTGCAGAGTAAAGGCAAACACGAATATGTTAGAAACCCTTAATAGCTCATGATGAAATCCCTCAGTGTGCAAAATTATCGTGTTTTTTCCTAAACAACATGTGCTAACACTATTTGCTTTGGTGTTGCGTGTATGTCTAAGAATTTATCTTCCACAGAGAATGCACTGAACAGTTTTATCTCGAAAATATATGGGTGAATAGGTTTTTTTAAGGACATACAATGTTGCATAGTAAAGACAACCACGAATGTATTAGAAGTACTTAATCTGGACGAGAAGAATTCCCACATCTTGCAAAATTATCTTGTTTTTCCTAAACAACACGTTATAACTCTATGTGCTTTAGTTTTGGTTGTGTGTCTGAGCTTGTATCTTCCACAGAGAATGCACTGTACAATTTTCTCTTGGAAGAATATGTGCGAATACCACATTTTAAGGAAATACAGTGTTGCAGAGTAAAGACAACCATGAATGTTTTAGAAATTCTCAATCTGGAAAAGAAGAAAAACCTCATTTTGCGAAATTATCTTGTTTTCCTAAACAACACGTTGTAAAATTATGTGCTTTGGTGTTGTGTGTATGTCTAAGTGTGCATCTTCCACAGAGAATGCACTGTACAGTTTTTTCTTGGAAGGATATGTGCGAATACCACATTTTAAGGAAATACAGGGTTTCAGAGTAAAGACAACCACGAATGTTTAAAAAATACGTAATCTGGACGAGAAGAAACCCCGCATTGTGAGAAATTATCTTGTTTTTCCTGAACAACATGTTGTAACTCTATGTGCTTTGGTAGTGTGTGTATGTCTAAGCATGTATCTTCCACAGAGAATGCACTGTACAACTTTCTCGCTAAAGAATATGTGCGAATACTACATTTTAAGGAAATACAGTGTTGCAGAGTAAAGACAAACAGGAAAGTATTAGAAATACTTAATTGTGACTAAAAGAAATGCCACAGTGTGCGAAATCATCATGTTTTTCCTTAACAACACGTGGTAATGCTATGTGATTTGATGTTGCGTGTATGTCTAAGGGTGTATCCTCCACAAAGAAAGCGCTGTACAGTTTTAACTCGAAAGTATATGTGCGAATACGATATTTTTAAGAAATACAGTGTTGCAGAGTAAAGACAACCACCAATGTGTTAGAAATACGTAATCTGGATGAGAAGAAATTCCGCATTGTGCGAAATTATCTTGTTTTTTCCTAAACAACCTGTTGTAACTCTATGTGCTTTGGTATTGCGTGTATGTCTAAGCATGAGTGTTCCACAGAGAATGCACTGTACAATGTTCTCTTTGAAGAATATGTGCGAATACCACATTTTAAGGAAGTACAGGGTTGCAGAATAAAGACAACCATGAAAATCTTAGAAATACTTAATCTGAACAAGAAGAAATCCCTCATTGTGCAACATTATCTTGTTTTTCCTAAACAACACATTGTAACTTTATGTGCATTGGTGTTGAATGTATATCTAAGCATATATCTTCCATAGAGAATGCACTGTACAGTTTAGTCTCGGAAGAATATGTGTGAATACCACATTATAAGGAAATACAGTGTTGCAGAGTAAAGACAACCACGGATGTTTTAGAAACACTTAATCGCGATCACAAGAAATCACTCATTGTGCGAAATTATCTTGTTTTCCTAAACAGCACGTTGTAACTCTATGTGCTTTTGTGTTGCATGTATATCTAAGCATATATCTTCCACAGAGAATGCACTGTACAGTTTTCCTTCTGAACTATATGTGTGAATACTACATTTTAAGGAAATACAGTGTTGCAGAATAAAGACAACCACGAATGTATTAGAAATACTTAATTGTGATGGAAAAAATCTCGCATTGTGTGAAATTATCTTGTTTTTCCTAAACAACACATTGTAACTCTATGTACTTTGGTGTTGCGTGTATGTCTAAGCATGTATCTTCTACGGGGAATGCTTTGCACAGTTTTCTCTCAGAATAATATATGCGAATACCATATTTTAAGGAAATACAGGGTTGCAGAAAAAAGACATCCATGAATGTTTTAAAAATACTTAATCTGGACAAGAAGAAAACCCTCATTTTTCGAAATTATCTTGTTTTCCTAAACCACACGTTGTAACACTATGTGCTTTGGAATTCCGTGTATGTCTAAGTGTGTATCTTCCACAGAGAATGCACTGTACAGTTTTTTCTTGGAAGGATATGTGCGAATACCACATTTTAAGGAAATAGAGGGTTGCAGAGTAAAGACAAAAACGAATGTTTAAAAATACATAGTCTGGACGAGTAGAAATCTCTCATTTTGCATAATTATCTTGCTTTTCCTAAACAACACGTTGTAACTCTATGTGCTTCAGTCGTGCGTGTATGTCTAAGCATGTATCTTCCACAGAGAATGCACTGTACGACTTTCTCTCTGAAGAATATGTGCAAATACTCCACATTAAGGAAATACAGTGTTGCAGAGTAAAGACGAACAGGAAAGTATTAGAAATACTTTATTGGGACTAAAAGAAATCCCACAGTGTGTGAAATTATCGTGTTTTTCCTTAAGAACACGTGGTAAATCTATATCGAAAGAATATGTGCAGATACGATATTTTTAGAAATACAGTGTTGCAGAGTAAAGACAACCACAAATGTATTAGGAATACTTAATCTGGACGAGAAGAAATCCCGCATTGTGCGAAATTATATTGTTTTTTCCTAAACAACACATTTTAACTCTATGTGCTTTTGTGCTGCGTGTATGTCTAAGCATGTATCTTCCACAGAGAATGCACTGTACAATTTTCTCTCTGAAGAATATGTGCGAATACCATATTTTAAGGAAGTACAGGGTTGCAGAATAAAGACAACCATGAATATCTTAGAAATACTTAATCTGAACAAGAAAAAAATCCCTCATTGTGCGACATTATCTTGTTTTTCCTAAACAACACATTGTAACTCTATGTACTTTTGTGTTGAATGTATATCTAAGCATATACCTTCCATATAGAATGCACTGTACACTTTACTCTCAGAAGAATATGTGTGAATACCACATTTTAAGGAAATACAGGGTTGCAGAGTAAAGACAACCACGAATGTTTTGGAATCACTTAATCACGATCACAAGAAATCACTCATTGTGCGAAATTATCTAGTTTTTCCTAAACAGCACGTTGTAACTCTATGAGCGTTTGTGTTCCATGTATATCTAAGGAAATATCTTCCAAAGAGAATGCACTATACAGTTTTCTTTCTGAACTATATTTTCAAATACAAAATTTTAAGGAAAGACAGTGATGCAGAATAAAGAAAACCACGAATGTATTAGAAATACTTAATCACGATGAGAAGAAATCCAGCATTGTGCGAAATTATCTTGTTTTTCCTAATCAACACGTTGTAACTCTATGTGCTTTTGTGTTGCGTGTATGTCTAAGCATGTATCTTCCACAGAGAAAACACTGTACAGTTTTCTCTCGGAATAATATGTGCGAATACCACATTTTAAGGAAATGCAGGGTTGCAGAGGAAAGACAACCACGAATGTTTTAGAAATACTTAATCTGGACAAGCAGAAAACCCTCATTTTGCGAAATTATCTTGTTTTCCTAAAAAACACTTTGTAAGTCTATGTGCTTTGGTGTTGCGTATATGTCTAAGTGTGTATCTTCCACAGAGAATGCACTGTACATTTTTTCTTGGACGGATATGTGTGAATACTACATTTGAAGGAAATACAGCGTTGCAGAGTAAAGACAACCACGAATGTTTAAAAATACGTAATCTGGACGAGAAGCAGTCCCTCATTTTGCGAAGTTATCTTGTTTTTCTAAACAACACATTGTACCTCTATGTGCTTCTGTAGTGCATTTATGGCTAAGCGTGTATCTTCCACAGAGAATGTACTGTACATCTTTCTATCTGAAGATTATGTGTGAATACCACATTTTAAGGAAATGCAGTGTTGCAGAGTAAAGACAAACAGGAATGTATTAGAAATACTTAATTGTGACTAAAAGAAATCCCACAGTGTGCGAAATTATCTTGTTTTTCCTTATCAACACGTGGTAAATCTATGTGCTTTGGTGTTGCGTGTATGTCTAAGAGTGTATCCTCCACAGAGAATGCACTGCACAGTTTTAACTCAAAAGTATATGTGCGAATATGATATTTTTAAGAAAAACAGTGTTGCAGAGTATGGACAAACACAAAGGTATTAGAAATACTTAATCTGGACGCGAAGAAATCCCGCATTGGGTGAAATTATCTTGTTTTTCCTAAACAACACGTTATAACTCTATGTTCTTTGGTGTTGCGTTTATGTTTAAGCATGTATCTTCCACAAAGAATGCACTGTACAGTTTTCTCTCGGAATAATATGTGCGAATACCACATTTTAAGGAAATACAGTGTTGCAGAGGAAAGACAACTACGAATGTTTTAGAAATACTTAATCTGGGCAAGAAGAAAACCCTCATTTTTGCGAAATTATCTTGTTTTCCTAATCAACACGTTGTAACTCTATGTGCTTTGGTGTTCCGTGTATGACTAAGTGTGTATCTTCCAAAGAGAATGCATTGTACAGTTTTTTCTTGGAAGAATATGTGCGAATACCACATTTAAAGGAACTACAGGGTTACAGAGTGAAGACAACTACGATTGTTTAAAAATACGCAATCTGGACATGAAGAAATCCCTCATTTTGCAAAATTATCTTGTTCTTCCTAAACAATATATTGTAACTATATGTGCTTTGGTGTTGCGTATATGTCTAAGCATGTATCTTCCTAAAAAAATGCACTGTACAATTTTCTCTCTGAAGAATATGTGCGAATACCACATTTTAAGGAAATACAGTGTTGCAGAGTAAAGACAACCATGAATGTATTAGATAAACTTAATCTGGACGAGAAGAAATCTCGCATTGTGCGAAATTATCTTGTTATTCCTAAACAACACGTTGTAACTCCCACAGTGTGTGAAATTATCGTGTTTTTCCTAAACCACATATGGTAACTCTATTTGCTTTGGTGTTGCGTGTATGTCTAAGCATGTATCTTCCACAGAGAATGCACTGAACAGTTTTATCTCAAAAGTATATGGGCGAATACAATATATTAAGGAAATACAGTGTTGCATAGTAAAGAAAACCACGAATGTATTAGAAATACTTAATCTGGATGAGAAGAATTCCCACATCTTGCGAAATTATCTTGTTTTTTCTAAACAACATGTTGTACCTCTATGTGCTTTAGTTTTGCTGGTGTGTCTGAGCTTTTATCTTCCACAGAGAATGCACTGTACAATTTTCTCTTGGACGAATATGTGCGAATACCACATTTTAAGGAAATACAGAGTTGCAGTGTAAAGACAACCACGAATGTTTTAGAAACACTTAATCGCGATTACAAGAAATCAATCATTGTGCAAAATTATCTTGTTTTTCATAAACAGCACGTTGTATCACTATGTGCTTTTGTGTTGCATGTATATATCTAAGCATATATCTTCCAAAGAGAATGCACTGTATCGTTTTTTCTCTGGAGTATATGTGCGAATACCATATTTTAAGGAAATACAGTGTTGCAGAGTATAGACAAACACGAATGTGTTAGAAACACTTAATTGCAACTAGAAGAAATCCCACAGTGTGCGAAATTAACGTGTTTTTCCTAAACCACATGTGGTAACTCAATTTGCTTTGGTGTTGCGTGTATGCATAAGCATGTATCTTCCACAGACAATGCACTGAACAGATTTATCTTGAAAGTATATTGGCGAATATGATATATTAAGGAAATACAGTGTTGCATAGTAAAGACAACCACGAATGTATTAGAAATACTTAATCTGCACGACAAGAATTCCCATATCTTGCAAAATTGTCTTGTTTTTTTAAAACAATACGTTGTATCTTTATGTGCTTTAGTTTTGCTTGTGTGTCTGAGCTTGTATCTTCCACAGAGAATGCACTGTACAATTTTCTCTTGGACGAATATGTGCGAATACCACATTTTAAGAAAATACAGTTACAGAGTTGCAGAGTAAAGACAACTACGAATGTTTTGAAATACTTAATTTGGAGGAGAATAAATCCTGCATTGTGCGAAATTATCTTGTTTTTCCTAAACAACACGTTGTAACTCTATGTGCTTTGGTATTGCGTGTATGTCTATGCGTGTATCTTCCACAGAGAATGCACTGTACAATTTTCTCTCTGAAGAATATTTGCACATACCATATTTTAAGGAAATACAGTTTTGCAGAGTAAAGACAAACACGAATGTTAGAGAAATACATGTTCTCTACAAGAAGATATCCAGCATTGTGCGAAATTATCTTGTTTTTCATAAACAACACATCTTAATTCTATGTGCTGTTGTTGCGTGTATGTCTAAGTGTGTATCTTCCAGAGAGAATGCACTGACCAGTTTTCTCTTTGGAGTATATGTTCGAATACCATATTTAAAGGAAATAGAGTGTTTCAGAGTAAAGACAACCACGAATGTATTAGAAATACTTTATCTGGCCAAGAAGAAATCCCTCATTTTGCGAAATTATCTTGTTTTTCCTTTGGTGTGCATGTATGTCTAAGGGCGTATCTTCCACAGAGAATGCACTGTACAGTTTTCTCTTGGAAGAATATGTGCAAATACGACATTTTAAAAAAAATACAGTCTTGCAGAGTAAAGACAACCACGAATGTATTAGAAATTCTTAATCGCGACGAGATGTAATCCCGAATTGTGCGAAATTATCTTGTTTTTCCTAAAGAACACTATGTATCTCTATGTGTGTTGGTGTTGCCTGTAAGTCTAAACGTGTATCATACACATGGGTTGGACTGTACATTTTTTTTCTGAAGTATATGTGCGAATACCATATTTTAAGGAAATACAGTGAGGTAGAGTAAAGACAACCATGAAAATATTAGAAATACTTAAACTGGAAGAAAAGAAATCCCTCATTTTGCAAAATTATCTCGTATTCCTAAGCAACACGTTGTAACTCCATGTGCTTTTGTGTTGCGTGTATGTCTAAGCATGTATCTTCCACAGAGAATGCCCTGTACAATTTTCTCTCAGAAGAATATGTGTGAATACCCCATTTTAAGGAAATACAGTGTTGCAGGAAAAGACAACCACGAATGTATTAGAAATACTTAATCTGGACGGGATGAAATCCCGCATTGTGCAAAATTATTTTGCTTTTCTTAAACAACACGTTGTAACTCTATGTGCTTTGGTGTTGCGTGTATGTCTAAGCGTGAATCTTCCACAGAGGATGCACTGTACAGTTTTATCTCAGAAGAATATGTGCGAATACCACATTTTAAGGAAATAAAGGGTTGCAGAGTAAAGACAACCATGATTGTATTAGAAATACTTAATCTGGAAAAGAAGAAATCCCTCATTGTGCGAAATTCTCTTGTTTTTCCTAAACAACACGTTTGTAACTATATGTGCTTTGGTGTTGCATGTATGTCTAAGCATGTATCTTCATAGAGAATGCACTGTACAGTTTACTTTCGGAAGAATATGTGCGAATACCACATTTTAAGGAAATACAGTGTAGGAGAGTAAGATAGCCATGAATGTTTTAAAAATACTTAATCTGGACGAGAACAAATCCCTCATTTTGCGAAATTATCTTGTTTTTCCTAAACAAGACGTTGTAACTCTATGTGTTTTGGTGTTGAGTGTATGTCTAAGCGTGTATCATTCACAGAGAATGCACTGTAGATTTTTCTCTCGAGAGTATATGTGCGAATATCACATGTTATGGAAATACAGTGTTGCAGAGAAAAGACAACCACGAATGTATTAGAAATACTTAATCTGGACGAGAAGAATTCCCGCATTGTGCGAAATTATCTTGTTTTTCATAAACAATACGTTGAAACTCTATGTGCTATGCTGTTCCATGTATGTCTACCTGTTTATCTTTCACAGAGATTGCACTGTACAATTTTCTCTTGGAAGAATATGTGCGAATACCACATATTAAGGAAATACAGGGTTGCAGAGTAAAGACAACCACAACTGTTTTAGAAATACTTAATCTGGTTGAGAAGAAATCCCTCATGTTGTGAAATGATCTTGTTTTTCCTAAACAACAAGTTGTAACTCTATGTGCTTTGGTGTTGCGTGTATGGCTAACCGTGTATCTTGCACAGAGAATGCACTATAGAGTTTTCTATGCATAAAGCACATTTTAAGAAATACAGTTTTGCAGAATAAAGACAACCACGAATGTATTAGAAATACTTAATAGCGAAAAGAGAAATCCCGCATTGTGCGAGTTTATCTTCTTTTTCCTAAACAACATGTCTAACTATGTGCTTTGGTGCAGCGTGTATGTCTAAGCTTGTATCTTCCACAGTAATTCATTGTACAATTTTCTCTCGGAAGAATATGTGTGAATACCAAATTTTAAGGAAATACATGGTTGCAGAGTTAGGACAACCACGAATGTTTTAGAAATACTTAATCTGGACAGGAAGAACTTTCTCATTTTGAGGAATTATCTTGTTTTTCCTAATTAACACGTTGTAACTCTATGTGCTTTGGTGTTGCGTGCATGTCTAATCGTGTATGTTCCACAGAGAATGCACTGTACAGTTTTCTCTCGAAAGTATATGTGCGGATACCACATTTTAAGGAATTACAGTGTTGCAGAGTAAAGACAACCACGAATGTATACGAAATACTTAATCTTGACGAGAAGAAATCCTGAATTGTGTGAAATGATCTTGTTTTTCCTAAACAACAAGTTGTAAATCTCTGTGCTTTGGTGCTGCCTGTATGTCTAAGCTTGTATCTTCCTCAGGAATGCACTGGGCAGTTTTCTATCTGAAGAATATGTGCGAATACCACATTTTAAGGAAATACAGGGTTGCAGAGTAAAGACAAGCATGAATGTTTTAGAAATACTTAATCTGGACGAGAAGAAATATCCCATTTTGAGAAATTATCTTGTTTTTACTAAACATGTTGTTACTTTATGTGCTTTGGTGTTGCGTGTATGTCTAAGTATGTATCTTCCACAGAAAATGCACTGTAAATTTTCTTTTGAAAGTATATGTACGAATACCACATTTTAAGTAAATACACTGTTGCTGAATAAAGACAACCGAGAATGTATGAAAAATGCTTAATCTGGACGAGAAGAAATCCCACATTGAGTGAAATTATCTTGTTTTTCCTAAAAAGCACGTTGTAACTCTATGTGCTTTGGTGTTGCGTGTATGTGTAGGTGTATATCTTCCACAGAGAATGCACTGTACAACTTTCTCTTGGAAGAATATGTGCGAATACCACATTTTACGGAAATACAGTGTTGCAGAGGAAAGACAACCACGAATGTAATAGCAATACCTAACTGCATGAAAAGAAATCCAGCATTGTGCGAAATTATCTTGTTTTGCTAAACAACACATGAGTATATGTGCTTTGGGGTTGCGTGTATGTCTAAGCTTGTTTCTTCCAAAGAGAGGGAACTGTACAGTTTTCTCTCGATTGTATATGTGCAAATACCACATTTTAAGGAAATACAGTATTGCAGATTAAAGACAACCACGAATGTGTTAGAAATACTTAATCTGGAAGAGAAGAAATCCTGCATTGTGCGAATTTTTCTTGTTTTTCCTAAACTACTCATTGTAAATCTATGTGCTTTGGTGCTGCCTGTATGGCTAATATTGCATCTTCCACAGGAATTCACTGTGCAATTTTCTCTCTGAAGAATATGTGCGAATACCACATTTTAAAGTAATACAGGGTAGCAGAGTAAAGACAACCACGAATATTTTAGAAATAATTAATCTGGACAAGAAGAAAACCCTCATTTTGCGAAATTACCTTGTTTTTCTTAAACAACGCATTGTAACTCTATGTGTTTTCGTGTTGCGTGTATGTCTAAGCATGTATCTTCCCCAGAGGATACACTGGAGAGTTTTCTTTTGAAAGTATATGTGTAAATACCACATTTTAAGGAAATACAGTGTTGCAGATTAAAGACAACCACGAATGTGTTAGAAATACTTAATCTGGAAGAGAAAAAATCCTGCATTGTGCAAATTTATCTTGTTTTTCCTAAACAACTCGTTGTAAATCTATGTGCTTTGGTGCTGCCTGTATGTCTAAGCTTGTATCTTCCAAAGGAATGCACTGTGCAATTTTCTCTCTGAAGAATATGTGCGAATACCACATTTTAAAGAAATACAGTGTAGCAGAGTAAAGACAACCTCGAATATTTTAGAAATACTTAATCTGGATGAGAAGAAATCCCTCATTTTGCAAAATTGCCTTGTTGTTCTTAAACCACACAATGTAACTCTATTTGTTTTCCTGTTGTGTGTATGTCTAAGCATGTATCTTCCCCAGAGAATACACTGGAGAGTTTTCTCTTGAAAGTATATGTGCGAATACCACATTTTAAGAAATACAGTGTTGCAGAGTAAAGACAACCACGAATGTATTAGAAATACTTAATCTGGACAAGAAGTAATCCCGCATTGTGCGAAATTATCTTGTTTTTCCTAAGCAACACATTGGAACTCTATGTGCTTTGCTGTTACATGTATGTCTAAATGTGTATCTGGTTTTTGCTAAACAACACGTTGTAACTCTATGTGCTTTGTTGTTGCGTGTTTATCTAAGTGTGTATCTTCCACAGAGAAATCACCGTACAGTTTTCTGTGGGAAGAATATGTGCGAATACCCCATTTTAAGGAAATACACTGTTTCAGAGTAAAGAGAACCACGAAGGTATTAGAAATACGGAACTGGACGAAAAGAAATCGTGCATTGTGCGAAATTCTCTTGTTTTTCCTAAACAACACGTAACTATATGTGCTTTGGTGTTGCGTGTATGTCTAAGCATGTATCTTCACAGAGAATGCACTGTATAGTTTTCTCTCGGAAGAATATGTGCGCATACCAACTTTTAAGGAAATACAGGGTTGCAGAATAAAGACAAACAAGGATGTATTAGAAACACTTAATCTTGACAAGAAGAAATCCCTCATTTTGCGATATTATCTTGTTTTTCCAAAACAACATGGTGTAACTGTAAGTGCTTTGGTGTTGCGTGTATTTCTAAGCTTTTATCTTCCACAGAGAATGCACTGTACTGTTTTCCCTCAAAAGTATATGTGCGAATACCACATTTGAAGGAAGTACAGGGTGGCAGAGTAAAGACAACCATGAATGTTTTAGAAATACTTAATCTGAACAAGAAGAAATCCCTCATTGTGCGAAATTATCTTGTTTTTCCTAAACAACATGTTGTAACTCTATATGCTTTGGTCTTGCGTGTATGTCTAAGCGTGTATCTTCCACAGAGTATGCACTGTACAATTTTCTCTCTGAAGAATATGTGTGAATACCAACTTTTAAGGAAATACAGTGTTGCAGAGTAAAGACAAAGATGCATGTATTAGAAATACTTAATTGCGACTAAAAGAAATCCAGCATTGTGTGAAATTATCGTGTTTTTTTCTTAACAACACGTGGTATGTCTATGTGCTTTGGTGTTGCGTGTATTTCTAAGCATGTATTCTCCACAGAGAATGCACTGTACAGTTTTATCTCGAAAGTATATGAGCGAATACGATATTTTAAGGAAATACAGTGTTGCAGAGTAAAGACAACCACAAATATATTAGAAATACTTAATCTGGACGAGTAGAGTTCCAGAATTGTGCAAAATTATCTTCTTTTCCTTAACAACACATTTTTACTCTATGTGATTTGGTGTTGCCTGTATGTCTAAACGTGTATCTTGCACAGAGAATGTACTGTAAAATTTTCTCTCTGAAAAATATGTGCGAATACCACATTTAAGGAAGTACAGGGATGCAGAGTAAAGACAACTATGAATGTTTTAGAAATATTTAATCTGAATAAGAAGAAATCCCTCCTTGTGCGAAATTATCTTGTTTTTCCTAAACAACACGTTGTAACTCTATGTGCTTTCGTGTTGCGTGTATGTCTAAGGGTATATCTTCCACAGAGAATGCACTGTACAGTTTTCTCTGGGGGGTATTTCTGCGAATACCATATTTTAAGGAAATACAGTGTTGTAGAGTAAAGACAACCATGAATGATTTAGAAAAACTTAATCGGGACAAGAAGAAATCCTTCAATTTGTGTAATTATCTTGTTTTACCTAAACAACACGTTGTAACTCTTTGTGTTTTAGTGTTGCGTGTATGTGTAAGCCTGTATCTTCCACAGAATATGCACTGTACAGTTTTCTCTCGGGAGACTATGTGCGAATACCACATATTAAGGAAATAAAGAATTGCAGAGTAAAGACAACCACGAATGTTATAGAAATACTAATCTGGGTGAGAAGAAATCCCTCATTTTGCGAAATTATCTTGTTTTTTCCTAAACAATATGTTGTAACTCAATGTTTTTCGGTGGTGCGTGTATGATTAAGCGTGTATCTTTCCCAGAGAATGCACTGTACAATTTTCTCTCAGAAGAATATGTGCGCATACCACCTTTTAAGGAAATACAGAGTTGCAGAGTAAAGACAACCATGAATGTTTTAGAAATACTTAATCTGGACGAGAAGAAATCCCTCATTTTGCGAAATTATCTTGTTTTTCCTAAACAACACGTTGTAACTCTATGTGCTTCGGTGGTGCGTGTATGTCTAAGTGTGTATCCTCCACAGAGAGTGCACTGTACAATTTTCTCTCTGAAGAATATGTGTGAATACCACGTTTTAAGGAAATACAGTGTTGCAGAGTAAAGACAACCACGAATGTATTAGAAATACCTAACTGGACGAAAACAAAGCCCGCATGGTGCGAAATTTTCTTGTTTTTCCTAAAGAACACGTAACTATATGTGCTTTAGTGTTGCATGTATGTCTAACAGTCTTTCTTCCACAGAGAATGCACTGCACTCTACAGTTTTCTCTCAAAAGTATATGTGAGAATACAACATTTAAAGGAAATACAGTGTTGCAGATTAAAGACAACCACGAATGTATTGGAAATACTTAATCTGGACGAGAAGAAATCCCGCATTGTGCGAAATTATCTAGTTTTTCCTAAACAACACGTTGTAACTCTATGTGCTTTGGTGATGCGTGTATGTCTAAGCTTGTTTCTTCCAAAGAGAGGGAACTGTACAGTTTTCTCTCAAATGTATATGTGCAAATACCACATTTTAAGGAAATACAGTGTTGCAGATTAAAGACAACCATGAATGTGTTAGAAATACTTAATCAGGAAGAGAATAAATCCCGCATTGTGCGAATTTTTCTTGTTTTTCCTAAACAACTCGTTGTAAATCTATGTGCTTTGGTGCTGCCTGTATGTCTAAGCTTGTATCTTCCAAAGGAATGCACTGTGCAATTTTCTCTCTGAAGAATATGTGCGAATACCACGTTTTAAAGAAATACAGGGTAGCAGAGTAAAGACAACCACGAATATTTTAGAAATACTTAATCTGGATGAGAAGAAATCCATCATTTTGCGAAATTGCCTTGTTTTTCTTAAACCACTCATTGTAACTCTATGTGTTTTCGTGTTGTGTGTATGTCTAAGCATGTATCTTCCCCAGAGAATACACTGTAGAGTTTTCTCTTGAATGTATATGTGCGAATACCGCATTTTAAGGAAATACAGTGTTGCAGAGTAAAGACAACCACGAATGTATTAGAAATACTTAATCTGGACAAGACATTATTCCGCATTGTGTGAAATTATCTTGTTTTTCCTAAACAACACATTGGAATTCTATGTGCTTTGCTGTTACATGTATGTCTAAATGTGTATCTGGTTTTTGCTAAACAACACGTTGTAACTCTATGTGCTTTGTTGTTGCATGTTTGTCTAAGTGTGTATCTTCCACAGAGAAATCAGCGTACAATTTTCTCTGGGAAGAATATGTGCGAATACCCCATTTTAAGGAAATACAGTGTTTCAGAGTAAAGACAAACACGAATGTATTAGAAATACTTAACTGGATGAAAAGAAATCCTGCATTGTGCGAAATTCTCTTGTTTTTCCTAAACAACACGTAACTATATGTGCTTTGGTGTTGCGTGTATGTCTAAGGTTGTATCTTCCACAGAGAATGTACTGTATAGTTTTCTCTCGGAAGAATATGTGTGCATATCACCTTTTAAGGAAATACAGGGTCGCAAAATAAAGACAAACACGGATGTATTAGAAATACTAAATCTTGACAAGAAGAAATCCCTTATTGTGTGAAATTATCTTGTTTTTCCAAAACAACATGGTGTAACTGTAAGTGCTTTGGTATTGTGTGTATGTCTAAGCTTATATCTTCCACAGAGAATACACTGTACTGTTTTCTCTCGAAAGTATAAGTGTGAATACCACATTTGAAGGAAGTACAGGGTGGCAGAGTAAAGACAACCAGGATTGTTTTAGAAATACGTAATCTGGATGAGAAGAAATTTCTCATTTTGGGAAATTTTCTTGTTTTTCCTAAACAACACATTGTAACTCTATGTGCTTCGGTGGTGCGTGTATGTTTAAGCTTGTATCTCCCACAGAGAATGCACTGTACAATTTTCTCTCTGAAGAATATGTGCGAATACCACATTTTAAGGAAAAACAGTGTTGCAGAGTACAAACACAAATGTATTAGAAATACTTAATTGTGACTAAATGATATCCCGCAGTATGTGAAATTATCGTGTTTTTCCTTACCAACACGTGGTAAATCTATGTGCTTTGGTGGTGCATGTATGTTTAAGCATGTATCTTCCACAGAGAATGTACTGTACAATTTTTTCTCTGAAGAATACGTGTGAAGACCACATTTTAAGGAAATACAGTGTTGCAGAGTAAAGACAACCACGAATGATTTAGAAATACTTAATCTGGAAGAGAAGAAATACCTCATTTTACAAAATTATCTTGTTTTTCCTAAACAACATGTAACTCTATGTGCTTTGGTTGTGCGTGTATGACTAATTGTATATCTTTCAGTGAGAATGCACTGTACAATTTTCTCTGGGAAGAATACGTGCGCATACCACATTTTAATGAAATACAGGGTTGCAAAGTAAAGACAACCATGTATGTTTTAGAAATACTTAATCGTGAGGAGAAGAAATCCCTCATTTTGAGAAATTCTCTTTTTTTCCTAATGAAACCATTGTAACTCTATGTCCTTTGGTGTTGCGTGTATGTCTAAGCCTGTATCTTCCACAGAGAATGCACTGTACAATTTTATGTCTGAAGAATATGTGCGAATACCATATTTTACAGAAATAGAGTGCTGCAGAGTAAAGACAACCATGAATGTTTTAGAAATACTTACTTTGGACGAGAATACATCCCTCATTGTGCGAAATTATCTTGTTTTTCATAAACAACACGTTGTAACTCTATGTGCATTGGAGTTGGGTGTATGTCTAAGCATGTATCTTCGACAGAGAATGCACTGTACAGTTTTCTCTCAGAAGAATATGTGCAAATACCACATTTTAAGGAAATACAGTGTTGTAGAATAAAGACAACCATGAATGTATTAGAAATACTTAATCTGGACGAGAAGAAATCCCTCATTTTGCAAAATTATCTTGTTTT